>NW_027507696.1:14438546-14758546 GCF_037356315.1 Lithobates pipiens | reverse complement strand
CTCCTTCTTGTCTGCCGTTCCTCTGTTGCTGCTCCTCCTCTGTCTCTCCTGTCATTGCTCCCGACGTTGCTCCTCTGCTGTTCCTCTTCATTGTCTGCTGTTCCTGACGTTGCTTCTCTGCCGTTTCTGTCATTGCTCCTCTCTTCCTCTGTCATTCCTGGTGTTGCTCCTCTGTTGTTGCTCCTCTGTCCCTGCTGTTGCTGCTCCTCTCTCCCTCCTTCTCTGCCGTTCCTAGCATTGCTCCTCTGCCATTCCTCTTGTTTCTTGTCTGTTGTTCCTGTCGCTGCTCGTCTGCCGTTCCGGTCGTTGCCAATCCTGTCATTGCTCCTCTGCCATTCCTTTTTGTTTGTTTCTTGTCTGCTGGTCCTGACACTGCTCCTTTGTTGCTCCTCTGCTGTTCCTGTTGCTGCTCCTCTGCCATTCCTGACATTGCTCCTCTGTCCCTCCTTGTTGCTGCTCCTCTCCTTCTTCTCTGCCGTTCCTCTGTTGCTGCTCCGCCTCTGTCTCTCCTGTCATTGCTCCCGACGTTGCTCCTCTGCTGTTCCTCTTCATTGTCTGCTGTTCCTGACGTTGCTTCTCTGCCGTTTCTGTCATTGCTCCTCTCTTCCTCTGTCATTCCTGGTGTTGCTCCTCTGTTGTTGCTCCTCTGTCCCTGCTGTTGCTGCTCCTCTCTCCCTCCTTCTCTGCCGTTCCTAGCATTGCTCCTCTGCCATTCCTCTTGTTTCTTGTCTGTTGTTCCTGTCGCTGCTCGTCTGCCGTTCCGGTCGTTGCCAATCCTGTCATTGCTCCTCTGCCATTCCTTTTTGTTTGTTTCTTGTCTGCTGGTCCTGACACTGCTCCTTTGTTGCTCCTCTGCTGTTCCTGTTGCTGCTCCTCTGCCATTCCTGACATTGCTCCTCTGTCCCTCCTTGTTGCTGCTCCTCTCCTTCTTCTCTGCCGTTCCTCTGTTGCTGCTCCGCCTCTGTCTCTCCTGTCATTGCTCCCGACGTTGCTCCTCTGCTGTTCCTCTTCATTGTCTGCTGTTCCTGACGTTGCTTCTCTGCCGTTTCTGTCATTGCTCCTCTCTCCCTCCTCTGCCATTCCTGGTGCTGCTCCTCTCTCCCTCTTTCCCGTTCCTGGCTTTGCTCCTCTGCCATTCCTCTTGTTTCTTGTCTGCTGTTCCTGTCGCTGCTCCTCTGCCGTTCCTGTTGCTGCTCCTCTTTCCTTCTCTGCCATTCCTAGCGTTGCTCCTCTGCCACTCCTGTTTCTTTGTCTGCTGTTCCTGTCACTGCTCCTCTCTCCCTCCTCTGCCATCCCTGTTGTCTGCTGATCCTGTTGCTGCTCCTCTCTCCCTCCTTCTCTGCCATTCCGGTTTCTTGTCTGCTGTTTCTGTTGCTGCTCCTCTCTCATTCCTCCTCCTCCTCCCTCCTCTGCCTTTTCTGTTGCTCTTGTTGTTGTTCTGACAATTTACACTTTTTTTTTTCTCTCCTCCAGCTTTGTACGTTATGTTGAAGTCAGGAGAATCTGAAGCCCGACTATAATTTGCACATCTCAGACCTCAGGAAATGTTACAGATTCTGTTGGTTGGCAGCTGCACTTTGTACTGTAATGTATCCTGTCTGTCACTAGAGGGCAGCAGATCCCGTACCATAGAAACCCTCCTGGGAGAACTTTTTTATAATGTACTCACCGCTCTCTTGGATTGATCTTTTGTAGCGGTCCCTTTTTTCTAGGTGCAATGACCTCAAACCCGCCCCCACCATGTACCCGTTTTTGTACAGCCCTGTTCTTTGACTCCTCCCAACCAAATGTAATTAATAATCGTTCATAATTATTGTATGTGACGTTTATTGAAACTGAATAAATACAGAAAATATTTTCACAGCATTTCAAGTGTTGCAAATACCTTCATTGTATCTTCTTCATCCTGGGGACCGTTCCTCCTCTCGCTTCATCCTGGGGACCGTTCCTCCTCTCCTCATCCTGGGGAACATAACTCCTTTTGCCTCTTCGAGGGAACCATTCATCCTCTCTCCTCATGCTGGGAACCATTCCTCCTCTCTTCTCACCCTGAGGACCATTCCTACTCCTCATGCTGGGGACCATTCCTCCTCTCCTCTTCTCACCCTGAGGACCATTCCTACTCCTCATCCTGGACACCATTCCTCATCTCTCCTCATCCTGGACACCATTCCTCATCTCTCCTCATCCTGGACACCATTCCTCATCTCTCCTCATCCTGGACACCATTCCTCATCTCTCCTCATCCTGGAGACAATTCCTCCTCTCTCCTCATCCTGGAGACAATTCCTCCTCTCTCCTCATCCTGGAGACAATTCCTCCTCTCTCCTCATCCTGGAGACAATTCCTCCTCTCTCCTCATCCTGGAGACAATTCCTCCTCTCTCCTCATCCTGGAGACAATTCCTCCTCTCTTCTCATCCTGGAGACAATTCCTCCTCTCTCCTCATCCTGGAGACAAGGATCCTGGATGAGGAGAGAGGAGGAATTGCCCCCAGGATGAGGAGAGAGGAGGAATTGCCCCCAGGATGAGGAGAGAGGAGGAATTGCCCCCAGGATGAGGAGAGAGGAGGAATTGCCTCCAGGATGAGGAGAGAGGAGGAATTGCCTCCAGGATGAGGAGAGAGGAGGAATGGCCCCCAGGATGAGGAGAGAGGAGGAAGGGTCCCCCAGGATGAGGAGAGAGGAGGAAGGGTCCCCCAGGATCAGGGGAGAGGAGGAAGGTTCTCCAGGATGAAGAGACACAAGAAAGGGTCTCCAGGATGAGGAGAGAGGAGGAATGATCTCCAGGATGAGGAGAGAAGAGGAAGGTTCTCCAGGATGAATAGAGACAAGAAAGGGTCTCCAGGATGAGGAGGGAGAGGAGGGATGGTCCCCAGGATTAAGAGAGGTATCTCCCCAGCTGGACACAGACACCAGTTCAACCTAACAATGGTTATCCCCATCTTGTCCATGCCATGTACAATCACCCCCCATCCTCTCCATGCCATGTACAATCATCCCCCATCCTCTCCATGCCATGCGCCATCATCCCCCATCCTCTCCATGCCATGTGCCATCTGTTATCCCCCATCCTCTTCATGCCATGTGTCATCATCCCCCATCCTCTCCATGCCATGTGTCATCACCCCCCATCCTTTTCTTTGTTCTTCTCCTGTTAGACACATCCTGAGCCCGGAAGTCCCATCTTCTCCCCCATACCTGAAACTAGACAAGAGAAGTTGGCATTGTCCTCCACCTGAGGCTGGGGACCCCTGAGTTGGTGGACACTTTGGGGGGGGGGGGCAGCCTTGTATATGGGGATTCCACCATTCTATGGATCGGGGGCCCCTGTATATTGTTCTCTGCAGCCTTGTCAGCCGGTCCCAGCCACATTGCTACCCATTAATAGACGCTCACAGACCAGCACCTGGTAGAGACGTGGCAGGAGGGACTCCTAAGGGTGAGTGATGGCATGTAAACCTGCAAGACCTAGTGAACCCCTAGAAGAGTGAGTGTGGCTCCACCCACCATATTCTGGGGTCACCGATGAGTCCGGACTCCATATTCTGGGGTGTGGGGTCACCAGTGAGATCAGCCTCCATATTCCAGGATCACCAGTAAGCCCGGCCTCCATATTCTGGAATGTGGGGTCACCAGTGAGATCAGCCTGCATATTTTGGGGTCACTGATGAGTCCGGACTCCATATTCTGCACTGTGGGGTCACCGCTGGAGCCAGCCTCCATATTCTGGGGTGTGGGGTCACTGGCCTCCATATTCTGGGGTGTGGGGTCACCGGTGGAGCCGGCCCCCATATTCTGCACTATGGGGTCACCGGTGTAGCCGGCCTCCATATTCTGGGGTGTGGGGTCACTGGCCTCCATATTCTGGTGTGTGGGGTCACCGGTGTAGCCGGCCTCCATATTCTGGGGTGTGGGGTCACTGGCCTCCATATTCTGGTGTGTGGGGTCACCGGTGTAGCCGGCCTCCATATTCTGGGGTGTGGGGTCACCGGCCTCCATATTCTGCACTGTGGGGTCACCGGCCCCCATATTCTGCACTATGGGGTCACCGCTGGAGCCGGCCTCCATATTCTGGGGTGTGGGGTCACCGGCCCCCATATTCTGCACTGTGGGGTCACCGCTGGAGCCGGCCTCCATATTCTGGGGTGTGGGGTCACTGGCCTCCATATTCTGGTGTGTGGGGTCACCGGTGTAGCCGGCCTCCATATTCTGGGGTGTGGGGTCACTGGCCTCCATATTCTGGTGTGTGGGGTCACCGGTGTAGCCGGCCTCCATATTCTGGGGTGTGGGGTCACTGGCCTCCATATTCTGGTGTGTGGGGTCACCGGTGTAGCCGGCCTCCATATTCTGGGGTGTGGGGTCACTGGCCTCCATATTCTGGTGTGTGGGGTCACCGGTGTAGCCGGCCTCCATATTCTGGGGTGTGGGGTCACTGGCCTCCATATTCTGGGGTGTGGGGTCACCGGTGGAGCTGGCCTCCATATTCTGGGGTGTGGGGTCACTGGCCTCCATATTCTGGTGTGTGGGGTCACCGGTGTAGCCGGCCTCCATATTCTGGGGTGTGGGGTCACTGGCCTCCATATTCTGGGGTGTGGGGTCACCGGTGGAGCTGGCCTCCATATTCTGGGGTGTGGGGTCACTGGCCTCCATATTCTGGGGTGTGGGGTCACCGGTGGAGCCGGCCTCCATATTCTGGGGTGTGGGGTCACTGGCCTCCATATTCTGGGGTGTGGGGTCACCGGCCTCCATATTCTGCACTGTGGGGTCACCGGCCCCCATATTCTGCACTATGGGGTCACCGGTGGAGCCGGCCTCCATATTCTGGGGTGTGGGGTCACTGGCCTCCATATTCTGGGGTGTGGGGTCACCGGTGGAGCTGGCCTCCATATTCTGGGGTGTGGGGTCACTGGCCTCCATATTCTGGGGTGTGGGGTCACTGGCCTCCATATTCTGGGGTGTGGGGTCACCGGCCTCCATATTCTGCACTGTGGGGTCACCGGCCCCCATATTCTGCACTATGGGGTCACTGGTGGAGCCAGCCTCCATATTCTGGGGTGTGGGGGTCACTGGCCTCCATATTCTGGGGTGTGGGGTCACCGGCCTCCATATTCTGCACTGTGGGGTCACATATTATAAGATCAAAAACAGGCAGTGGTAAAAAAAAAAAAAAAAATCTTATAGTAAGTGCATATAGTGGCTCTCCTACTATGTATATTCATTGTGGCCAAAATTGGTGTGTTTCTTGCGTAGGACCGCTGAGCCTTGTTGTTCACAGCTTGAAGCCATGATTTTTCTTCACCAGTGAAGAAAATCTTGGGGTGGGCGGGGACGTTCTCACCATCTGTTCAGCTCTGCCCGCCCACCCGCAAGTCTCCGCCCACTCGAGGCTATAATTTTTCTCCACCGTGAGCATAAATCTACAGCGCATGCGCTGTTAAGGGCAGGGGATTGACACATGCGCAGTAAAGGCCCGCCGTCAGCTGTGCGAATGACGTAGCCTCACCGGAAGTGACGGGGTGAGCGAAAATCACGGGTCGCATGAAATTTTACAACACCGGCGGCTGACGTTTGTTATATACGGAGGGCGGGGCCACCCGTCACCTGACCCCGCCCCCCTCTGACGCAAGGGGAAACCCGGGGTTCCCCGTGACGTAGGGGTGACCCCGCCCCCCTCTGATGTAACGGAAACCTGCCTGTGTTACATCAGAGGGGTGCGGGTCCCCCCTACGTCACGGGGAACCCCGGGTTTCCCCTTGCGTCAGAGGGGGGCGGGGTCAGGTGACGGGTGGCCCCGCCCTCCGTATATAACAAACGTCAGCCGCCGGAATGCCTGTAGTGTCTCCTCCACGGAGACAGAAGAAGGATGCTGCGCTGCGCTGGATGATATTAGACATCGCTGGAGATATGACCGTCCGTCGATGGATAGCAAGAGTGGATTACCGCCGCTGGAATCTTTTTTTTATTTTTTTATTTTTAATAAAGGAATTTTTCAAAAGTGTGTTTGTTTTATTTAAACATTTTTTACACTTTCTTTGTGAAATGGTAGGGGTACTTTTGTACCCCCTTACCATTTCAAACAGGGGGGGGGCCGGGATCTGGGGGTCCCCTTGTTAAAGGGGGCTTCCAGATTCTGATAAGCCCCCCGCCCGCAGACCTCCACAACCACCGGCCAGGGTTGTGGGGATGAGGCCCTTGTCTTCATCAACATGGGGACAAGGTGCTTTGAGGGGTCACAGACCCCCAAAGCATCCTCCCAATGTTGAGGGCATGTGGCCTGGTACGGTTCAGGAGGGAGGGGGGGCCGCTCTCTCGTCCCCCCCTCTTTTCCTGCGGCCTGCCAGGTTGCGTGCTCGGATAAAGGGTCTGGTATGGATTTTTAGGGGGAACCCCACGTCAATTTTTTTTTAAATTTGACGCGGGGTTCCCCTTAATATCCATACCAGACCTGAAGGGTCTGGTTATGGATATTTAGGGGGAACCCCACGTCAATTTTTTTCTTAAATTTGAGGCAGGGTTCCCCTTAATATCCATACCAGACCTGAAGGGCCTGGTAATTGAATTTGGGGGACCCCCACGCTTTTTTTTTTATTTATTTATTTATTTTTTTATCAATGACTTTCAATGAGTGTTCTCTGTATTACGGGAGCCGACAATTCATTATAGCTGCGAGTGATTTTAAAGGACTTTTTTTCCTGCATAAATGACACTTTGTGCAGGGACAATTCTAAGCACGGGAAACATGCGCCCCTTCACAGGCATACTATAGACAACCCCCCCCTACGAAATTTAAAGGAATATTACACTTTTATTGTTTCACTTTAATCATTATTAAAATCACTGCTCCCGAAAAAACGGCCGTTTTTAAAACTTTTTTTTGCATTGATACATGTCCCCTGGGGCAGGACCCGGGTCCCCAAACACTTTTTAGGACAGTATCTTGCAGAATCTTTTCTCTCTGTCAAATCTTTTTTCTCTGTCGAATATTTTCTCTATATAATCTTGGACTAATAGAGGTAAGGTTAGGCACATTCGAACACAGGTTCTATAGACACGTTGTCAGAGTCACGTCGAATCTCCTATTCTATATCGAACTGTTGTAACAATGAAAACGAAAATAAAGCATTTATTTATGTCGGATCTTTCGTTTTTCGGATTTTGTGCTTTCGTTATCGTTTGGCAAAACGAAAACGAAAATAGCTGAAATTCGGACGAAAATGCATTCGGACGAAAACGAATGCACATGTCTACTGGGCGGTGAGCCCTGGTCTGCTGGGCGATATGCCAAGAGAAGGCTGCATACCTTAAGAAAGTAAAAGGATGTTTCTGTAGAGAAACGTGTTTTAAGTGAAGTACTCTGAGAAGGGAAATGGGTGGGTGGGTACCTTGCACTGGAACCGACACAGACCGTTGTGGGTGGTCTGATTATATACCCTCCGGGCTCCTCCCATAATTACGGGCCACCATACTGGCCCTCTTATTTATGGTCGGAGCCCTCTGCTGTAAGAGATATGAAAGAACACATAAACACGTCACAAGACTAACAACATAAAATAGACCTGAATTGTGCCCTTGGTCTGCTGTAAGGTAAGCCCTGGTGAGCTGGGCGGTGAGCCCTGGTCTGCTGGGCGATATGCCAAGAGAAGGCCGCAAAAGACTTGGTTTAGGGAGGTAACTATTAATTTATGTACAACAAGACACTACGGGGCAAAGTTGCTGAAGGCTCAGGACATTTCCACTTGTGGATTGGAGATGTATCGAGTAAAGCAGGTGGATTCCCGCCTGCCCATCTTTGATCGCGTGGACTGGCTTCTGATGCTGCTCCAATGCGAAAGAATGTCCAAGAAAATGACCAAGGTCCTGGCCTAATTTGCTCAAAAGGAACCTGACGTGACTAATGAACTGGTTGCTGCCTGGGGTACTAATCGGGAACGGTAGTAATGGGCTGTCCTGCGAGGGATCAAACATATGGGCCAAAAATTGATCTAGGATGGACACGGGGCACCAGGCTTTGAGAGTTTGGAAAGGTTTGATGTCAACCCCTGGACCGGACTATTGTGTTTTGGACACCCTGAGGAGCAAGATGAAGTAAGTCTGATGGCGTCTGAGGTGGCGTCTACGTAACACTTTACCACTGGGATGGTGACAGTATTCACTGGGGTGTAAGAAGCTGTAGAAAGCCAGGTAGATGGCTGCTTGAACGACCAGGCTGAATTTAGCCAAAGGGGAATGTGACAGGATGAAAGACACGTCTCGGAAAATGGCACTGGTGACGGGTAGCCGTTTGATACTGAATTGGGGTCATTGCCTGTGAATACCACACAACATGGTCTTGACCGTATGGGCGGCAAAAAAGACGGTTTGTTAGGATCTCATAAGGGGATGAAATACTGGATGTCAGCTGAGTGGGGTCTAAGGTATTGTGTGACAATGCCAACTGTGTGTGGTGGCATAATATGAAGACCAGGATGTGATGGAGAACTCTTGGTATTGCTCTGAGGTTTGAAGCTAGTAACCTGACATAGAACCCCTAGGCTGCACGGTAGGCCTTCAGGGTGTTGTGAGATAGTGAAAGATTAATAAGGCAGGTAGCGTTGTGAAAGTGTTGTTTGAATCCGAGGTTAGCTACGACCAGTGTGGGATAAGAGACATGGTCGGTCGGTTCCAGGTTCCTGCAAAATAACGAAGCAAAGTTAACGGGTAGTGCGTCGGCCAGATTATTGTGTTTGTCTGGGATGTGGACGCATAGGACGTTAGATTGGTGCTGTGGGGATAGTGGCACCAGCCTGCGCAGGAAGGCCACGATGGCAGGCTACTAGGACCTCCTTTATTCACAATACTGGCTGTGGCTTGGTTGTCTGTGGCGAACATCACTGTTTGTCCTGCCCAGTTGTTGCACCAGACTTGAGCTGCTGCGACAATGGGGTAGAGGTCGAACAAAGAGGAGGACTAACTGAACCCAGGAATCAAGAGGATTCCTGATGGCCATGGCCCTATAAACCCAATTTGGCCAAAATTGAGGCGAGGACCTGTGGAGGCTGTGGTGACCATGACTACCTGAGATGAAGAGAGAGATGCTGAGGGAATACACATTGGCATGCCATTCCAATTTGTGAGAAATTCGACTCCCATGGGCAGATCTGCTATAGCTGGCACATTTTAATTTAAGGATTTAGTCAGGGTCTTTGCCTGGAAGAGAAACACTAAAAGATGGGAGGTAAAAGATCCCCTTGAGTCTGGCTGCTGCCTTGGCTGAAAATAAGCGGTGATAGTCAAAGGATGGGCACCCTGCGTACTTGTGACCTGCTGCATGCAGATACGGGTCCAATTCTACCCTCCTGTTGGGGTTGCTCTGCCTAGCATGTCTCTGACTGTCCCCAAGGCCAGCACAAACTCTGTGACAGTGAGCTTGCGATTAAGTAAAGGGTCTCTGGCCTTCAGGATGACGGAGACATCTCCCCGCGAATATGATTTGTTCTAGGCCAAGTTGTGTACTGCTATGAGGAGGGATGCCAAGTTAACGTCGTTGTCATCCAAGATATCCTCCTAGATGCCCTGCTAGGACAAGGTGTGCAGGGAAGACGATGGTGCAGAAGTTGGGTGTATCTGTAAGAGAAGGTACGGGAATGACGGTGGTGACTGGAGCTGGTAGGGGCACGGCTGGGCGTACCTCCAGGGCTGTCACTCTGCTTGGACTTCGGCGACTGCTGTTGACAGTGTGGTTACCCAGGAGTGCAGCTGAGTAGTCGCAAAGAAAATAGACTGAAGTGGTGCCTGGAAGGGCTGCCACTGGCGGTGGAAACAGTAGCAACAAAAGGCTTGGTTTCCTGGCTGCAGCAGGGTAGGATTTACTCCTGCGACACCGTTCTGCTATGAGTTTATTTTTATTTTTTGTTTTTTTTTGTTTTTTTTAATTTTTTTTTATTGGTCCAAGCTCTTGTGAGACTGTAAACCGCCGCTTGCTGAGCCCGTAAAGGGTGATGGCAGGGCTGAGGCAAAGTCCTCACTGTCTGCCTGTGACATGGCGTCAACTAAAAGCAAGGGGGGGTGCGTATGTTTGAGGTAAGTTGCAAAGGTAGGAGGGGATAGTTGCGTTTGGGTAGATAAGATGAAAGGCGGAAGGAAACAAGAAGAATAGGACAAGGAACGACAGCCATAGTGACAGTTGGTTTGCGCTCGAGTGCTGTTGAGTGTGACTTTAGAAAACTCAAAAGAATGCGTGACAACCGAGGTGAGCCAGGAGGTGACTGGCTAGGTAACCGATAGCTCGGGTGTCAGTCTGTGCTCGGCACAGACTAATGAACCAGAGCGCCCCAGGGCGGACTGGGGTGGGTAGCTGAAGTCTGGTATACTAAGTAGGAATGTTGCGATCTGTAGTTAATTGACGTGGGTTCGGTCTACTAATGCTTGCACTGCCAGCAAGTATGGAGATTAGGCGACCTTGTCTGCGTATTGAAGGCTTGTGCTTCGAAAACAGAGTGAAGTGCACAGAAGTATGTGACAGTTGCTAACGCCTCAGAAGAAGGTCAAATTCTGTATGTGAAGTAAAAATATGTAGTGAAAGAGTGTTTAAGAGAAAGGGGGAATCCCATTGAACTAAACACCTGACTTTATGCACTAGTTGTGAAGTCGACTGGTTGGGGTCGAGAACTGAGTTGACCGGGAGCCTGTAGTAAGGTGACATGAGAATTTTGTTTTGACAAGGGGGATTGCAAAGAGCTCTTTGGGGCAAAGCTGGCCCCCTGGTGAAGATGCAAGCCCTCGACAATGGGGTTTTTTTTTTTTTTTTTTTTGGGAGATACTGTCCAAACCTGGTGCAGGGTGGACTAACTGGTGTTCTAACTGGCCTAAAAAGGGGAAAGCGACAGAGAAAATGATGAGCAGCCGTGTTGCTACTGGAGACGATGAGTGGCAGTTTGAGCCACTTGCTGAAATGCTTGCAGCGATTGCAAGGAAGCGGCCTTATTTGAATTATGGGGGGCGTGGCTTGGACGCCGAAGGGAATGGACGCTGCGTGCTGAGCTGAGCTGAGCTCCGCTCCGTCGGTCCGTGATACCAGCTTCCCCTCCAGCCATATCGAATTGTGCGACGGACGCCATACCGCCTTGTGCGATGGACGCCATACCGCCTTGCTGAGTTTTCCCTCCAGCTCTCCCTCCAGCTATAACGAATTGTGCGATGGACACCGCTTGCTGAACTCCCCCTCCAGCTATATCGAATTGTGCGATTGTGCGATGGACACCGTTTGCTGAGCTCCCCCTTCAGTTATATCGAATTGTGCGATGGACACCGCCTGCTGAGTTGAGCTGAGCTCCGTCGGATTGTGATACCTGCTTCCTCACCAGCTATATCGAATAGTATATCGAATAGTGCGATGGGCAGACGAGATAGACTGCCTGAGAGTCCTGAACCACAGAGCCCTTATCCCACCTCTGGAGTACGCCGTATAGCGGACATTTTCGACCCTCAAGCACAGAGGATACAGAGGAGTAGGGGCCGCCCTGCTAGTAAGATGGCGCTGAGAAGCCACGAGGTAGAACACAGCGAGGACTCCAGGTCGGCTTCAGAGGATAGGGTAAGGGAGCAGGATTGCTCAGATCACCCTCTTATGCTCTCAGAAATGACAAAAATAGCGGCTGATATTAAAGGCACTTTGTTTTCTGCTATTAATGACCTAAAGGCGGACTTCATAGCCCTGTCGGACCGACTGTCCCAGAATGAAAGAGCAGAGGCAAAAAGGGATAGAGCGGTGGAGAGGCTGTGCTCCACTGTCTCATCCCACACCATTCATCTTATTCAGATGAACAAGCACCTCGAGGAACTTGACAATCGGGGGCGCAGACAGAACATTAGAGTGAGGGGAATCCCCGAGAAGATTGAGCCTGCGCAGATAAAACAAGCTTTGCAGTCAGTGTTTAACGGAGTGTTGGAAAGACCTAAGGATACTGATATTGAGTTTGTAAGAGTGCATAGAACCTTAGCATCAAAGCCAAGTGACACAGCCCCCCCAAGGGATATTATATGCTGCCTACAAAGCTACCTACTGAAGGAAGAGATACTGGGGAAAGCAAGGAGGAATGATCCGATCTTTTTTAATGATCATGCTGTGGCACTATACCAGGATCTTTCTTACATCACACTACAGAATAGGCGAGCTTTGCGCCCATTGACTAATGTTCTAAGGGAGAGGGGTATCCCTTATCGATGGCGCTTTCCTTTTGCGTTGAACGCCACGTTTTCGGGAAAACAATATTATCTGCGCATGCCTGAGGATATTTCAAGCTTCTGTGCACAGCTACAAATTCCATTGACTGAAGTGCCGGAATGGTATAGGGAGTTTCATTGCCCCCCGCTGGAGACCTCTCCACCGCATACCCCACAGCCATCCCCGTCGAAGCTAGCAGCTAAAAAACCTCGCCCGGATAAGCCTCAGAGCTTGAATAGGGGCAGACTTTCACAACTTGGGACAGAGCAATGGCTACAGCCACATGGATAATCTTAGAGTGGGAGCTTGTCTTCCTTCCTTTTCTTTTTCCTTTTTTATTTTTTTTCCTTTTTTTTTTTTTTTTTTGGCTTTTCTCCATACGGACATTTTTTTTGTAGTTGAACTGAATATGTTTATAAGGGGAATGGTCCGAGTGTTATAAGGATATGATTATTTCTTTTTTCAGATATAGTAAGCTAGGGAAGGAATCACACACTGCTATAGGGGGAATGTGGGGGTGATAAGAGTGGCAGTTGGGGGTATAGTGAGCACTAAGATCAGTCAGAGTATTATGGGTGGTATGGTAGTCGGTGACTACTGCAGTTCTCACTATAGTTTTTATTATAGTTGTTGTTTATTAAAGGCGCCAATAGCGCAATATTAAAATAAATCTTATGTACTTAATTCTGTTCATGATCTTATCCTTCTGGCTGGAAGGGTATATATGTGGCCTTAATATGTGCCTAATTTTTTTGAATCACGGAAGGACTGGAGTGGTTTTTTCTTATATTTAAATAGATAATTAATAGTTTTTGTATTTTTGGTCTTATTTTATTACCATTTTCTGAAGGAAAGTCCTCCCATTGCTTCCACATGTGAATCGCTGTCTGGTTTATCCAGACGGGGATTCACAACGTTTTTTCTTTCTTCTCCTCTCCAACAGTTGATAGGAGGAGACATTTTTCCTAGTCACTCCATTTGGGTGTCTATCCACCTGAGTGTTTTTTTTTTTTTTTTTTTTTTTTTTTTTTTCCTTTCTTGTATTTATTTAGTTACTGTATTTAATATGGCGTACTCTATGCTAGATGAACATGCTTTTGTGATTTCCCATAACGTTAGGGGTCTAAATACACCGGAGAAGCGATTGGCGGTGCTTAGGGAACTCCACAAGCAGAAACCGATAGTGGTGTTTCTTCAGGAGACCCACTTTCAGTCCGGCAAGATTCCTAGATTGCATGATAGACATTATCCATATGTTTTCCATGCAACAAATCCCGAGGCCAAATCTAAGGGGGTGACAATTCTGCTACATAAAAATGCTGATTTCATTGTACATCAGCAGATGGCGGATATTGCCGGAAGGTATTTGTTTTTGAAGGGGATTTGGGCGGGAACCCCGGTTACCTTGGCTAATGTTTACTTCCCCAACACCGCACAGGTTACTTTTTGTCAACATGTGGTAGATGAATTGAAGGGCTTTGCATCTGGATGTGTGGTGCTGGGGGGAGATTTCAACCTAGCGCTAAATCCCCTTCAGGACACATCAGATGGCAGGTCCAGCATTCCGTATAAAAAGTTGCGTAAAATCAAGACACTTCTAGCTTCCCTTACTTTAGTAGATACTTGGCGCTTGGCAAACCCCTCAGGCAGGGACTATACATATTTTTCACCCTTGCATAATAAATTTACACGCATAGACTACATTTTTGTTACTCAAAGGGATATATCCCGTATAGAATCTGCTAAAATAGGTGTGCAGACCCTATCTGACCACGCCCCTATATCGTTGCAATTTCACAAAATAAACATACATCGCGGCCCCCACTCGTGGAGATTAAACCCCTCCCTGCTCACGGATAAGGACAACACTGACAAAATAGCAGATATAATTAAATTATATTTTACAGAAAATGTCTCTGAAGAATTGTCGCCGTTTACAATTTGGGCGGCCCATAAATGCGTGGTTCGGGGGGAGCTCATACGGCTGGGGGCCACGAGAAAAAGGGTTGCTGAGAGGGAGATTAATGATTTGATACAGACCATTAGAGACCTAGAGGGGAAGCATAAACAATCCTTAGCAACTGATACAGCAGTAACCTTATTAGAATTGAGGAAAAAACTACAAGCCCATTTGAACCTTAAAGCACAAAAGATCCTTTTCTTGAAGAAGGGGTTCTTCTATGAACACAATGATAAAACAGGCAAACTTTTAGCAAAGGCCCTTAAAGAAACATTACTATCGACGAATATTGCTGCAATTAAAACCAGTGACGGTCAGACAACACAGGATGCTGCGAAAATCGCGCAAAGATTTCAGGAATATTATTCCAATTTGTATAATCTACCGCAGTTACATAAACCTAGCGACCTAAGGGGGACGACAGCAGAGATTACTAATAAATTCCTGGACGACAGCGGACTCCCCAAACTTACTGAGGAGGAAGCGCTGTCACTGGAAGAACCGATAACTGAAGGTGAACTCACCGCAGCTATTAAGGAACTAAAAAAGGGGAAAAGCCCTGGACCGGACGGTTTAACAGCCCACTATTATAAAATCTTTATGGAATTGCTGATTCCATGCATGATTAATACATTTAACCACTTCCGAGACCCACAAACGTTACCAGAAGATTTCCTGAGAGCGCACGTTACAGTATTGCCTAAACCTAATAAAGACCCTCTAGATTGTGCTAGCTATAGGCCGATTTCTTTATTGAATGTGGACCTAAAAATTTATACGAAAATACTAGCGAACAGACTGCGCCCATTGTTGCACAAACTTATAGGTCCCGAGCAGGTAGGTTTTATGCCTGGTAGGGAGGCGAAAGATAATGTGATTAAAGCCCTTAATCTTATACACAGGGCCCAAACAGAACAATTTGAAGGCATGCTCTTATCTACAGATGCAGAGAAAGCCTTCGACCGTGTGTCGTGGGACTTCCTGTATGCGACTTGCTCTCATATAGGTTTGAGAGCACATATGCTATCATGGATTAAAACTATTTATTATAATCCTACGGCCCAAATTAAGGTGAATGGGACACTGTCAGACAAGGTGCAGATACGGAATGGGACTAGGCAAGGGTGTCCTCTTTCGCCCTTGCTGTTTATACTCACTTTGGAACCATTAATCCGCACAGTTAATTTATCACCCTCTATACATGGCTTCCATGTAGGCGATAAGGAATACAAGTGTGCTGCGTATGCGGATGATCTATTGTTTTTTATAACTCAGCCGCATGTTACTATGCCCAATCTGTGCACTATATTTAAGCATTACAGCTATATGGCGAATTTCAAAATTAATTATAAAAAATCTGAGGCCCTCAATCTTACGCTACAAGAGACCACACGGGAGGCTGTTTTATGTAACTGTAAATTTAAGTGGGAATCCCGATCCCTTAAATATTTAGGAGTTCATTTGACTGCTAGTCTAACTGAGATATATAGCCAAAATTTTTTGCCATTGTTACAAAACGTGAAAAAAGACCTGGAGAGATGGACACTTAAACATTTCTCCTGGTTTGGTAGGGCAGCGATCGTCAAAATGACAATCCTGCCCAGATTTTTGTATTTTTTCCAGACTTTACCAATATGGCTACCTGCAAAAATTTTTCAGTCATTGAATGCTATTCTTAGACACTTCTTATGGGCATCTAAAAAGCCACGCATAAGCCCTGCAATACTCACTAGAGATAAAGGCAGTGGGGGAATGGGATTCCCCAATTTCAAAAATTATTATAAGGCCACTCATCTTACCAGAATAATTGACTGGACCTGCCATGCGGATAATAAAGATTGGGTGAAACTTGAAAACGAGGTAGGTCCTATTCCAGTGACATATTCCCCTTGGATTCCGTGGGACTTGTGCCCTAAACAGCTTAAGCAACATCCCCTTATAGGGACCACTTTAAGATTATTACAAATAGTGGCTCAAACAACGGGTTTGACTACTTCACCTGGCCCATTAACACCGCTAGTAGATAATCCTGACTTTATACCAGGCATGCATAAACCTATCCGGCACTTTATATGTGGGAATTTGCCCTTATTAGCCACTCATTGTTTTGAGGGTAATAAGATTAAATCAATGTTGGACTTACAACATACTTTGGGTTCAACCGTTTTGGGGCAATGGACGTATAGACAAATACATGATTATATTTTGAGCCCGCGGAGGATCAAACATTTTTTACGACCATTAACGCCTTTTGAGGCGGTTTGCCTTCGTGCCAAGGCTTCTACGAAAAATATCTCTCTCACGTATGCCTGGTTACAATCCGCAGCACGTCTGGAACCTAATAAACATAAGCTTTTCTGGGAAGCAGCATTAAATGCATCATTTACAAACGACCAATGGCTACAGGCATGTGTATTTGCTCATAAATGTGCAATTAGCACTAGATTACAGGAAACTTCTTTTAAACTTCTGACGAATTGGTATAACACGCCAGTTAAATTGCATAAGTGGTTCCCCGATGTTCCAGACCTATGTTGGCGTTGTAATCAGGCTAAGGGCACTTTACAACATATATGGTGGGAGTGTGACCTAATCAGACCATTTTGGGGCCAAGTGATTAGTATTATACAACAAATAACGGATACACAGATCCCCCTTGACGCTAAATGTTGTCTGCTACATATTACTGACCTTTCTATGAGTAAATATAAAAAATCGCTGATTAGATTTCTTCTAACTGCCGCTAAGACAGTGATACCGAGATATTGGAGGAACACTATGACTCCCTCAATTAGGGAATGGCTGGGGGAGATAGGATATTTGCATAAAATGGAAGAAATTAGGGCTACAGCACATGAAAGCATGGGCAAGTATATAGTTATATGGCGACCTTGGGTAGTGTTTAGCAATTCTTCTGTAAACGCCTTTTTGATACAAACATGAGGTGGAGGGGGCGCTATGTGTTCGGGCTAGCAATGCCCGCTTGATTATTTACGGACAACTGGAGGTGTATTTAGAGTGGTATAAAGTTATAAGGCAGATACGCCGGGACAGGCTTTTACAACCCATTGATATATATGTTTAGATACCATTGACGCTTTGGGAATGGTAGGGTACCTACCCTTTTACTAATGGGCCTTTCCATAATTTTTTTTTTTTTTTTTTTTGGAGGGGCTTATTAGTCTAATAGGGATCTTCTATCAATTTGTTTATATGCAAACAAGAGGACTAAAAGTATGAGTTTGAGTCTGTAACGCTATTGTTATCCTATGGTACACACAGGCAATTGTATTTGCGCTTGTTATGTATTGCTATATTTGTATTGTAACTGGCTATTTCTTTAATAAAATCTAATTGATAACTTATTTGAATTATGAGGTGAGAATGAATGAATGGATGAATGAGGTGAGCAGCTGTGTTGCTACTGGAGATGAGTGGCCGTATTAAGCTATAGCAGAGATGCTTGCAGCGATTGCAAGAAAGCAGCTTTATTTGAATCTATAAATTAAATTATAAGTGTGTAGGAATGAGGAGAGCAGCCGTGTTGCTACTGGAGATGAGTGGCCGTATTGAGCCATTGCATTGATGCTTGCAGCGATTGCAAGGAGCTTTGTTGAAAGGCGAAAGAAAAGGTTATAGAGGAAATGTGATTATGTAGGAATGACCGTGCGCAACACTGAGCAAATTGGTGGAGAGAATTGTGTATGATCATGTATGGATAGACTGAGAAAGTCAAACGTAAGTACTGCTGAATTCGTACAGTCGATGTGACTAGTTTGAACTGGTTATAGCTATGGAATAGTCTGCGAAAGATTTGACTCATTTGAGTCGGAGATGCAACGGGATTGGTTGTTAGAGTTGCGTTTGGCAAGGACTGGAATTGTTGCGCCGATGCTGCGACTAGACTCAAATCCTCCGTAGATGCGACTGAGAGGCTCATATATGGGATCCGACCGTATCGCTGAGGATATGGCTGGGTTCGGATTGATTGAATTGTGATGGTGGTTGAAGGGGCTGGTGATTGCCAATGATCCGAAACATAGAAGCGAAGTTGCGACTAGATTCAAATCGGCCGTAGATACGAGGCGACTTCAGGGCTCGTATGACAGATCTGCCCGTATTGCCGATGATATGGCTGGGTTTGAATCGACTAAATGGTGATGGTGGTTTGAAGGGGCTTGTGATTGCCGAGGATCCGAAACATAGAAGCGAAGTTGCGACTAGATTCGAATTGGCCATATATGTGAGGTGACTACGGGGCTCGTATGACAGATCTGACTGTATTGCCGATGATATGGCTGGGTTCGAATCAACTAAATGGTGATGGCGGTTGAAGGGGCTTTGTGATTGTCAAGGATCCGAAACATAGAAGCGAAGTTGCGATTAGATTCGAATCGGCCGTAGACGCGAGGGGAGTAAGGGGCTTGAATGTCGGGTTTGACCGCATTGCCGTGAAGTGAACGGCTCGAGTAAACCCGCGTTGGGTAGAAAGCATGAAATACATGAAAGATGACATAGAAAGACTTACGGTGGCATAAGTGCGACTTTTTCCAAAACGAACATGATAACGAACATGATAACGTAACTACTAGAGTTTAGAGGAGCGGTAACAACAAAGTCCTACCTGCAACAGCGAGTGTGTAGCGGTCCGAGCGTGGGACAATCGATGAAGATATATGACCGATCTCAAAGGTACAACTGTGTGGACACGCAGTGAGTTGGCAGAGTCAGCCTGTGCAATGCATTTGACACGAATCAGCTTAAAAAATGTATGAGATGAATCTGATATAAATTGTCAGTAAGGAGTATCTGATACGAATTGGTTGTAGAGTGTATGCCATTCTTACTGTGAAACCAAACACCTATCAACCACCCATCCCCCCAGGCTAGTCAAGTGCAGGAAAGACATCAGGTGGGTTTAATTACACCCCAATCAGCCACAGAAACCCATACAAACAATACCTGTTTATCTCAAAAAAGGATGAGAACAGTGAATCTTATAACTAGTGAAGCCTATGGCGAGTGATATTGGAGAACGACCGACAGCGACTCGGAGGCTTGGATCTATGAATGAATCGTATGTTTGGTAGAAGGAATTTACGAATGTACTATGCCTGTGCCGAAAGATGTCGGGACATGAGTGTCAACAACTCAGAGGTAGGTTTTGCGAAAGGGGTGCAGGATAGTAAGCATGATAAGCCGCAATTTTGCACATGATATGAAAAGATTCAGATACTACTTATCTGCGACCATGAGCGGGAACCGCTGACGAAGACCACGAATGAAGAAGCCGAAGTGCACCTGAGATTGGACGCACAGATAGTCGACCGTGAGGGAGCTGAGAAGAGTCAACCCCTTGATGTGCAGTACCTTGCACTGGAACCGACACAGACCGTTGTGGGTGGTCTGATTATATACCCTCCGGGCTCCTCCCATAATTACGGGCCACCATACTGGCCCTCTTATATATATATATATATATATATATATATATATATATATATATATATATATATATATATATATATATATATATATATATTATAAGTAATCCAAAAATTTGTTAATGAAAACTCAGAATAATTTTAGTATTAAAACAGCGCTCTAAAATGTCCAAAAGATAATAACCAAATGAAGTATAAAATGAAAAAGTCCTTATTGTGCAGAAAAGGTGACTGTAGTGATTTATTCAATGTTGCAAGGTGATAACGGTGGTAGTTTCAAAGTGCTGTTAGTATCACTTCCACCAGGTAATGGCAGGATTTCACCGTGTGTAACACATCCCCCTTAGGGGGTTAAACTCACCAGACAAAGTTGAGCAAAAAGCCTTAAGGAGGTATTCCCTCTCTAGGTATCCATACGTCATCCACTAGGGTCCAGCTTTCAATAGTTTTCCATAAATGTCATAAAACAAAGCAGAATTTGCACATAGCGTACATTCCGTTTATTTTAAAATAAATTGCACAAGCTAGTAAGTAACCCCATATAATAATCTGCGTACATTGTTACAAATAAAAAATAGCATTTAAAAGTAGTGTGTTCATAGTGTCTCCCAACGCCAGGGTCATCAGCATGTGTTCCTCTGCAGACACAATGGGTGACTTCCTGGATCCTGGTTAGCGGTGGAACCCACTCATCACTTCCGGGAACGTCGTGTAGGCCATGTCCTGATGCGTTTCGTCACTTTCTACTTCTGTTGATATAATTTGGGGCGTGGATTGACAAAAGGTACCCTGCCTTTGGCCAATTATGGCTCTCTCAGCAGAGTGCGCTGTGATTGGTGCATGCTTTGGCCAATCATCAAACAGCAATGCACAGCGATATCGCAGTGCATTATGGGGCGTTCCGCGGCACTTAAATTTCCCACGAATGCCAAATATACGCTGTTCAGTGAATGGGCGGACACCCGATCTTCGAGTCGAACTTACGTTCGATTGGAACATCGAACTCATCCCTGCTAAGATTCCTCCACCTCCATTGTTTTTTGTACATGCTGTTAGTTATCTTGTTACACTGTGCCGCACAATAATATGTGGCGGATTCTTCAGGTTTCATTGCAGTGAGTTTTAAAAACACTTCTCCTTTATTTGTGTCTCTGGTCAGAGTCAGTCGCCCCTGAAGAGAGCTGGCATAATATGTGCTTGCATCATAACATATTTGTCCCAACCACACCAGCGGTTTCCTATCAGATTGTCGGATCCAGCCCACACAATACATGTTAGTGCTGTCAGTGAGGGAGGCTCCGGTCACTTTACAGGTCATTTCCAGAGTCTCTGATGGCTTCACAGTCCCAGGACCAGACTCCACCATTGTGATTTGTGATGTGACATCTGAAAAATATATATTACATTTGATTATATATTACATGTCTAGTATCTCAGACCACTTAAAAACGTTTAAATGAGTAATCCAAATAAAAAAGAAACACACATTGTACTGAAGACACAATAAGGAGTAACCACAGGAGATGTGTCATGTCTGAAGTTGTGTTTTGGATTCAGCTGCCCTGATTTTGATCAGTTAACTTTTCCTATATAACTCTCTGTATTTAAACAGAAGTTTACTATGAATACGTTTTGCATAAACTAAAATGATTGGGTGAGGGGAACCGGAGTGGATATGATTGATTTGTTTTAAGCAGAACTGTTACTTTCTCCTGCAGGAAGTTCTTTGTTTAACCACTTACAGACCGGACCATTTTGCTGGCTTAAGACCAGACCACTTTTTGCGATTCGGCACTGCATTGTTTTAACTGACAATTGCGTGGTCATGCGACAAGGCTCCCAAACAAAATTGAAGTCCTTTTTTTTCCCCATAAATAGAGCTTTCTTTTGGTGGTATTTGATCACCCCTGCGGTTTTTATTTTTTGCTCTATAAACAAAAAATAGAGCGACAATTTTGAAAAAAAACACATTATTTTTTACTTTTTGTTAATAAATAAATATCCACCAAAAATATATAAATATAAAAAATATATATAAAAAAAAAAATTTTTTTCCCTCAGTTTAGGCCGATACGTATTCTTCTACATATTTTTGGTAAAAAAAATCACAATAAGCGATTATTGATTGGTTTTCGCAAAAGTTATAGCGTTTACAAAATAGGGGATAGTTTCATGGCATTTTTATTAATTATTTTTTTTTACTAGTAATGGCAGTGATCAGCGATTTTTTTTTTTTATTGTGACTGCGACATTATGGCGGACACATTGGACATTTTTGTGGGACCATTGTCATTTATACAGCAATCACTGCTATACAAATGCAGTGATTCCTGTGTAAATGACACTGGCAGTGAAGGGGTTAACCAGTGGGTGGCAGTGTAGGGGTTAAGTGTTCCTGGGGGCGTGTTACTAACTGTGGGGGGCTGGGCTTTCTTTTAGTGAACACTGATCTTTGCTCCAATTACATGGAGCAGAGATCAGCGTCACTTATTGCTAGGCAGAATGGGGAAATGCTGTTTACAACGGCATCTCTCCATTCAGCCGCCCCGTGAGACGATTGCTGTTATGCCCGTGGCGATCAAGTCCTCTCGAGACCGGACTCACAGGGGTCCCAACCAGCACGCGAGCGCGCTGCCGGCGGCTCGCTCGCGATGGCAGGGCGGCATTAAAGATTGGACGTACCTGTATGCCAATATGCCTGCCCGTGCCATTCTGCCGACGTACATCGGCGTTCGCCAGTTGGGAAGTGGTTAAACACAATTTTTACAGAAATATAGTTTGCTCCAACTGAAGTAGCTGAATTTATCTAAAAGGACAAGTGTAGCCACATAAGTAGAATATTTTATGGTAGCCATACATTCAATAATCTGATTGAACAATTCATAGAATAAGATAATATGATCAGATCTATGAATTATCAAAAAAAGACACATACGTCATTGATGGGTTTTGCCAAAGCTGATTGATTTAACCACTTCAATACTAGGCACTTTCACCCCCTTCCTGCCCAGGCCATTTTTAAGCTTTCTGCGCTGTTCATGCAACACTGTACTCATATGAATTTTTAATCATTTTTTTCAAACAAGTAGAGCTTTCTTTTGGTGGTATTTAATCACTGCTGGGTTATTTTATTTTTTACAAAAAAAAGGAAAAAGCCTGGACTGATGTGCACTGATGAGACTGCACTGATGGGCACTGATGAGGTGGCACTTATGTACACTAATGAAGTGGCACTTCTAGGCACTGATTAGGTGGCACTGATGAGGAGGCACTATTATGCCACACTTATGGGCACTGATAGGCGGCACTGATAGGTGGCACTGGTGGGCAATAATATGCGACACTGATGAGCACTGATAGGCGGCACTAGTGGGCACTGATATGCAGCACGGATAGGCAGCACTGATAAGCACTGATGGGCACTAATGGGTGACACTGATGGGAGGCACTGATGGGCATTGATGGGCAGCACTGATGAGCAGGCACTGATTGGCATTGAAAGGCAGCACTGACGAGCACTGATTGGTGTGACTGTTGGGCACTAGTTGGTGGTACTGATGGGCACTGATTGGTGGCACTGATGGGCACTGCTGGGGAATTACTGTAATTACCTGTCCTGTTGTCACCTGCGAGGAGATTCTACCGATTGGCTCTCCTCGCCACACAATCTGTCAGTGTGAGGGGAGAAGAGCCGATTACCGGCACTTCTGCATTTACATGTGACCAGCTGTAATTGGACACACCTGATTACATGGTTAAAGAGCCATATCACTGGCTCTTTGCAGAGATCAGGGTCGTGTTGTGTCCTAGCGACACAGCACGCCCGCGATCACCGTGCTGCACAACCCCTGATGGCGCACAAGATCGGCCGTTCTGGGACGACTTCATATGAAATTGTCCCAGAACGAGAGCAGCACCTCTCCTATGTCATTTGAGTGGTTAAGTGGTTAAATTACATTATTCTGATGTCTGGATGGAAAATCCAATCGTAGAAAGTAAATCATTCAATCAAATTCTATTAACACTAAATGCAGCTATAATTAAGTGTGCCAAAAACCCACACAAAATATCCAATAAGTAATAGTAAAATAGTGTTTAGTAAATACGATGTAGTATATAATAAAATCAGCAAGTAAACTAGACAATATTTCCACTTAGTTTTCATATACTGCCATCTGAATATATTTTTTAATCCAGTCACTTATCACTGATCAAACAATTCAGATCAATATATAAACTAGTGTAGTGCTAGTCAGAAAGAAAAACATATAATAATTCTCCACTTCTCCATTTACTGGGGAAGTAATGAAAGAGGTAATGGAAGCCCAGTGTTTCTCAATTCCAGTCCTCATGGCCCACTAACAGGTCATGTTTTCAGGCTTTCCATTATTTTGCACATGTGATTTGATCAGTTTCACTGCCTTAGTAATTACCCCAGCTGTTTCATCTGAGGGAAATCCTGAAAACATGACCTGTTAGTGGGCCATGAGGACTGGAATTGAGAAACACTGACATACAGCAAGCTTTCCATAAACCTTATCATCCACAAAGTAGTGGTAAAGTTGAGAGACTTAATGGAATTTTGAAAAACAGATGTGCAAAAATTAAAGCAGATACAGGAAAAGGATGGGTGGAAGCTTTGCCATTAGCCCTATATTCTGTACGAACTACCCCTAAACAACCACATGGACTGTCCCCCTATAAAATTTTATTTGGAGGGCCACCCAAAACAGGGCTATATTTTCCCCAACAGTTGCAGGCTTCTCACTCTAGTCTGTTAGAATATGTTCAGATTTTGCAAAGAACTTTAAATAAAATACATGAAGTTGTTTATAAATCTATCCCCTGTTTCAGGTATTCACAGAATGCAACCAAGTGACTGGGTGGTGGTCAAGCGACACATCAGAAAGCTGCTAGAACCAAAATTTGACAGACCACATTTGGTGCTTTTGACAACCGGTTCCACTGTCAAGTTGGAAGGAAAGCCCACCTGGATTCACGCCAGTCACTGCAAGAAAATCCTGAAGTGATGATATCCTTTGAAAAAATTATGATGCTGTTCCTTTTCTTTTTGTTGTTTGTGAGAACTGAGACATGGAAACATAACCCATAAATCCAAATGTTAAAATTGTATGCAACCCATAGCAACGCTAGTGACAGCTGGGTGTGTTCTCACTTACATCCCCAAACAGGAACAATACCCATGATAGCAATGCCTCTCAAATTCACTGATCTAAACAGGACCAGAATAAATGGCTCATACATCGTCTCCACAGCTAATGAGCACAGATCAGTAACTTTGACGGTTTCAAAACAGATAGACACTCCACAGATTCGTTTAAACATTACATGCCCGTTTAACACTAAATGTACACGGTTGGGCAATTCAGATTGCACCGGGGCAAAGATTACAGTTTATGAAGGAAACCATGGTCAATATTATTATATCCCAGATCCAGAACTAAATATAACCCTTTATAGTACAAATTGCTCACAGTTCCCAATATGTGAAAATATCGGTTACCTGAGATTTCATGTTATTGCTTCCAGTTTCTTAGGCGCAGGCATACCGTCCATACGTAGAGGGTTATATTATATATGTGGAAATAAAGCTTACGCCTGGCTTCCTACTAATGTTACAGGTACATGTTTTATTGGGAAGTTAGCTCCTCCTGCTTTGGCTGTTCGCAAAGATACAGTGCGAGCAGATCAAAGTTCGGAATACCCTTTAGTGTTCAAAAGAGAGCTGTTCACTGAAGGTGACATGGCATAGTCATGGTTCCCTTCCTGGACAGGATGGGGAATTGAAGCAATGAAAAGAATAAATAATTACACTAGAATTGTAAATGAGATTATTAACCTAACTACCACTGATATAGGTTTATTAAGTGAAGAAATGGCTCAGATTAAAAAAGTAGTATTAGAGCACAGATTAACGCTAAATTTTCTCACTGCAGCTCAAGGTGGGATGTGTAAGTTATTTCGCCCTGACTGTTGTATATACATTTCTGATTATTATAGGACATCTAGCTAAGATAAGAGAACTACAGAGTAAGGCCAGAGATATTGCTAAAGATGGATGGAACCCCTTTAAGGGTTTAGGAGGTTTTGGTGATTTTTTATATGGCATAGCAACATGGTTACAGAAACTAGGCGCTTACATTGTGATGTTCCTATTTCTCATATTTGTTATTTACTTCCTCAGCAGGCTGTGCCTCTGTGTGACTACCCGCTCGACCGACAAATGGTCCACCAGCCCTGATGAACCCATTATTGTGAGAAAGTTAGGAGAGAGCTGAACAGGATGCCGTCTCTCTGCGCCAATGTAACAGGAGTTACCAGCAATCGGCTGAATGTAACGCGGAGAAGAATGGTGTCAAATAAACAAAAGGAGGGAAATGACATGGACATTCACTGTACTGTTCATTTAAGCACAAGAGACTCCATTTTGTCCTCGCTACTGAAATGTGTTCTGTAACCTTCCCCTAACACACAGAAACATCTCCAACTAAACACTCTCTACTCCCCCTTCCCTTCTCAATGTTTTACTTTTGCAATTGTTCTATTCGCTAGCTTTTAATAATAGATTTCTATTTGTTAGCTTTTAATAACATATTTCTATTTGTTAGTTTTTAATAAATCTCACACCATCCTTTCTTATCTATGTATAAAATAACATGTAATAATAAATTTTGACACTGAACGAACATTTTAAACACAGTGATTGAGTCCTGTGAATCTGTTCCTACAGCTGCAGTATTAACTTTATTTTAGAGTCCCAATCAGAAATCAGTCATAACAAAACGAACGGACTTTCGAACGGACTTAGTTCGTTCGTATTTGGCCAAGTCCGTTCGTTCGGATAGTCAGTCGGAACTCAGCTGAAAGTCCGTCGGGAAAACTGTTGGACCTAGTCTGCCGGAAAGTCTGGTCGTGTGTACGTGGCATAACAGGTTTTTTCTAAGATTGCCCTGTATTTGGCTACATCCATCTTCCCACTTAATCTGACCAGCTTCCCAGTCCCTGCTGAAGAAAAGCATCCGCCGCAACATGATGCTGCTCCCACCATATTTCACAGTGGGGATGGTGTGTACAGGGTGATGTTCAATGTTAGTTTTCTGCCAAACATAATGTTTTGCTTTTAGGCCAAAAAGTTACATTTTTTTCTCATCTAACCAGAGCACCTTCTTCCATATGTTTGCTGTGTCCCCCACATGGCTACTAGTACTCGCAAACTGCAAACGGGACTTCTTATGGCTTTCTTTCAACAATGGCTTTCTTCTTACCACTCTGCCAGAAAGGCCAGATTTGCAGAGTGCACGACTAATAGTTGTCATGGACAGATTTTCCCATCTGAGCTGTGGATCTCTGCAGCTCCTCCAGAGTTTCCATGGGCCTCTTGGCTGCTTCTTTGAAGAATGCTTTCCTTGCCCAGCCTGTCAGTTTAGGCGGATGGCCATGTCTTGGTAGGTTTGCAGTTGTGCCATACTCTGTCCATTTTCAGATGATTGAACAGTGATTGAACAGTGAGATTTTCAAAGCTTGGGATATTTTTTTATAACCTAACCCTGCTTTAAACTTTTCCACAGCTTTATCCCTGACCTGTCTGGTGTGTTCCTTGGCTTTCATGATGTAGTTTGTTGACTAAGATTCTCTAACAAACCTCTGAGGGCTTCACTGAACAGCTGTATTTATACTGAGATTAAATTACACACAGGTGGACTCTATTTTCTATTTAGGTGACTTCTGTAGGCAATTGGTTCCACTAGATTTAGTTAGGGGTATCAGAGTAAAGGGGGCTGAATACAAATGCAACCACACTTTTTTAGATATTTGTTTGTAAAAAAAATTTGAAAACCATTTATCAATTTCCTTCCACTTCACAATTATGTGCCACTTTGTATTGGTCTATCAAATAAAATTCCAATATGATACATTTACGTTTTTGGTTGTAACATAACATGTGGACAATTTCAAGGGGTATGAATACTTTTTCAGGGCATTTTATATTGCTGATTCAGCACAACTATTATGATATTATGTTTATTTTAATAAATATTTAAAATGCTATAATACTATCAGAAGTGCTTCTATCTCTATTAATTGATTGAATTTGAAGCGTGGGGGTTAATTAGGAAGATGCACAAAAGGTGTCCATTATTGGAAATTGAAAAAAACAAGTTTTTTTTTTTTTAAACTTAAAGTGCTACCTCACAGCCCCCCTAATACTTACCTGAGGTCCATCTATATCCAGCAATGTTGCAGGAGTGTCTAAGCTGCCCGGGACTTCCCTCCTCATTGGCTCCCACTGCTTTCAATCAAAGTCTGTCAGTCAATGAATAGAGAAAGTGAGTGGGGCTGGGCCGCAGCTTCGTGTCTGAATGGACACAGGGAGCTGTGGCTCGGCTTGGGTGCCCCATAGCAAGGTGATTGCTGTGGGGTCACTCAACAGCAGGGAGGGACCAGGAGCTCCAAAGAGGGACCCGAGAAGAGGAGGATCTGAGCTGTTCTATGCAAAATCCCTGCACAGAGCAGGTTAGTAAAGACATGTTTGTTATTTTTAACTAAAAAAAAACGTTAAATCACTTTAAGGTTAATAATAATTTTTTACTTATATTTGACATAAAGCACTGGATCAATTTAGTTTGCTTTTTAAGTAAGGATTTTAACACTATTTGCACTTTATTATTTGAGATACATCAGTATGTTGTTAAGTGTATGGCACATCGAGAAAATCTTTTTTGACTTTACACTTGGACATTATCTTGTGAAAATAGGCTCACTGGCTGAACCAGCAAGGTGGTGATCCCTTTATCCTGCCTTGATAATGAGATTGATTCTGCAATGTTTTAACCAGTGAGGGAATGATGCATTTGAGTTTTCTATTTGGTGTTTCTTTTGCTTATGAATTTCTGCCAGCTACAATGTCCCATGGCCCGTGGTTGCAATATAAAATGTTTGCTAATGTTAGTGTAGTACTGTGTAGCATACAATGTCCTTGGTATTATTTTTGCCACAAAACACAAACAAGTGTCAGTGTTACTCCTTGCAATCCTAGGTGCAGTATACTGATACTATATATATAACATGACTCTAGTATAACACATGTTACATACCTCTGCTACCCCGGCCATGCAACTCCATCCCTTCTTCCCCTTTTTCCCCATTAAAGGAGACCACACCTTTATCGGAGTAATAATTAGCCGTAGCAGCCCCTTTATTAACAAAATCCATAAAATTAACATATTATAAACAAACATCTGTTAAACATCAACTGATACATTGGTCTATGCAGGACATTCCCCCCCTTCCACCAGTAACCTAACGATCCTCACCATGCACTGTGGTACCTTTAACTGAAAAATAGGCCTCCATCTGACATGCTAGCTCGGAGACAAGCAAACCACTGACCGCAGTGCACCCTTTCACCATATTCTATCTAAACCACTGTTAGATGGAATACCACCAACGAGCCCATATCCCTGATGGGTCCCGCATGCACCTTATCTGGGGGGGGGGGGGGGGGGGGGAATCTTCCTTCACCTGCAACGACCAACACCCGCCACAGCCAACAAGGGTAAAACCTTAACCTTGAGTGCACCTCCACACCCTCAATGCTCTCTCTATGCCATCCTGTAATCCTATGGCCCACATGTCTATCCCCACAACTAGGGATGAGCCGAACACCCCCTGGTTCGGTTCGCACCAGAACCTACGAACGGACTGAAAATTCGTACGAACTTTAGAACCCCATTAATGTCTATGGGACTCGAAGGTTCGAAATCAAAAGTGTTAATTTTAAAGGCTAATATGCAAGATATTGTCCTAAAAAGGGTTTGGGGACCCGACTCCTGCCCCAGGGGACATGGATCAATGCAAAATCATTCTTTTAAAATGGCCGTTTTTTCGGGTGCACTGATTTTAATGACAATTAAAGTTTAAATATTGTGCCTGGGGGTGTCTATAGTATGCCTGTAAAGTGGCACATGTTTCCCATGTTGACAACAGTCCCTGCATAAAATGACATTTAATGGAAAAAAAAAGTCATTTAAAACTGCTTGCGGTTTTAATGTAATGTCTGGTTCCGGCAATATGGATGAAAATCATTGAGAAAAATGGCATGGGTAGACCCCCGATAAATAGAAAAGGGTTGGGACTTTGGCGAAGCATGCGGTTTTGGGAGCAGAAAAAGGGGAGCAATAGGAGTCAGATAATGTAAATTTATTAGCTGTAAACTTAATATATAACATAGGGCACAGGGATGCACATTCTATAGTCCATAATCTATCATAGATCATAAATGTAAAAAATGTTGCACATCAAAAACATCAATCCCATAGTTCATACATCAAAAGAATTAAATTCATATATAAACATATTACACATAGTAAAAATCAATAGAATTGAGTAAAACCATTACAGAGTCTAGTAAAACTGCATGATTGGATGTAATTTATAGCATTTAAAGCTCTACGCGTTTCGTGGCTATCTTGCCACTCACCAGAAGCTGATATATGATGGATATCTGTGGGACGAGAAATGGTGTGCCAAAAATTAGTCAAGTTGATATATTAAATGAGGGAAGGGGAAAAAAAGGGAAATGTGTCAAAACCGAGCACCCATACTTACGGGTCAGGCAATGATAGGAGGCGCAGCAATGGGCATTGGAGGTAGCCGGGAGTATTATCTGATACGGGAGCTGAGGCAGGCAGAGCGTGCGGTACTGCAATGAGGCAAGTATAAATGTGATGTGAATTGGGTGGGGTGAAAAAAATATTGCTAAGGGGTGTGACTGTTGGGGCGATATAGTTTACAAAAAAATTGGGAGGGAGCAAGCTCTTGGCGCTGTTCGCCGGGGGGTCGCCCCCCCCCCAGGCGATGATGCCGCCCCCTCCTACTTAGTTGTCAGCATGACATTGGCAGCATCATGCGGCTGCGGTAAGGCACAAACAATTTTTGGTACAAGGTTAACAGACACCATTAGCATGGCGACTATGGGATTGATGTTTTTGATATGCAACATTTTTTACATTTATGATCTATGATAGATTATGGACTATAGAATGCGCATCCCTGTGCCCTATGTTATATATTAAGTTTACAGCTAATACATTTACATTATCTGACTCCTATTGCTCCCCTTTTTCTGCTACCAAAACCGCATGCTTCGCCAAAGTCCCAACCCTTTTCTATTTATCGTGCCGATAGGGATGGAGGCTACTTTGATGCAATTGTCTTAGGCCTCACTTAAAGTCCCAACTCTTACTTTAGTCTGGGTAGCCCCCCTGCCCATTACCAGCCCCTTTGGGTCTTGTACGGATATTAAGGGGAACCCCCTACCCAAATTAAAAAAAGGAAAGGTGTGGGGCCCCCAGGCCCTATATACTCAGAACAGCAGTATACAGGCGGTGCAAACAAGACAGGGACTGTGTAGGTTTGTTGTGTTAAGTAGAATCTGTTTGTAATTTTGAACTGGTACATTTTTAAAGTGTAGCTCCAATCAAAAAATCTATTTTTAAGCATTTTGGAAAACATAGGGAAGGTTTATCACCCCTGTATAATTTTTTGGGCCGTCTGTCTTTTTTCATCTCACTTCCTGTTGTTTCCTTCCGTTTGCAAGTAGGAGACGTTTGTAAGTTGGATGTTTGAAAGTAGGGGCCTGCCCTATATGCTCTGCAGAAATGTGGCCCTAAGGTGTTGGTGTTGCCACAAGTTAACACTGTAAGCCCTCAAAGTGACTCTTGGTGGGCACTGGAGCGCCCTGCTGTGAACTATTATATCAAGAATTGTAATTACATGCCATTGTTGAACAGTGGTAGAAAAATTGGGCCTTTGGTGGTTGTGGTGGTGCTGGTGCCACAACACTGTAAGTCCTCACAGTTACTCTCGGTGGGCACTGGACCGGGCCCTGCTGTGAAATATTATATCAAGAATTGTAATTACATGCACCTGTTAAACAGACATGTGCACACTGAAATATTTTGTTTCGGAATTTAGTTTTCGTCTGAAAAATACATTTAGTTACTCCCGAAATTAGATTTTATTTATTTTGTTTTTTGCCCGAAAATCCGAATGAATTAAGGTCGAATCTGTCATTGAAGGCTCATGGTGTCTGTCGAATGTTCAAAGAAGATTCAATGGAGCAGCTAAACTGTATGACTCCATAAAGTTTAGCTGCTTAGAACTTTCAACAGACACCATAAGCCAAAGATTAGACGTTTGTATGTTTTTCGCTGCTTTGTCGAATCTTTGTGATTCATGTTGAATGTATATAGTTCAAATAGAAAATGGACTGGTGATAGTGATCACTGATCAAACAGGTAACAAGATAGGGTATATAGAATCTATATGGAATCTCAATCTATAATGTAGAATCTATAATAATAAATCAACCCCCCCCCCCCCCCCCACAACATGGGCAGCCTCTGAGGCTATCACAACACTAGCAACACTAGAATCACTATCAAGTTCACAACACTTACACAATAGCATCAGATTATTATGAAAAAGTGTAGCTTGCTTCACTATTGTTCTGCTTCTGTGCTTATGCTTAATTGCTAAATAATTTAGGTTCTCTGACAAACGGACCAGCTAAGATTGACTGTCTTCTGAAATGATTCACTGTCTGTGTCTCTCTCTGTTAGCAATCGCCATAAGTTGGCTCTACATGTGTACTCAGTTCTAGCTATTTTACTGCTCCTCCTCTTTGGTTACAATCAGCCAATACCATTCATCATCATCGTTATTTTTTTACTTTCCCCACCCAATTCCAGCAGTAATCTTTTCTCTCTCTGTCAAATCTTTTCTCTCTATGTCGAATCTTTTCTCTCTATGTAGCATAATCCTGGACTAATAGAGTTAAGGTTAGGCACATTCGACCACAGGTTAGATAGACACAGATTGTTATTGTGAGTGTCATGTCGAATCTCCTATCTATATCGAACTGTTGTCACAACGAAAATGAAAATAAAGCATTTATTTATGTCGGATCTTTCGTTTTTCAGATTTTGCACTTTCGTTATCGTTTGTTAAAACAATAACGAAAATACCTGAAATTCAGACGAAAACTAATGCACATGTCTACTGTTAAACAGGGGCTGAAAAATTGGGCCTTAGGCACTGGTGCTGGTGCCACGACACTGCAACCCCTCACAGATACTCTAGTTGGAGTGCAGGAATGAGCCCTGCTGTAAAGCATTGCATCAAAAATTGTAATTACACGCCCCTGTTAAACAGGGGCTGAAAAATTGGGTCTTAGGCACTGGTGCTGGTGTCAGGACACTGCAACCTCTCCAAGATATTCTGGTTGGAGTGCAGGAATGAGCCCTGCTGTAAAGCATGGCATCAAAAAATTTAATTACACGCCCCTGTTAAACAGGGGCTGAAAAATTGGGTCTTAGGCACTGGTGCCACAACACTGCAACCCCTCACAGATACTCTAGTTGGAGAGCAGGAATGAGCCCTGCTGTAAAGCATTGTATCAAAAAATTTAATTACATGCCCCTGTTAAACAGGGGCTGAAAAATTGGGCCTTAGCCACTGGTGGTAGCACCCAGAACCAAAAATGTTCTTCCCAGCTATCAGCAGGATCATTGAGGAGGAAGAGGATAGTCAGTCAACATAACAGGATAGTCACTCAGTATCAGCATAGGCAGTCTTGAAGGGATGTGACATTTCCACAAAAAAAAAATATTCGGTTACATCAGCTTCAGGTGCTTGGTAGCTGGTGGTGATCAAAGACTGATTCATCTTTATGAAGGTCAGTCGATCAACCGAGTCGGTGGACAGGCGCACCCTGTGATCGGTTACAAAGCCTCCAGCAGCACTGAATGTGCGTTCTGAAAGAACGCTGGATGCAGGACAGACCAGTAGCTCAATTTCATACTGTGCAAGCTCTGGCCAGTGATCCATCCTCAAGACCTTATAACCCAGAGGATTTTCAGTGGGAAAGGTGTCCAAGTCTGACCTTGTCCCTAGGTATTCCTGCACCATGTAAATCAGACACTGGCGAAGGTTGCTGGAACCGATCATACCTTGGGGCTGCGGACTAAAATATTGTCCAAACGCATCGGTCAGATGGCCACCTTCTCCATCACTCCTTCTGTGACTGACCGAAGCCTCAGCAACACATTGTCCAGGACCAGGAGTTTGTAACCTCCCAGTCTCTGGGAACGCGTTGCACAGACCTTTCTGCAAGGCCTCCCGGAGATGTCTCATCCTCTGCTCCCTCTGCGATGGCAAGATAAGGTCTGCAACCTTACCCTTGTACTGTGGATCAAGGAGAGTTGCCAGGCAGTAATGATCAATCTCCTTGATCCGAAGATTATGAGGATCCTTCCGCAGGCTTTGCAGGATCAGGGAGGCCATGCAGCCTAGGTTAGCTGAGGCATTCGGTCTGGAGTCCTCTGGGTCACTAAGGGCGACATGATCCGCAGCCACCTCCTCCCAGCCACGTACAAGTCCACGGATTTCTTGGGACTGTAAATCATCCCAAAAGACTGCTGCTGCTGAGTGCCAGGCTCCACCTCCATGCTGACAAACTCCTCCTCCTCTTCCTGTGGGATCGTCGGAACAGCAGGAACACTGTCTGGATAAAGGGTGCCTTGAGAGGCAAGGAAGTCCACCTCTTCCTGCCTCTGTTCTGCCTCAAGTGCCCTGTCCATTATTCCATGCAGTGTATGCTCCAACAGGTGAACAAGAGGTACAGTGTCACTGATGCATGCACTGTCACTGCTCACCATCCTCGTGGCTTCCTCAAATGGTGACAGGACAGTGCATGCATCCCTGATCTTGCCCCACTGGCGTGGGGAAAAAAGAGCTCCCCTGACCCTGTCCTGGTGCCATAGTCGCACAGGTACTCATTGATGGCCCTCTGCTGCATGTGCAGCCGCTGCAGCATGGCCAAGGTTGAGTTCCACCTGGTGGGCATGTCAAAGATAAGGTGGTTCTTGGGCAGGTTCAACTCCTTTTGGAGCTCAGCCACCCGAGCACTGGCATTATATGATTGGCGGAAATGCCCACAGACTTTTCTGGCCTGCCTCAGGACATCCTGTAAGCCCGGGTACCTGCCCAAGAACTGCTGCACCACCAAGTTAAGGACGGGAGCCACATAGGGCACATGGGTCAGTTGTCCCTGTCGGAGGGCGGAGAGGAGGTTGGTGCCATTGTCACAAACCACCATTCCTGGCTTAAGCTGGGGTGGAGTCAACCACCTCTCAGCGCGGCATGGCATCTTTTTGCCTGCGTACCTGCGTAGCCCCTTGAACGCCTATGGAGCACCTCTGGTTCCGCATCCCCTCTCTCTGGGCTCATGCTACTGCCTTCCTCTAGCTGGGTATCATCATCAAACCCTTCAAAACGCTGGGCATCCTCCTGGAGCATGTACCCAACACTGTGCTCAAACAGTTCGGGAGACTCCTCAGGAGGACATGGTGGGTCTAGGGAAGGAGTGACTGATGACATTGAGATGAGGGAAGAGGATGTGTTGGCAGCTGCTTTGCCAGTACCCTAAGCCTGGGTGAGAGAGGATGAGGAGGATGAGGAGGGCCCGGTCATCCACTCTACCAAGTCTTCAGCATGTTGTGGCTCAGCACGTCCAGCTGACGAAAATAAGGACAAGTGTGTCCCATGGCCACGTGCTGATGAGGATGCACCGTGTCCATGACCAGCACTGTTGCCTCTAGACACAGAGCCTGCTTGCCCTCTTTTATTGGCTCATGACTGTCTACCTCTCCTTGTTGGCCTTCCAGACATACTAATGGCAGGGAGATGAGAACACCAGCAATTGGGGTAGCTTTAGGTGCACACTGAGCAGATGACACAGTACACCAACTGTAATTACTGCAGCTGCCTGCCTGTGGTATAGGATCTGAAGAACACAAGAAATTGGGGTAGCTTCAGGTGTATACTGTGCAGGTGGCACAATACACCAACTGTAACTGCTGCAGCTGACTGTGGTATACGAACAGAACAACACCAGAAATTGGGGGTAGCTTCAGGTTTATACTGTGCAGGAGGCACAAGACACCAACTCTAACTGCTGCAGCTGCCTGTGGTATAGGAACAGAACAACACCAACAATTGGGGGTAGCTTCAGGTGTATACTGTGCAGAAGGCACAATACACCAACTCTAACTGTGCTAGGTTCACTCACAAGAAAAGACGGCCCTGTCCCTGCCTATCCTTCCCTCATTGAACGCTGCAACACACTACACAAGGCCACTGTGCAGGTGGCCTTATCTAGTGTGGGGCCTGTACCAAACCCCCTGAGTTATAATTGGCCACAGGCATCCTGCCTGTGGCCAATTATGGCTCTCCTCCCTGCCGGCACTGTGATTGGCCAAGCATGCGGGTCACCGTGCATGCTTGGCCAATCATCAGCCAGCAGTGCACTGCAATGGCGCAGTGCATTGTGGGCCGTGAGCACCACACGAATATGGTGCGAATGGCTCACAAAGTTCTGGCTTCACCGAACGGGCGAACAGCCGGTGTTTGATTCGAATATGCGTTCGACTCGAACACACAGCTCATTCCTACTCAGTGTCACAAGCAATATACAATATACTGGCCTACGTATTGGGACGCGTGCCTTTAAACGAACATGAACTGTAATGGTGTCCCAGTCTTAGTCCATAGGGATTAATATTGAATTGGCCCACCCTTTGCAGCTACAACAGCTTCAACTCTTCTGAGAAGGCTGTCCACAAGGTTTAGGAGTGTGTCTATGGGAATGTTTGACCATTCTTCCAAGTGCATTTGTGAGGTCAGGCACCGATGTTGGTCGAGAAGGCCTGGCTTACAGTCTCCACTCTAATTCATCACCAAGGTGTTCTGTTGTGTTGAGGTCAGGACCCTGTCCAGGCCAGTCAAGTTCCTCCATCCCAAACTCACTCATCCATGTCTTTATGGACCTTGCTTTGTGCACTGGTCCAAATCATTTGGTGGAGGAGGGGTTATGATGTGGGGTTGTTTTTCAAGGGTTGAGCTTGGCCCCTTAGTTCCAGTGAAGGGAACTCTGAAGGCATCATCATACCAAGACATTTTGGACAATTTCATGCTCCCAACTTTGTGGGGAGAGTTTGGGGATGGCTCCTTCCTGTTCCAACATGACTGCACACCAGTGCACAAAGCAAGGTCCATAAAGACATATATGAGCGAGTTTGGGGTGGATGAACTTGAATGGCTTGCAAAGAGCCCTGAACTCAACCCCATAGAACACCTTTTGGCTGAATTGGAGTAGAGACTGCAAGCCAGGCTTTCTCATCCAACATCAGTGCTTGGCCTCGCAAATGCACTTCCGGAAGAATGGCAAAACATTGCCATAGAAAAACTAAACTTTGTGGATATCCTTCCCAGCCATCCAGAAGAATTCTAGCTGCAAAGTTTGGACCAAATCTAATTTTAACCCTACGGACTAAGACTGGGCTGCCATTAAAGGTCCTGTGTGTGTAAATTCAGATATCCCAATACTTTTGGCTAGATAGTTTATCTGGCAAGATTTACAAAGGTGGTGGAACCCTCCTACACATAAATACTACATTGAGACATAGTTATAGGACCTGGGAGATGAGACAACTTCTCTACATGAAGCTGCATGTTTGGGAATTGAACCCAGACTCTCAGAGATGCTAAGTAGAAGTACCAGGCCCAGACTGGGTCAAAAAATAGACCAGGGCATTTTAGACTGAGCCGCCAACTTTTCCAGAGGGACTGGGTGGGGACAGGGGGGCGTCGGGAGACATTTGTGGGGGTGGCTGGTGTCGGTCCTCCACCTGTAATGTGCAGGGACACTGTGATATAAAGGGGACTGCACTGCAATGATTACAGTGCAGTCCCCTTTATATTACGTAATGTCCCAATCCTATTGTGGCCATACAATGCTAGTACTGTCTGTCTCCTATTGTGCCCACACTGCCCAGTAACACTGACCTGCTCTCTCTCCGGTGGTGCTGGACAGCATGACGCTCTCTCTCTGGTTGTGCTGGACAGCGTGCCTCTCTCTGGTGGTGCGGTTACAGCATGGCTCTCTCTGATGGTGTGGGTACAGCGTGGCTCTCTCTCTGATGGTGGGGGTACAGCGTCTCTCTCTCTCTGGTGGTGTGGATACAGCGTGGCTCTCTCTCTGCTGGTGTGGGTACAGCGTGGCTCTCTCTTTGGTGGTGGGGGTACAGCGTGGCTATCTCTCTGGTGGTGTGGGTATAGCATTGCTCTCTCTCTGGTGATGTGGGTACAGCATGGCTCTCTCTGGTGGTGTGGGTACAGCGTGGCTCTCTCTTTGGTGGTGTGGGTACAGCATGGCTCTCTCTTTGGTGGTGTGGGTACAGCATGGCTCTCTCTCTTGTGGTGTGGGTACAGCATGGCTCTCTCTGGTGGTGTGGGTACAGCGTGGCTCTCTCTCTGGTGGTGCGGGTACAGTGTGGCTCTCTCTCTGGTGGTGTGGGTACAGCATTGCTCTTTCTCTCTGGTGGTGCGGGTACAGTGTGGCTCTCTCTCTGGTGGTGTGGGTACAGCATTGCTCTTTCTCTCTGGTGGTGCGGGTACAGCATGGCTCTCTCTGGTGGTGTGGGTAAAGCGTGGCTCTCTCTCTGGTGGTGTGGGTACAATGTGGCTCTCTCTCTCTGGTGGTGTGGGTACAGCATGGCTCTCTCTCTCTGGTGGTGCGGGTACAGCGTGGCTCTCTCTGGTCATGTGTGTACAGCGTGGCTCTCTCTCTGGTGGTGCGGGTACAGCATTGCTCTCTGGTCATGCGGGTATAGCGTGGCTCTCTCTCTGCTCGTTCGGGTACAGCGTGGCTCTCTCTCTGCTCGTTCGGGTACAGCGTGGCTCTCTCTCTGCTCATGCGGGTACATCGTGGCTCTCTCTCTCTGGCTTCCCCCAGCACAGTCTTCCTTTAGTAGTCACTCAGATTCTTCCTGGCTTCCCGGCTCTCACTGTTTCCCCCAGAAGAGTGCATCCTCGGGGCTGAAGTCTGCTGCCTGTGAACAACAATGGGGCTTACAATCCTCCAGTACTACATGTCCCATGATGTGTGAGGTGTGGGTACAGCGTGACTCTCTTTCTGGTGGTGTGGGTACAACGTGGCTCTCTCTCTCTGGTGGTGTGGGTACAGCGTGGCTCTCTCTCTCTGGTGGTGCAGGTACAGCGTGGCTCTCTCTGGTCATATGTGTACAGCATGGCTCTACTACATGTCCCATGATGCACTGCTAGACTCTTCTGATTGGCCCTCCACTGTGGCCAATGGGGACAGAAACAAATCGGCAACAAGCTGTGCAGCCAAATAAAATGACAGCTATGCTCTGCTGAGAGGAGAAGGGGGGCTAGAGGGGCAGATATACTGACACCCCGCAGCTCGCCTTCCCCTTGTCACAGCGCGGCCACTTGTGTTCACTGGCGAGCGGCACCGCCTCCCCATAGCGACCTCTTCCTCTGCTTCTCCATCCCTCCTCCTCTCCTGTCGTTCTGGTTGCCAGGTGCCTGTTGGCTGCAGGGCGCATGTGTGAAGCAGCGGCCTGGGATGCCATGGATGGGCTTAGTAGGCGGAGAATGCCTCTGCTCTTCCCACCACCACCAGCGGCCGGCCCTGCATGTCCCTGCATGCAGTGCAGAACATCAGCGACCAGCCCTGCATGTCAGAACCTGCGGCAGTGGCCCACCCGGCATGTCACAGCCAGATATGCGGCCTGGAGGCCCCCGGCCCACAGGGCAAATGCCCGGTCTGCCCTATGTCCAGTCCGGACCTGAGAAGTACTAGCTTCTTAGCCACAGAGCTGACACATATGAGAACGTCCTACACATAAATACTGCATTTCTTTGGACAGTTGATGGAATTACATTACTCAGGAGTTATTCTTCTTGATTTATTCTGTTATATTTGGTGGTTCTTTGTGGGTGAGTGTATAGTGATATTAGTAGTGAATAGTGATATTATCCTCAAATTTTTGGGAATTACATTTTGATTTCTGATGTTGGTACACATATCACATTTTTTGGGCTCAAATTATGATTATTTGGGAATAATAAAATGCACAAAAAATTGTGACTCATTTAAAATTTGCATCAGCAAGGGACATACTAATACATTTAATGTGAAAATGGCTTAATGTAGTTTAACGTGTAATAAAGTGCCTAAACCTCAATCAATTGCCCTGAAACTTTGCACAGCCTAAGATCTCAACTTCCCAAACCTATCCAAGAAGTTTAATGCGATTCAGTGTTCCACAAGGCAAACTAGGGACATTAAGCTTGTTTTTTGGGGAGCTTAATGTGGCTTAACATAAAAAAAGACCTTAAATGTTAACAAATTTCCCCCAAACTCCACACAATAGAAGACTCTATCCATGCCAACATATTCTGAAAATGTCAGTTCATTTGGTAAATCTCCCCAAAAGTTATTCACGTTAAGCTTTATTTTACAATGCTAAAACATTTAATGTAAAGAGCTTAACGTACCATAATGCGCCTTAACCTCAATCAATTGTGTTGGAACTTTTCACAGCCTAAGTTCTCAACTTCCCAAATCATTTAGTAAATCACCCAAAAGTTATTCCCTTTTAACCATTATTTTACAATCCTTAACTAGTTGCAGACTTTGGGCACACTAGACACGCCCAAAAACATGTCATTAGTGTACACAGGTCATGTCTAGTACATCCAGTCCTTCTACTCTGCTGCCGGGACGCTTCCCTGTCTCAGTACCCAACAATTCAGCAGGAGCTGTCTAAAAAAAAAGAAGCAGGCTGACAATGTTTATCAATAACCACATCACAGAAAGTTACATTGAAACATTTTTATCAATTGTAACTTCCGGTGTTTTGTGTTCACAGATCAAAGGGATAAATTTAGATTTGCAGGTGAAGAGAGTTAAAGCAACCTTGACAAGTAAAAAAAAAATAAAAATTTTTTTTTTCTAATTAAAACTGGCCATACACTTATAGATTATTTGAAGATTTTATATGGTTAGATGGAAAAAGTGGGAGATTCCTCCATCCACACAGTTTAGCAAACATGGAGAAATCTGTTGCACATTTTCCATCTAACCATAGAAAATCTGCAGATAATCTATAGGTGTATGACCAGCTTAATTGTTCCTCTGTTGAACTCCTTATTAACCCTTTAGTTTTCTCCAATCAGCACTGATTAACTCTATATCCTCCTTCTCTATTCAATTGTAATTTTTCTGGTGATATTTTCTTTTCTATTTTATTAACTAATAGTTAAAATTTTTCTGTTTTTTGCTTTGCTTATTAAAATTTTTGACACCTTTTACACACACATATATATATATATATATATATATATATATACTGAAAGAAAAAAAAACAATGCCTTTTGTTTAATTTTATTACATTTAATTGTCTAAGGATTGCAAAAAATAATAATTGTTGCAGGACAATATTCACAAAAAGAAAGCCTTGTTTGTCCTTAACAACGTAATACATGATTTTTTTTTTTTTTTTTATCTTAAGTCAGAGTTTAGGCAAGCTCAGCACTCCAGCTGTGGTGAAACTATAAATCCCATCATGCTTCTGCCTCTAGGAGTCATTCCTGTGATTGTCAGGGTCTTGCAATGTCATCGCTGGTTCTAAATGGGATTCAGGGTAGTGTTAGGGGGGCTGCTGCACACAGAAGGCTTTTTATCTTAATGCATAGAATGCATTAAGATAAATAAACCTTCTAACTTTAAAATCCCTAAAATCCCTCAGCACCGGAAGATTTTACCCCCTCCCTGACCAGAGCACTTTTTACAATTTGGCACTGCGTTGATTTAACTGACAATTGTGCGGTTCTGCGAGGTTGTACCCAAACAAAATTTGCATCCTTTTTTTCCCACGAATAGAGCTTTCTTTTGGTGGTATTTATTTGATCACCTCTGCGGTTTTAAATTTTTGCGCTATGAACAAAAAAAGAGACAATTTTGAAAAAAAAAAGCATATCCTCCAAAAATATAAAAAAAACAAATTTTTTCCACAGTTTAGGCCGATATGCATTCTTCTACAAAAAAATCGCAATAAGCGTTTATTGATTGGTTTGCGCAAAAGTTAAAGCATCTAGAAAATAGGGGGTAGTTTTATGACATTTTTATTAATAATTTTATTTTTACTAGTAATGGCAGCGATCAGCAATTTTTATCATGACTGCGACATTATTGCGGACACATCGTACAATTTTCACACATTTTTGGGACTATTAGCATTAATACAGTGATCAATACTATAAAATTGCATTGATTACTGTAAAAATGTCACTGGCAGTGAAGGGGTTAACCACTAGGGGTGGGGAGGAGTTAAGTTTCTCCTGGCAGGTGTGCTGTCATTAGGCAGAACGGGGAGATGCTGTTTACATCAGCATCTCCCCATTCCCGCAGACTCGATCGCTGCGGGGATACCCACGATCATGTCACGGAGCCTGCGGCAGGCGTGAGCACCTGCTGCCAGTGGCGCGCATGGGCACTGCAGGAAATTCAAAGTAACATACATGGGCACTGCAGGAAATTCAAAGTAACATACGGGTACATTACTTTGCCCAGCCGTGCCATTCTGCCGACGTATATGTGTAAAATATAGCTTAACGTGAATAACTTTCGGTGTAATTAACTAAATGAGGTGAAAATGTCAGAATATGTTGGCATGGGTAGAGTCTTCTATTTTGTGGAGTTTGTTGGAAATTTGTTAACGTTTAAGTTCTTTTTTTTATGTTAAGCCACATTAAGCTTCCCAAAAAACAAGCTTAATGTCCCTAGTTTGCCTTGTGGGACACAGAATTGCATGAAACTTCTTGGATATAGTTGAGATCTTAGGCTGTGCAAAGTTTCAGGGCAATTGATTGAGATTTAGGCCCTTTATTACACGTTAAGCTACATTAAGCCATTTTCACATTAAATGTTTTAACATTGTAAAATATAGCATAATGTGAATAACTTTCGGTGTGATTAACCAAATTTTCAGAATATGTTGGCATTGATAGAGTCTTCTATAGTGTGAAGTGTGGGGGAAATTGGTTAACATTTAAGGTGTTTTTTGTATGTTAACCCTGATGGGTTTACTTCCTCTTTCATTCCCTGCAAAAGCAAAGCATAATGGACTATTATGCATCGCATAGTAGCCCATTATGTGTCACTTACCTGACACAGGAGCCAGCGAAGTCGCCGCTGTCCCCTGTAGTCCGCCGCATCCATCTTGCTGGTGGCGTCTCGCAGCTCCGCCGCTGTCATTCGTCGGAGCCGCGATGACGTCACTCCCACGCATGCGCACGGGAGCCGACACGCGCAGCAGATCCATTGTTGGAAATGCCGCGCTCAGTGCGCCTGCGCGTCGCTGTCTATGGCGCATGCGCCGTAGACAGTGGTGCCTGTCTTCAGGCAAATATCTCCTAAACCGTATAGGTTTAGAAGATATTTCTTGGACCTACAGGTAAGCCTTAATCTAGGCTTACCTGTAGGTCAGAGTGGTTTGTAAGGGTTTACAACCACATTAAGCCACATTAAGCCCCCCAAAAAACAAGTTTAATCTCCCTAGTTTGCCTTGTGGGACACCGAATCGCATAAAACTTCTTGGATAGGTTTGGGAAGTTGAGATCTTAGGCTGTGCAACGTTTCAGGGCAATTGATTGAGGTTTAGGTACTTTATTACATGTTAAGCTACATTAAGCTACATTAAGCCATTTTCACATTAAATGTTTTAGCATTGTAAAATATAACTTAACATGAATAACTTTTGGTGTGATTAACCAATTGAGCTGAAATTTTCAGAATGTGTTGGCATGGATAGGGTCTTCTATTGTGTAAAGTTTGAGGGAAATTAGTTAACATATAAGGTATCTTTTGTACGTTAAGCCACATTAACCACTTAAGGACCGCCGCCTTTACATTTACGTCAGCACAATGGCACGGACAGGCACAACCACGTACCTGTACGTGCCTGCCTTCCAGCGGGTGGCGGCGGCAGTCCGTTTCGCTTTAGGAGCAATCCGTGAGGGGACGGCCGTTGATTTCTGGTCACCCCCTCGCGATCGCTCCTGGCGAATGAGAAGCTTCCCCTGCCTGTGTACTGTAAACACAGGCAGGAGGAATTGATTTCACTCTTTTTGACCAGACGGCGAGGAGAGAAGACATCCAAGTAAGTGCACCAACAGTACACTGACACATAGGTACACTTTTCACCCCAGTCACCCCCCGATCACCCCCTGCCCCCCCCCAGTCACAGTGTCACTGATTGCAGTGGTCATTTATTTACTGATCACTGCATTTAGTGTCAGTTGTGACTGTAAAAAGTGTCAGGGCAGTTAGTGTTAAGCCCCTTTAGGTCTAGGGTAGCCCCCTACCCCCCTAATAAAGGTTTAACCCCTTTATTGCCCCCCAGGTAACCCTTTCACCCCTTGATTGCCCCCCAGGTAACCCTTTCACCCCCTTTTGCCAGTGTCACTAAGCAATCATTTTTGATTGTTGCATTAGTGTCACTGGTGCTGCTAGGTAGCAAGGTATTATTTAGGTTCACCACCAGGTTTTTATATAGCATTAGGTACCCCCATATATTACCTAATAAAGGTTTTAACCCCCTGATTGCCCCTAGAGTTAACCCTTTCACCAGTGATCACCGTATAGGTGTCACTGGTGACGCTGGTTAGCCATTTAGTTATTTAGGTTCCCCGTCAGGTTTTTGTGGTAGCGTTTTATACAGTTGCTGATAGCCTAGGTACTTTTTTTTACCTGTGAATCTCACTAGTGTACCACTAAATTTAGAGCCCAAAATGGCAAATCGAAGGTACACTAGTGAAGAGGTCTACCCGTTTCTGAGCATGACAGATAGTGAAGAGGAGATCACTCATCTGTCAGATTCAGGCTCAGAATATGATCCTGTAGAGGGCAGCGGCTCCATGACAGATAGCTCTGATGATGAAGGTGAGGTCCCTGCTAAGGTCAGGCGTACCCGATCCCGATCTTCTGATGTTGTCGAGGTGCAGAAACCACAGGTCCCTCATATGGAGCAGTGAGCCAGTACTAGCGCTGCAACTCGTGAACTGGCAAGCACCAGCGGCCTAGTACACCCTCGACGTACATCCAGCACTGCAGTAACATGTGGTGACGTGGCGAGTCCCATAAGTGCAGATCAAGCTGACGAGGTGGCAAGCACAAGTAGTGTCCCACTGCCACCAAGAAGAAGACAAAGGCAGGCCCATTGTTCCCATAGTGTCCTTCCTGCAGAATTTGCCAATCCTGATTGGGTGCCCACCATTTCTGCAGAACCCGTACTTCCCCCATTCACTGGCCAACCAGGTATTCAGGTGGAAACAGCTGATTTTACGCCACTTGATTTTTATTCGCTGTTTTTCAGGGAAGATCTCTATAGATCTATTGTGGACCAAACAAATTTATATGCTGGTCAACACGTCGCCGCTAATCCCCAGTTGCCTTCCCTTGCCAGAGATTGGAAACCAATTACGGTTTCCGAATTAAAGACCTTTCTGGGCCTTTCCCTCAACATGGGCATACATAAATTCATGGCGTTGTGGACGTATTGGTCCACGCATCCAATTGACCATATGCCTGTGTTCTCTACCTCCATGTCCAGGAAACGATACGAGTAGATCTTGCGGTTCTTGCACTTCAACGACAATGAACTTTGTCGACCTCGTGGAGACCCTGAATATGATCGGCTCTACAAAATTTAGCCCCTCATAAACCACTTCAACCAACGTTTTGCAGCCTTGTTCATTCCCCATCAAGTTGTCTGCATTGATGAGTCCCTGATAAAATTTTCTGGCCACTTGTCTTTCAAACAGTACCTTCCCAGCAAGCATTCCAGATACGAGGTCAAGCTCTATAAGTTCTGTGACAGGGCAACAGGCTATGTATGGAGCTTTATGGCTTACGAGGGAAAAGATAGTTACGTAGAGCCGGATAACTGCCCAGATTACATAGGGAGTGCTGGCAAGAACTTGCGGAACTTGGTGTCACCCTTATTTGGAAAGGGGTACCACTTGTACGTGGACAATTATTACACGAGCGTGCCACTGTTTAGTCATTTGTTTGATCAGCAGATTGGAGCATGTGGCACCGTGCGACCTAATCGCCGGGGCTTTCCCCAGGGGCTTGCAGATTCTCATCTTAGGCTGGGGGAGAGAGCCTGCTTGCAGTGTAATAACTTGCTCACCGCAACACTCTCCGACTGCTGAGGTAGAAGATAGATCAGAACGGATAAAGGATTTTTTGTCTAAATTCTCCCCATCCCCTATTGAGCTATCAGACCAACAAGTGCTTGATTCCCCCCTGTCTCAGGAAGAAGTGCTCCTCGCCCTCCGACAACTTAAAACTGGCAAAAGTCCAGGCCCAGGCGGCCTATCGGCGGCGTATTATAAAGCCTTTACAGATTTATTGCTCCCTCATTTCCTACACACCTTTAACAATCTCACCTCACGCGCACACCCCCCTACTGACCTTCTGCAAGCGCATATTACCTTGATTCCCAAACCTGCCAAAGATGAGATGTTGATCCCTAACTACCGACCCATTTCCCTACTCAATGTGGATATTAAGTTGTATGCCAAAATTCTAGCAAACCGTATCATCCCCCTGCTCCCACACATTGTATCACCTGACCAAGTCGGTTTCGTCCCTGGCAGAGAAGCTAGGGACAACACCACTAAGGCCCTAAATATACATCATTGGTTGACCCCATCACAGAGTAAAGGTTTTTTTTTTGTCATTGGATGCTGAGAAGGCGTTCGATAGAGTGGCATGGGACTACATGTTAGCCGTCCTACAACACATCGGTTTTCCCTCGTGACTGACTCATATGATCTCAATCTTGTACTCCACCCCCACCGCTCGTATACGAGTCAATGGCCGCCTATCGAACGCCTTCTCCATCACCAATGGTACACGTCAGGGATGCCCACTTTCACCGATCATCTTTGTTTTAACCCTAGAACCCCTGCTTCTTATGCTTAGAGAAAACCCCTCCATCCAAGGCATTACCATCAAAAACAATCAATATAAAATTGCGGCTTACGCGGATGACATTATGTTATACCTCTCTAATCCACTTACTACTCTCCCAAACCTCTTGAAAGACCTTGATGCCTTTTCTGCAATTTCTAACCTGAAAATAAATTTTGAAAAATCAAAGGCGTTAAACGTCTCTCTACCTGCCAAAGTGGTAGAGCACTGCCGCCTTAACTTCCCCTTTTGCTGGGAAAAAGACGCATTAATGTACTTAGGTATTTAAATCCCCTCCAATCTGTCACGATTGTTTGAACTCAACTTTACCCCTGCACTCCTTCGGCTTCAAACAGATCTCCTAAAATGGCATGGAGGCCCCTTCTCATGGTTTGGCAGAGTAGCCATTCTGAAAATGAATGTCCTCCCCAAATTACTTTATCTAATGCAGGCTATCCCTATATCTATTCCCAAATCTTTTTTTCGCTCCTACAAAACAATATGTAGAAACTTTCTTTGGTCTCACCGACCCCCCGATTAAGTTGGGCCAAACTTATCCTCCCCAAGCTCTATGGAAGCCTGGGAGTACCTGATCTCCATACCTATTATAATGCGACTCTTCTTGCCAGAGTAGTTTATTGGCATATACACCAAAAAGACAAAGCATGGATACCGTTGGAAAACGTGTTTGCCCCATTCCCTATATCCCATCTACCTTGGATCACAAAACAGGCCATTCCTTTATCTTGCTCCCATCACCCTTTAATAGGCCCTACCATTAAAGCTTTCAGACAAATGACCAAATCTCTGCACATTAATGCGCTTCATGGCCCACTCACTCCGCTTTCCTCTAACCCAGACTTCCCTCCAGGCCTTACCGTGCCTGGATCCAATGACATTCTCCAAGAGAACATCTACAGAGCCTATCAATTTTTCGACCGGGGGAAGATGTTAACGTTCCCAGCCATGGTTGACAAATTCCCTGAACTAAGCCTTCCATTTTTTAAATTTCTTCAAATCAGACATTTCCTCACATCAGCGAGACCATTATCACACTGGACTACAGCCCCCACTCCATTTGAATCCCTATGCACCAGCTCGGAACCGCAAAAACATGTGATTTCAATTATTGTAAAGCTGCTCAGCTCTGACCTCGCCCCACAAAAATCTATCCTACAACAGTGGGAATCAGATTTACAGGATACATTGTCCACACAACAATGGGCTTTGATATATGAACACATTCACAAACGATCTGTTAACGTGTCAGCACAAGAAAATCTATATAAAATCTACTCTCGGTGGTATCGCACTCCTGATAAAATTCACAAATTCTTCCCAGATGTCCCCCCAGTCTGCTGGCGCTGCAATGCTCCAACTGGCAACTTCCTGCATATATGGTGGGATTGCCCCATACTCCAGCCCTTCTGGAAGGAAATCCATGAAACAATAATTAAAATCACTACCTACCAGCCAGCATTCTCCCCGGCGCAATACCTGCTACACAACACACCGCTCTCACACAAAACATATAAGACTTCGATAGTCCCACATTTGATAACTGTAGCCACCCAATGCATTCCTCGTCATTGGCGATCTGTAGCTCCTCCATCTTTGGCAGAGTGGTTGCGACAGATGGATAAAATAGAAGAAATGGAAAGATTAATTCACCAAGCATATGATAGACATGAGCAATTTTCGCATAAATGGGCAGGCTGTATACATTTCCGGGCCTCTAAATCCCCTACCAATGCTACCACTCTTACCTAGTGTGCCTTATTTTGGGACAGGACACCATTTATTGCTAGACCGTCTTCTTTTAGATGATATCCGCTAACCCTTCCTCTACATTTATACCCCATATCCCCCCTGAGAGAACATGTTCGGTTACACTTTAGCCTACCGATTTCACCCCTCTTATCCTTACTACTTGTGTCCTCCCTTCTAATCCTTGTATGCCCCCACCCCTCTTACACCTGGAGACACTACAGTGCTAACCTCCCCCCCTTACCTTTTTTACTACTCACCTTTGATTATATTTTATGTCATGTAAACGATAGGATCTCTTTAAGGACCCTGATAGAGTCTCCTCTCATCTTGCACCATGAAGCCTACGCCTCTCAACCGTCCACAGTGTGATCCCATATGGGGTGGATGGCAGCACAGGAGATTCGTTGGGATCCAAACCTATTATGATGTTCTTTGTTCAGGTCTCCCTGTTCAATGTAGTTGTTCTACATAGTTGTTTATCTATAATAGCCTTCTCAACTTCAATTGTTCCCTTGATCGCTGTTTATTCTTCAATTGATGTAAATTGTGATGTATGTTCTTGGGATCTGCCTATCATTACTGTTGTACTTTGATACCCGTACATACTATGCTTGTATGTTGTGCTGTTCAATAAACCTCTTTTTGGAAAAAAATAACTTGCTCGCTATGAAGTGGAGGGATAAAAAGAATGTTTTCGTTCTTACCTCCCTTCATGCAGACACGACAGTTCAGATTATTACGGCGACTGGTGTTGTGGAGAAACCCCTCTGTGTCCATGAATATAAGCAAAATATGGGAGGGGTGGACCTCAATGACCAATTGTTGGCGCCGTATCTAGTTGCCCGTAAGGCCAGATGCTGGTACAAAAAAGTGTCTGTTTGCTTATTTCAATTGGCTTTGCTGAAAGCTCATGTGCTATACAGAGCTTCAGGCGGGACTTTATCCTTTCTTATATTACAGAAAGAGATTGTCACAGACCTTCTGTATCCAGACAGTTCTGCACCTCACCATTCCCAACCAAAAGCAGTAAACCGGCTGCATGAGAGGCATTTTCCGTATGTCCTCCAGAGTGCCCCTACCCAACGAGCCCCCCAAAGAAGATGTTGTGTCTGTACCAAGATGATATAGGCATGACACCCGATATTATTGTCTACGCTGTCCTGGCAATCCTGGTCTTTGAATGTTTTGAACGCTATCACACACCAGTGAAGTTTTAGCATAGTGTACAGCATTTCACAGGCTAGCACACACTTACACAGGGTCTCCCAAGATGCCATCGCATTTTGAGAGACCCGAACCGTTTCAGTAGTTACAGTTACAAATAAAAAGTGTAAAAAAAAAACACAAAAAAGTAAAATACAAAAACCAAAAATAGTTGTCGTTTTATTGTTCTCTCTCTCTCTATTCTCTCTCTATTGTTGCTCTTTTTTACTGTATTCTATTCTGCAATGTTTTATTAAGTTTTATCATGCTTGCTTTTCAGGTATGTAATTTTTTTTATACTTTACTGTTTACTCTGTTTTATTGTTAACCATTTTTTTGTTTTCAGGTGCGTCATTGTCAGGGAAATAGGCGCAACCTTGCGAGATATGTTCGTGTTAACGCGCGTCAGCGCTCACGGAGGCGCAAGGTAGTTCCAAGACGAACGCCCGACGCTACGTCTGATCAAGCGGGTGTAGGCGGTGATGATGCGAACGCATAACGTTCCCCACGTAGCCGGACGAACGCCTCGACGCGCTCACGACGTGACCTAGGCACCTCGCCTATTTAAACGTTCGCCTGACAGTGCTGTATCGCTGGATTATCGTCAGCTCTCCTGTGTACCTGTGCCCGTGATTCTTGCTGTCTGACCTCCTGTGTACCGACCCGGCTTGCTCGACCTGCTCCTGTTGTTCTCCTGGCTCTTACCCCTGGCTTGTACCCGACGTTCCTTGTCTGCTCCCTGCACCTGATCCTGGCTCGGCTTTGACTCCTGCTCTCCGGTCTTCAGCCCAGTACCCGTTACTCTGATCCTAGGACTGATCTCCTGTGCTCGAACCTCGGCTTGGCCTTGACTCTCCTACTGGACTTCTGTTACCCCACGCTTGGACTTCCTAGCACGGCTGCCCCTGGAGTCTTGTTTACTCGGCTCTGGTCTTCTGCTGCTGCTACCTGGCAACCTGTGCTACTGTGGGCATTGCATCCCTGTGTCATCTTCAGGGTTGTGCTGCACTCGGCCGCAAGGGGAGCCCTCTCAGCATCTCGGCCTCGCTCCTGAACATGATAGTATAATCCAGCCATGTCAGAGGCCGACAGAGGTGATTCCCCGCTGGAGGCCATTCTACAAGAAGTCATGGCCCTTACTCCAGCTATCCAGGAACTCCAAGAAAGATATCGCTGGCTGGAGGAACATCTGCAGCACTCTCCTGAGCCGCCCACCTCCTCTGGTCAAGTTTCTGCTCCCGTAATTTCAACCGCTCCAGAACCACGAGTCCCAGCCCCAGAGCGCTTTTATGGGGACCGAAGAAAATTCAGATCCTTCAAGAACTCATGTTACCTTTACTTCTCCCTGCAACCTCAGACCTTCTCTTCTGAAGCGACCAAGGTGGGGTTCACCATTTCACTGTTAAGGGACGATCCCCAGATGTGGGCCCATGGCCTGCTGGAGCAATGCAGCCCTTCTGTGAGTACTTTGGATCAGTTCTTCAAAGCTATGGCACGCCTATACGATGACCCTTTTCGGACAGCAACAGCCGAAGCAACCCTGTACGCCCTTCGTCAGGGTGAGCGGCCTGCAGAGGACTATACAGTGGAATTCCGCACATGGAGTACTGATTCCGGCTGGAATGAAGCAGCACTAAGGTATCAATATCGGGTGGGGTTGTCTGAAACCCTTAAGGACGAGCTAGCCAGATTAGAGGTTCCCTCTACCCTTGAGGATCTTATCCAACTTACTATCCAGATCGACAGGCGTCTACGGAAACGCCAGTCTGAACGTGCTCGGATTCCTTGTTCTATCCAGGCTCCACCTTCGGTTCGCCCAGCGGTAACTTCTGTTCCGGATGGCATGCCCCGTCCCGCCTTAACCTCTGAAGAGAGACTTCGTCGCCGACAGGCACACCTTTGTTTCTATTGTGGGGAATCAGGACATTACATAAACAACTGCCCCACAAATCCAAATAAACCAGTCCTCTGCACTCCATTTCACCTTCAGGTGACAAAGTCGGCTTCGGCTCACATCACCCTTCCGGTCACATTGTTGGTGGCAGGCAAAAGAGTTCTTCTACAGGCAATACTGGACTCCGGAGCCTGTAGCTGTTTCCTGGATCTAACCCTGGCTAAGAGTCTGGCTCTTCCACTCAACATCAAGAAGCAGAGATTGACTGTGCATCTGGCCGATGGCTCCTTACCTAGCTCTGGCCATGTCACCAAGGAAACAATACCTATCCTGACGATCACCGATTCAGGTCACCGGGAATTCCTTAAATTCGATGTTCTGAGTTCTCCGATGTTCCCCGTTATCCTGGGGATCCCTTGGCTGCAGGCACACAACCCCCGGATTGATTGGCTCAAGAAGGAGGTATCCTTCACATCTGCCTATTGCCAACAACATTGTCTGGATTCCGAATCAAGTGACTTGTCCAGTTGTCTGACCGTACAACCCGTACCCAGTCCAGTTCCTCACATACCAGCAGCTTACCAGGAATTTAAAGATGTGTTCGACAAGAAAAAAGCCAATACCCTACCTCCACACCGCCCCTACGACTGCCCCATCGAGTTACTACCAGGGGCCCCCATTCCCTTTGGCCGGATATTCCCCCTTTCTGAGACTGAACTTGAGGCCCTGAGACAATATATAGATGAGAACCTGGCCAAGGGATTCATTCGTCCCTCTTCATCCCCTGCCGGTGCAGGCATGTTTTTCGTGGAAAAAAAGGACAAGACTTTAAGACCATGTGTGGACTATAGGGAATTAAATAACATCACCCTAAAAAACCGCTATCCACTTCCACTCATCCCCGAACTCTTCCAAAGATTCCACACCTCACGTATCTTTACCAAACTTGATCTACGTGGGGCTTACAACCTTGTCCGTATCCGGGAGGGGGACGAGTGGAAGACGGCATTCAGAACGAGATTCGGGCATTTCGAGTATCTAGTCATGCCTTTTGGACTATGTAATGCCCCGGCAATCTTTCAGCATTTCATTAATGACATCTTCCGGGAGCATTTAGACCACTTTGTTGTCGCTTATCTGGACGACATTCTTATTTTTTCAACCTCTCTGGAACTTCACAGAGTGCATGTTAAGAAGGTACTACCGGTATGTATTCTTAGAACACGTGGAAAGGCTGGCCGAAGGCCAGCCTGTATTTGTGGGAGGAGTCAGAGACTATTTAACCCTCCTCCTCCATCAGGGCCAGGGTTGGTGGTTTCTGGGTTAGGAGGGGCTGGGACTGACATTCGTCACTTCCGGGTCCTTGCAGAGCTAATCTGCTGCTGTAGTGGCGATGTCTGTCTTGGTGCGCACACCAGGGAGACCGCCTGCCCACCCACCTTGTCACCCCTGGGTACTTTGGTCTCCACACCAGGGTCTGCTCCACGTGGGAGCCACCTGCCTGGTGTGGGGTGTTCGGCTGCCCGCCATCTCCTCCCGCCACACACTTCCAGGTCCACGAGGGTGCCCGCGGAGGGGGGGGGTTCGGCCGCCGCCTCCTCTCCCCGCACGCATCCAGGGTTACGAGGGAACTGCCTGCCTGGTGCCCGCCGGGGGGGTTTGGGGTTCGGCTGTCGCAGACTCCTCTTCCCGTACGCATCTAGGTCCAACAAGGGAGCCGCCTGCCTGGTGCCCGCTGGGGGGGGGGTGGGGGTTCAGCCACCACCGACTCCTCTCCCCATACGCATCCAGGTGCATGAGGGAGATGTCTGCGTGGGGGGGGGTTGTGGGTGTTCGGTCTCCTCCCACTGATTCCTCTCCCCATACACTTCCAGCGCCATGAGGGGGCTGCCTGCCAGTATTGCTGTCAACATGATTTCTTGCTGGCAATCATAGCATAGCAACCTAATATACAGCATGTGGTGCATAACTGTTCTGTCAAGCCTATCCAGTGTGCTGCTTAGAGGCCACGGCGGATCACACAGGCTGATGGCCGCTTCTTTGGCTGTAAGCTTCAGGACAATTTGTTCAGCTCTGCTCTCAGTATGCAATCCCCAATGTGCTATGGTTTCATTACATGTTCACAGTCAGGATATCACTTGTCCCCATGCACATCTTGCCCCATGTGGAGGCCACTCGCCCGATTCTCCGGGTTTTTCGCCGGGGGGGGGGGGGGTGTTTGCCATACTGCCCGTTCGCTCCTCTCCTCATGCCCAGCTGGCTCCTCGAGGGGACCTCCTATACATTTCTCCCGGTGCTCTCGCGGGGGATGGGCGCTTGCTCCTCTCTCCCCACTGTTGGCTCCGCTGCAGCAGTCACAGAGGACATTAGGCCATACCCATGGCAATGGCCTGACGTGAGGTGACGGGGCCGTCGAGGCTTGTAGTAGATGTACTAGGCTGGAGTATCTGTGTGGTTAGTCGCAATTCATTCTCAAGTTTGCAAGTTCCCATTCATTGTCAGCAGGGCGTTGCATACCTGGGGGGGCTTGGCAGACATGAAGGAAGCAACCATGTACATTGCGGGTTTTCGTTTTTCTTTGGCAGGTGTTCCATCATAGCACAGCATTTCTGTCACAGCGTTCTGCCCCAGCGTTTCTGTCACAGTGTTCTGCCCCAGCGTTTTTGTCACAGCGTTCTGCCCCAGCGTTTTTGTCACAGCGTTCTGCCCCAGCATTTCTGTCACAGCGTTTCTGTCACAGCGTTTCTGTCACAGCATTCTGCCCCAGCGTTTCTGTCACAGCGTTCTGTCCCAGCATTTCCGTCCATAGCGTTCTGCCCCAGTTTCTGTCATTGCGTCATGTCCCGGTTTTCTTCGTCGGTGCACAGTCTCTGCGTTTCTGTCATGGCATTTCCTGCCTCAGCATTTCTGTCTTAGTGTTCTACCCCAGCCTTCTGGCTCGGCATCCAGTCTCAGCATTTCTGGCTCGCCGTGCAGTCTCAGCATTTCTGTTAGCGTTTCTGCCCCAGGATTTCCATCATTGCATTTCTGCCTCTGCGTTCAGTCTCAGCGTGTTACGATCATTTGCATTTCTGTCCAGGTTTTCTGTCATGGCATTTCTGTCTCAAGCGTTCTGTCATAGCATTCTGCCCCAGGATTCTTGTCATTGCATTTATGCCTCAGCATTTTCAGTCTCTGCGTTTGTCATTTCATTTCTGCCCCAGGTTGTCTGTCATGGCATTTCTGCCTCAGCGTTTCTGCCCAGGGTTTCTGTCATTGCATTTCTGCCTCAGCGTTCTTTCATTGCGTTCTGCCCCTGGATTAATGTCATAGCATTTCCTGCCCTGGATTTCTGTCATAGCATTACCTGCCCTGGATTTCTGTCATCGTTTTTTTCTGCCCCTGGATTTCAGTCATTGCGTTTCTTCCCCTGGATTTCAGTCATTGCATTTCTGCCATTGCGTTTCTGCCCCTGGATTTCTGCCATTGCGTTTCTGCCCCTGGATTTCTGCCATTGCGTTTCTGCCCCTGGATTTCTGCCATTGCGTTTCTGCCCCTGGATTTCTGCCATTGCGTTTCTGCCCCTGGATTTCTGCCATTGCGTTTCTGCCCCTGGATTTCTGCCATTGCTTTTCTGTCCCTGGATTTCTGTCATTGCTTTTCTGCCCCTGGATTTCTGTCATTGCGTTGCAGCCCCTGGATTTTCTGTCATTGTGTATCTGCCTCAGCATTCTGGCATAGCGTTCTGCCCAGCTTTTCTGTCATGGCATTTCTGCCACAGGAGTAGCGTTTCTGCCCCTGGATTTCTGTCATGGCGTTTCTGCCCCTGGATTTCTGTCATGGCGTTTCTGCCCCTGGATTTCTGTCATGGCGTTTCTGCACCTGGATTTCTGTCATGGCGTTTCTGCATCTGGATTTCTGTCATGGTGTTTCTGCACCTGGATTTCTGTGATTGCGTTTCTGCCCCTGGATTTCTGTCATTGCGTTTCTGCCCCTGGATTTCTGTCATTGCGTTTCTGCCTCACCATTCAGCTTCAGCATTTTCCGTCAAAGCGTTTTTTTCTGTCATTACGTTTCTGCTTCAGCTTTTCTGTCATTAGGGTTCTGCATCAGCATTTCTGTCATTACGTTCTGCCGCAGCATTTATGTCATCACGTTTCTGCCTCAGCATTTCTGTCATCACATTTCTGCCTCAGCATTTCTGTCATCATGTTTCTGCCTCAGCATTTCTGTCATTACGTTTCTGTCTCAGCATTTCTGTCATTACGTTTCTGTCTCAGCATTTCTGTCATTACGTTTCTGCCTCGGTGTTCAGCCTCAGCGTTTTTCAGAGAGGCGTGGTTATTCACTCATGGCATACACCGGTACCTGTTTTATCTTTGTTGGTTGTCATGTCTCGTTATGTCTCGTCATGTTTGTGTGCATGTTTGTACCTGGGTCAGTTAGCTAGGGCTCACACGTCAGGATCTGTCACGTCTACAGATCCATACGGGCTGAGGTTTCGTTTGTTAATGATTTTTGACCACAATCTTCTCGCCTGTATACCATACGTCATACGATGCATGTTCATTCACTACACCTGTACGTCTACCCACCACGGTCTGTGGGTACTCTAGCCCTGAGTTTTTCTGTTAATTACCTGTCTCTGCGCTGCAGGTTACTCGGGCTCACACACTACTTACACAAGGGAGGAGGGGGGTTTGTCATCAGGTTCATTCACGCGCTGTGGTCTGGACATTTCTGCTCATGTTCTCTTTCTTAGGTAGGCAGAGGGGCGTTGTTGTTCTCATGTCTGGTTGTCTGTCTTTCCTCCAGTTGTGTTCTCAGGTTGGGCTTTATTGGCATCCATAACGTTGTCAACTATGCCTGCACTCACTTTCAGTAGCCCTGCCCATTGTTGGGGTGAATTGATTTGTGCAGGATGTTGTTTCGCCACTGGCCCCACCCTCGGGTCAGAAGCAGTCGTCAATTTTCTTCAGTTGATGTCCTGTTGCTTAGAGGCCCTGGTTACCACCCTGGGATTAATACTCAGGGTGTGTCCTAAGCCACGGTCCTTAGGTGGTAGGTTGGGGCGTCATCTTCATGATTCTGGATTCCACTCTCGGCTCCGATCTCTTGTCTAGGAGGTTGCTTGGAGTACTGCTCAGGGACGTCGGTCCAGTCATCTTTGCTGATCCACGGTCTGTTCCAGGTGGGGGGGGGCTTCAGTCACTTGGGTATGGCTGTATCATGCCATGGGACTTATTCCCCTGGGTTGGAGTCTGACTCTCCTTTCCTCGGTTCAGGATTCGGTCTTGGTTGGTAGGTCTCACGCTGAAGCATGACCTGTTTGTATCCGGTGGGACCAATGTCCTGTGTCTGGCATGGGGTCTCCATGTTGATGATGCTCATTTCCATAGCGCCTACTCCATCACATCCATTAGGCAGCCAGCTTTTTCACTCCTATCAGTGGTCTTTTTGCACTCTCCTCTCACTTCCTCACACCAGGTATGGGTAGGCCAGGCGTTGGGGGGGCCTTCACTGTGCTACTTCACTGTTGTCCTTTGAGATATTTCAGTCTTCTCAGCTATCTTCTTGCAGGGGTTCCTCGGGCCAGCCCTTGCTCCCTTTCCCCCTAATATCCTCTCATTTATAGCAGTTCATTCTCATGTCTGGGTTACCTTGGGCATAAGGCTCATCCTATCCTTCACGGGACGTTCAGTTGGGTTCTGCACAGCTTTGCAGGCTTTATAGGGGGGTTCCTTCTCATCACCAAGTCAGGAGTCGGTGGGTTCTCCTGTCTCAGCGGATACTTACCGGTTACTTACTGTTGCCATCCGGGCACGCGTTATTTTACGGGTTGGATCACTACCTTCCCTTTCCACCTAACTGTGTCTTTTTGCCCTCTTTTCAGACATACTGACCAGCTAGGCCATGGCAAACCTCAGGCCTTGGTTTCTTAGGAATATCGCATTTCCCACTTGAAGACTCCGATTACAAGTGGAAAGGCTGGCCGAAGGCCAGCCTGTATTTGTGGGAGGAGTCAGAGACTATTTAACCCTCCTCCTCCATCAGGGCCAGGGTTGGTGGTTTCTGGGTTCCCACCCACCCGTTTCCCCCAGTCTTGTCATACATACTCATGGTATTTTTCTTATTCTTACATTCAGGGTATGCCCTCTTTTCAGACATACTGACCAGCTAGGCCATGGCAAACCTCAGGCCTTGGTTTCTTAGGAATATCGCATTTCCCACTTGAAGACTCCGATTACAAATGGATTATATGTTAAGGCCGAGAAGTGTGATTTTGAAAAGGAATCCATTCAATTCTTGGGACTCATCATTACAACAGGTGGAATTGCCATGGATCCCCAAAAGGTGAAGTCTATCCTGGACTGGCCCGCTCCTTCTGACAAAAAGGGAGTTCAGAGATTCATTGGGTTTGCAAACTTCTACCGAAGATTCATAAGAAACTTCTCCACCATTGTAGCACCCATCACTCAGACCACTCGTCAACACACCAGGTTCCATTGGTCCCCAGCAGTGCAGTCCGCCTTTGACCAGCTCAAGACTCTCTTCACTACCGCACCAATTCTGCAGCATCCAGACCCCGCCTTGCCCTACATGCTGGAAGTTGACGCCTCGGAGGTGGCCACAGGGGCGATCCTATCTCAATGTCAAGGTTCCAAGGCATTACTGCATCCCGTAGCCTTTTTCTCTCGAAAAATGAGTTCCCCAGAGAGGAACTACGATGTGGGGGATCGGGAACTTCTAGCGATTAAAACCGCTCTCGAGGAATGGAGGTATCTCCTGGAAGGTGCCGCTCACCCCATCCTAATTTTTACTGACCATAAGAACTTAGAGTACCTCCGCACGGCCAAACGTCTGAGACCCCGACAGGCCCGATGGGCTTTATTCTTTTCAAGGTTTAATTTCCACATAACCTATCGCCCAGGATCTAAGAATAGCAAAGCAGATGCTTTGTCCCGGATGTTTCCTGATACCCCGGAAGGAGCCCCACCCAGTACAATTTTGTCCCCCCAAAATTTCTTGCTGATTCAGCCGGACCTAAGATCTTCAATCGAGCAGGCCTCTAGCCAGTGTACGGAGACTGAAGTTTCTTCCCTGAGAAGCCAAGGAGGGCTTCTATGGCATCGGGACAAGATTTTTGTTCCCCAGCAAGCCAGGTTACTGGTACTAAAGACTTTCCATGACCATCAACTAGCAGGCCACTTTGGAGTCCGGAAGACGATTGACCTTGTGCAGCGGTCCTTATGGTGGCCTACCCTAAGGGCAGACTGTAAGGAATACGTTGACTCCTGTACTACCTGCCAACGTAACAAGGGATCTAACGCCAGACCCTGGGGCCTGTTAAGGCCGCTGCCAGTCCCGGAGAAGCCATGGAAAGAAATTTCCATGGATTTTATTGTGGAATTACCTCCCTCAGAAGGGTTTACGACCATCTTGGTGGTGGTAGACCGCCTGTCCAAGATGGCACACTTCTTGCCGATGAAAGGGACTCCCTCTGCCTTGGATACAGCAAAAACCTTTATAAAGGAAATTGTCCGATTACACGGGGTACCTGACAGCATCGTATCGGATAGAGGGGTACAATTTACTTCTAGGTTTTGGAAAGAACTCTGTAAATCTCTTTCGATTGGAATATGTTTGTCCTCGGCCTATCACCCTCAGAGTAACGGTCAAACTGAAAGAACCAACCAGACGTTGGAACAATACCTGCGATGTTTTTGTTCTTTTTCCCAGGATGATTGGGTTTCCTTGCTACCTTGTGCAGAATTTGCCTATAACAACTCAGTGCACGCCTCTACCAACCATTCACCTTTCTGGGCAAATTACGGATTCCACCCCTCATTTCTGCCTAATACCATCCCTGAATCCTCTGTCCCGGCAGTGCAAGATAGAGTAAACCTCATTCAAGCAAACTACCAAATGCTCCAAGATACCATGAAGAAGGCTCAGGAAGAGTACAAGAAACATTACGACAAAAGGAAGAGAGTTAACCCTACCCTTAAGACAGGGGACAAGGTGTGGCTCTCAGCAGCAAATCTTAAATTGCCATGCCCATCCCGGAAATTGGGACCTAAATTCCTGGGTCCTTTCGAGATTAAACAGGAGATTAATCCCTTAGCATTTGAACTTGTTTTGCCTGAATCTTTCAAAATCCATCCTGTATTTCATGTTTCTCTTCTTAAACGTGTTATCTTCAGTCCTTTTTCAGGAAGAGAAGAAGTGCCCCCGCCTCCAGTTCAGGTTGGTGAAGAAACTGAATTCAAAGTAGAATCTATCCTTGACTGTTGTCGGAGAGGTAGGACAATCCAGTTTTTAATTAAATGGAAGGGGTATTCTGCTGAAGAAAATTCTTGGGAACCTGCAAGTCATGTACATGCTCCTAGGCTTATACACAGGTTTCGCAGCCGTTATCCTGAAAAATGGTCTCGTTTAGGCATCCGGAGGCTGCCCCTTGGGGGGAGGCACTGTCAGGGAAATAGGCGCAACCTCGCGAGAGACGTTCGTGTTAACGCGCGTCAGCGCTCACGGAGGCGCAAGGTAGTTCCAAGACGAACGCCCGACGCTACGTCTGATCAAGCAGGCGTAGGCGGTGATGATGCGAACGCATAACGTACCCGACGTAGCCGGACGAAGGCCTCGACGCGCTCACGACGTGACCTAGGCACCTCGCCTATTTAAACGTTCGCCTGACAGTGCTGCATCGCTGGATTATCGTCAGCTCTCCTGTGTACCTGTGCCCGTGATTCTTGCTGTCTGACCTCCTGTGTACCGACCCGGCTTGCTCGACCTGCTCCTGTTGTTCTCCTGGCTCTTACCCCTGGCTTGTACCCGACGTTCCTTGTCTGCTCCCTGCACCCGATCCTGGCTCGGCTTTGACTCCTGCTCTCCGGTCTTCAGCCCAGTACCCGTTACTCTGATCCTAGGACTGATCTCCTGTGCTCGAACCTCGGCTTGGCCTTGACTCTCCTACTGGACTTCTGTTACCCCACGCTTGGACTTCCTAGCATGGCTGCCCCTGGAGTCTTGTTTACTCGGCTCTGGTCTTCTGCTGCTGCTACCTGGCAACCTGTGCTACTGTGGGCATTGCATCCCTGTGTCATCTTTAGGGTTGTGCTGCACTCGGCCGCAAGGGGAGCCCTCTCAGCATCTCGGCCTCGTTCCTGAACGTGATAGTCATTCAGCTGCAGCGCGGATTTATTTATCTTGACAGCAACAATGTTTGCTCCCACGATACATAAAGCTGTGACTCCAGTGCTGTAGGAGGTGATTTCACCACCACCGTTTAAAAAAAAAAAGCATATATGCTGAAGCATGGGGGCAGCAGGGGCGGAGGAGCAATTGAGCTCCTAATGCCACGTGCATACGGTCGAAAATTCCGACGGAAGGCTTGCCCGTGGAAAAGTCCGACCTTGTGTACGCTGCATAACTTTTGCGGGAGGATGCCCCCATGCTTTGGCATATATAAATGGTGCATGTATGCCCATCATTAGAAGTGGGTGGATGTAAATAAAAAGTGTCATAAAGGGCTTTGTCTTCAAGTGGTTAAAAGAGTGGATGATGTGTGACATAAGCTTCTAAATGTTGTGCTTAAAATACCAGGACATTTCAAACCCCCCCAAATGATCCCATTTTGGAAAGTAGACACCCCAAGCTATTTGCTGAGAGGCATGTCGAGTCCATGGAATATTTTATATTTTGACACAAGTTGCAGAAAAAATATTATTTTTATTTTTTTGCACAAAGTTGTCACTAAATGATATATTGCTCAAACATGCCACGGGCATATGTGAAATGACACCCCAAAATACATTCTGTTGCTTCTCCTGAGTATGGGGATACCACATGTGTGAGACTTTTTGGGAGTCTAGCTGCGTACGTGACCCCAAAAACCAAGCACCGCCATCAGGCTTTCTAAGGGTGTACATTTTTTATTTCACTCCTCACTGCCAATCACAGTTTCGGAGGCCATGGAATGCCCAGATGGCACAACCCCCCCCCCCCCCCAAGTGACCCCATTTTGGAAAGTAGATACCCCAAGCTATTTGCTGAGAGGTATGGTGAGTATTTTGCAAATCTCGCTTTTTGTCACAAAGTTTTGATCATTTAAAAAAGAAAAAATATTTTTTCTTCTTTACTTTCTTCATTTTCAAAAGCAAATGAGAGCTGTAAACTACTCACCATGAAATCTTGAAGGCGGTGCTTTGTTTTCGGGGTCCTGTACGCGGCTAGGCTCCCAAAAAGTCCCACACATGTGGTATCCCCGTACTCAGGAGAAGCAGCAGAATGTATTTTGGGGTGTAATTTCACATATGCCCATGGCATGAGTGAGCAATATATCATTTAGTGACAACTTTGTGCAAAAAAAAAAAAGTTTGTAATATTCCCGCAACTTATGGCAAAATATAAAATATTCCATGGACTCAACATGCCTCTCAGAAAATAGCGTGGGGGTGTCTACTTTCCAAAATGGGGTCATTTGGGGGGGTTTGTGCTATTTTGGCATTTTATGACATTTGAAACTGTGATAGGTAGTGAAGAGTTAAATCAAAAATTTGCACCCTGGGGGGCGTGGCCGGCCGAAACCGAGGACGGACGCTTGTATCTAGAGCTCCGTCGGTCTCTCCGCAATCTGTCGCCATCCTCCGCAGCGGATCGCCACAGACTCCCATAAACCAGCCCATCTTGTCTGCAGGGCCCTGCTCCACAGGTCGGGGTGGTTTTGGACACTCCCTGCCATCCATGGGCTGTGGAATTCGGCCCGTTGTGGCTGCTACAAGCCGCCTCACTAGACGCCATTTTGCGGCCTTCCAGGCCTACTCGAGCACCGGCCTCGCCTGCGGAGCATACCGAGGACCGCTCCGCCGGCAGATTCGTGTCATCCGGGGAGGAGGATTCCAGCCGCTGCATCCACCAGAACGGGAGCCTCCTGGGAATCCCCTACTCAGCCTTCCTCCGGCCTGGTGAGTCCTCTAAGGGGCCATTTGGACCTGTCATCCTAGCCCTCCCCCTCCCCATTGCAGGGTGGGCGCATCTTTGGGGACACCATCAGACATTTCTGAGGGGCTGAATTCCCCATCTGTCCTCAGCGGGCCTAATTAGTACCTTCTGCTGCCCTCTCCAGGCAAGGCCCTGGCTCCGGCCTACACTGGATGCTGGAGGCCATATTGCTACACCCTGCTACACCCAGCATAACATAGTGGCTTTTACCACAGCTTAACAGGGAGTGGGGGAAGTGGCTCCTCCTGGAATTGTTTGTATCCCTCATCAGTTATCATCATTATCTTTATCATCTGTAACCACTGTGACTTTTAAATAAGTTAAAGGGTCTATCTACTCCCCACAACCCCCGCTAAGCTACGCTAGCTATTAACAGCTCCGGGGGTAAGCTTTCCTTTTCTTTACAGTACCAAAGCGACCCATGGGGGAAAATTGGTCAGCAACAGGAACATTACAAACAAATCCCTGATCAGTAGACAGGGCCTATCATGGATCGTTTTGTTACCAGATCTCAACCTATACCCTCTCATTCTCCTCCGGATCCTTTCTCCACCATGGATTCGCCTCTGGGGATCGGGGGTTCTGACACCCCCCCCCAGCTATTGTTTCCCAGGCCTCTGAACCAGGTCCGCCTCCAACGCAGGGGATTCTTACACCTGCTATTTTGGATGCCAAGCTGGATGCCAAATTACAGCTTTTGCTCCAACAGATTACAACTAATGTCTCAGCCGAGGTTAACAAGCTTGCGGTGGAACTGAGAAAGGAGATTAACCAGCTGGGTGAGCGCACGGACACACTCGAAAATAAATTTGACGAGATGGTTAGCTATGTCCAGGCCGTCGAAGAGGACAACCATAACCTTCGCCACTCAGTCTCCCAACTACAGCTGCAACAGGAGGACCTGGAAAATAGAGAGAGACGTCAAAATTTGTGCTTTAGAGGTATCCCGGAGACTGACTTACGTCCTTACCTCCTAGGCCTTTTTAACACCTTGGCCCCTACGGTCGTGGACATAGACTGGCGCCTTGATAGAGCCCACCGCTCCCTGGCCCCCAAGCCTCCTGCTGGAGCCCGGCCCAGGGATGTTGTTGTCCGGTTCCACTTCTTTGAAAGCAAGGAAGCATTGATCCAATCCTCGCGTAACAAACCTCAAATCCTCTACAAAGGGGTGAAATTGCAGATTTTTAGCGATCTTTCTCCCATCACCCTGGCTAAACGCAGGAACCTCCGGCCGATCACTTCCTACTTGCAACACCATAGGGTTCCGTATTATTGGGGGTTTCCCTTTCGTCTGCTGGTGTCAAAAAATGGAGCTCAGCATACCTTTACGGGATCTTCAGGAGAGTGAATCCTTTTTAAAGGGTCTTGGACTCCCCCCCCTTCCTGAGGAGGACATACACCCTGCTGAAGCCCAGATTCGCCCACTCCCCAATACTCCAAGCCGCATCTGGACACCTGTGAGGAGCAAATCCAGGAGGCATCTCTCTACACCTCAGCGCCCACGGTTCTCCAAACAACCCCCCTGAACTCCCCCGCCAGATCCTACTTGGTTCAGTTCTGTACACTGCTTGAACTCCCTCATCTTTTCTCTTTCCCCTGAGAATTTGAACGGAGAGGTTTCTGTTGCTATAATAACACTAAGTTTGTCCTTTGTCTTGTTAGTTCAGGCTGGGACTTTTTTTTTCCCCATCCCATGGGGCTTCGTCCTTTCAAATGATTATATGTTGTTAATGCTATATGCAAATTTCCACTCTCATAAGGAGAGTAGATGGCCCTTCCACTTTTAAGTTCGACCACCTCCGGTGATCGTCCGGCCATGACCCTCTTGGCCTGGGTTGGTACCCTGGGCCTCCTGAGGCACATAATTCCCTCAGGTCCTCCAGATGATTTATTCTTTTTTGTTTTTTCTCTCTTTTTTATTTTTCTGATTCTTTTGTTAATGTTTCTGTTCAACGTATTTTGTTCTAAAATGTCCATTTTAACAGCTCTGTTTCACTGGTTTCTTATGCATTACATAGGTTGGTATGGCCTCAGGCTACCCTGGCCCTGGATATTCCTTTTGTTCTCCCATCGCCTGGGTATAACTGACGCTATTGTCACATTCTGTCGAATGACGCCCTGGTTCAATGTTGCTTATATTTGGTTGTACTATAACCCCCAGGTAATTACACAGGCTTATCTATTTGATTTTCCCTTATGGCCTTAAAACTTTTGTCATATAATGTGAAGGGCTTAGGCTCTATACGTAAGCGCTGGCTGGCCCTGAAGGAATTCAGGTCCTCCGGTGCGGACGTGATTATGTTGCAAGAAACCCATTTTAAAGCAGAAGGCTCCTTTAAGTTTGCCTCCAAACACTTCCCTATCTCCTTCCTAGCCTCTGATCCCACAGGCAGGGTGGGAGTTGCGATCCTGATCAGAAAGTCATGTCCCATTAAGGTTAAAAAATCCCATGCTGACCCCCATGGTAGATTCCTAGTCTTAGAGTGTCAATATTTCAACACCTCTCTGACCCTCGTTAACTTGTATGCTCCTAATGCTGGTCAGATTGACTTTCTTAGTGGCCTGTTTGACTCCCCCCATTACCCATCACAGCCCTTTATGATAGTCAGCGGGGACTTTAACTTGGTAATGTCTCCCTCCAGAGATAGACAAACTCTGTTTTCATCAACACTCCCCAGGAGGATTGCCTCCCAAGCTACCTCCTTCCGTCAGCTTATTAGATCCCACCGGCTTTTCGACTCATGGAGGATTAAACACCCCACGGCTCAGCAATTTACCTTTTACTCTCCAGTTCATAAAATGTATTCACGGCTTGATCACTTTTTTATATCCGCTCCTCTCATCCCACACGTGGTTGAGTCCGAGGTGCTGCCGATTACCTGGTCTGACCATGCCCCCATTACCCTAGACCTCTTACTCACCCAAGACTACCCCAGATCTTGCCATTGGCGGCATAATAATCACCTCTTACAGTCTGAAAGCTCCCGCTCTGTCCTTGCGAAGAGCCTTACGGAATTCTTCCAATTAAACAAAGGGTCGGTTCCTGATTGTTCCACCCTGTGGGAAGCCCACAAGGCCGTTTTTAGAGGCGCTTGTATTGCAGAGAGTTCTAGACTGAAGAGAGACAGAATCGAACATATTCGATCGTTAACTACTGCTCTTCTCTCAGCTGAGCGGAGGCTTTTGGGCTCCCCCACGGTGGAGAGGCTGCGGAGAGTCACTCTACTTAGGGAACAGATTAAAACGGCACAACTCGATCGGGCAGCCAAATCGCTGCTCTGGATGAAGCAGAAATTCTACGAATTTTCCAATAAACCCCATAAAATGTTAGTTAATAAATTACGTCCTTGCGCATTCAATTCCTTTCCTGAGTTCCTCTCCCGGCCTGACGGATCTAGGACCTGTTGCCCCCGTGAAATCTCAAACATTTTTGGCGATTTTTACCATAAACTCTATAATTGTCTATCCCCAGAAAATAATTTTCACTTTACACAAGAGAAATTTAGGTCCTTTTTCTCCAACCTGAAACTTCCCAAGCTCTCGTCGAGTGATTTAGAGGCCCTAAATAAATCAGTAATGGCAGAAGAGCTCTCTGATGTAATACGGAAGCTCCCAACGCATAAGTCACCCGGACCTGATGGCCTCCCCTATTTCTACTATAAAACCTACCTAGACATTTTGGGACCACACATGCTCAGTCTTTTTGATTCTCTACTAAAAGGCACCCCTCCTCACCCCCACTTTTCACACTCTTTCATCTCAGTCATTCCCAAGCCGGGTAAGGACCCTTCCATCCCAGATAATTATAGGCCTATAGCCCTTCTGAATTCGGACTACAAGATATTTACGAAAATTCTTGCTTCTAGACTATCAGTCCTTGCCCCCAAACTTATCCATAGAGATCAGGTGGGTTTTGTCCCGGGCAGGCATGCCGGAGTCAACACTCGCCGCACAATTAATCTGGTTGACCTTCTGGACAGGACCAACAAATCAGCACTTTTACTTAGTTTAGATGCACAAAAGGCCTTTGATAGGCTTAGCTGGCCTTATATGTTCGCCACGCTCAAAGTATATGGGTTTAAGGGCCCTTTTTTTAACGCACTTGAGGCTTTGTACTCAACGGTTACTGCCCAGGTACAGATGTCGTCCTTCTTGTCGCCTCGCTTCCCCTTGATAAACGGTACTCGGCAGGGGTGTCCTCTATCACCACTGTTATTTATCTTATGCCTAGAGCCCTTAGCCGAGGCCATGCGATCCCACCCAGATATTAGTGGGGTGGTGATGCGACAGGGGGAGTATAAACTATCACTCTTTGCGGACGACATCTTGCTAACTATTACCAATCCACAGGTCTCCCTTCCCTCATTGCATAAGTTATTGTCATCCTTTGGGGGTATCTCTGGTTACAAAGTTAACACCTCCAAGACTGAGGCCCTTCCCATTCACATACCCGCTACACAACTCTCTAGACTGAAAGTAACGTATCCCTATAGATGGTGCAATGACTCCCTCAAATGCCTGGGGGTCTTTTTGACTCCCTCTTATTCCCACCTGTTCCGTGCAAACTTCCCTGCCCTGTTTCAGGATATAAATAATTCCCTACTGACCTGGTTTAAATACCCTTTGTCCTTACTGGGCAGGATTAACGTCCTTAAACTGTCAGTTTTGCCCAGACTGCTCTACCACTTTGAGACACTGCCAGTTGCCATCCCAACCCCACAGCTTAAACTTCTTCGAAGGCATTTTCTGAAATTTATATGGGCTGACAAGTCTCATCGCTTTGCCAGTTCAGTGGTGTTTGCGCCTAGAGATCGGGGAGGATTGGGGGCTCTGGATATCGTGAAATACTATCATGCTACCCACTTACGAATCATTGCTACCTGGTCTTCTCTTAGTGCCATGAGTCGGTGGGCTGCTATTGAGAAGGGAGTCCTATATCCGGTTCACCCGTGCTCCTTGATCTGGGGAATCCCATCCCCACTACACCCTAACCTTAGACGTCAATTCAGGGCCCCAATGTCCTTTACCTTGGACCTGTGGCAAAAGTGCAACAAAAAGTACTCCCTCTCCTCAGCCTGCCCTCCCCTCTTACGAATGTCTTGTTTAACCCTACCATTCCTGATGGTCTGTCTCTGGGTAGGATTTCTCCGTGGTAGATCCCCCCCTTTTTCAACTCAGAAACCTGGTACACCCTGTTTCACGTAGACTTCATGCTTTTGAGACTTTACGTGAAAAATATAACATCCCTAAGCACTCGTTTTACTTTTACCTACAGGTTAGACAATTCTTTAGTTCCAATTTTCCAACTTTAATCCTTGACAGTCCCACGGCCTTTGAGCACCTTTGTGCTCAGGGCCCCCATCAACTACGTTTAATTTCCTCTATTCAGCGAATCCTCCATGAGTCGACTCCTTTAACGGAACTTACACATCTATATATGGGTAAATGGTCTCAGTTGTTGGACAAACCTATCACCCTACAGACATGGGATAGGATTTGGACCTCTACCTTTAAATCCTCCAAGTGTGTCACACAAAGGGAAATGGCAATAAAAATCCTCATGTTTTGGTATAGGACCCCCGATGTCATCCACAAATATGACCCCTCGGCCTCCCCACGTTGTTGGCGTTGTGGACTTGACGTTGGGTCACTGTTCCATATTTTTTGGAAATGCCCCCTGATACGACCTTTTTGGACAGCGGTGGGGTCATTGGTAGTGAAGGTGACGGGGGCGCCCCTCCCGATCGATCCAATATATTGTTTGTTGGGTCTCCCTGTCCCGGGCCTACCTAAAAATACCAACCGGCTGGTCTCCTACATTTTATTATCTGCTAAGAGGCTTGTCCCGTTGTGTTGGCTGTCTGGTGCAACTCCTCCCTGGCCTAGATTTCTTCAATTGGTGTCTGAGATTCGGAGAATGGAGTATCTGACGGCCTCGGTGCACAATTTGGTTCCCCAGTTTGACAAAGTGTGGGAACCCTGGGAGCGGTCGGAATATGGTTCCCCCCTACTTGCAGACCCCTTTGATCGCAGCTGATGGTCGTAGCTCCTCCTTGTTGGCTACTTCTCCCAACTTCCAACATATAATCCTTCAGGTAACTCAGCCTCTTCGGGGATTCACCATAATGAATATGTAATTGTTTGGTTGCTTTGGCTTTCTCTGGCCTCAGACCTTCTGTTGAACGGAATTATTCGTTTTGGTTTACTCAAACTGCTTGTTACTCACTGTTTAAGATATGGATATGTAGTTCACCCTTGTGCCTGCATATGTGAACATTAGGGATGAGCCGAACACCCCCCGTGTTCGGTTCGCACCAGAACTTTCGAACGGACCCCAAATTCAAACGAACGTTAGAACCCCATTGAAGTCTATGGGACTCGAACGTTCGAAATGAAAAGTGCTAATTTTAACGGCTAATATGCAAGATACTGTCCTAAAAAGGGTTTGGGGACCTGGCTCCTGCCCCAGGGGACATGGGTCAATGCCTAAAATGTTTTTTAAAATGGCCGTTTTGGCGGGAGCACTGATTTTAATGACGATTAAAGTGAAAAAAAAAAGTGAAATATTCCTATAAATATGGTGCCTGGGGGGTGTCTGTAGTATGCCTGTGAAGTGCCACGTATTTCCCGTGTTTAGAACAGTCCCTGCACAAAATTACATTAAACGGAAATAACACCATTTAAAACTGCTTGCGGTTTTAATGTTATATCTGGTTCCTGCAATATGGTTGAAAATCATTGAGAAAAATGGCATGGGTAGCCCTCCCTGCCCATTACCAGCCTATTTGGGTCTTGTACGCATATTAAGGGGAACCCTGTACCCATATTAAAAAAAGGAAATGCGTGTGGCCCCCAGGCCCTATATACTCAGAACAGCAGTATACAGGCGGTGCAAACAAGACAGGGACTGTGTAGGTTTGTTGTGTTAAGTTGAATCTGTTTGTAATTTTCAACTGGTACATTTTTAAAGTGTAGCTCCAGTCAAAAAAACTATTTTTAAGCTTTTTGGAAAACATAGGGAAGGGTTATCACCCCTGTATAATTTGTTTTGTCGTCCATCTTTTTTCATCTCACTTGCTGTTGTCTCCTTCCGTTTGCAAGTAGGAGATGTTTGTAAGTTGCATGTTTGAAAGTAGGGGCCTGCCCTATATGCTCTGCAGAAATGGCGGAACAAGGTGTTGGTTTTGCCACAACATTGTAAGCCCTCAAAGTGACTCTTGGTGGGCGCTGGAGCGCCCTGCTGTGAACGATTATATCAAGAATTGTAATTACATGCCATTGTTGAACAGTGGTAGAAAAATTGACCTTTGGTGGTTGTGGTGCTGGTGCCACAACACTATAAGTCCTCACCGTTACTCTGGGTGGGCACAGGAAGGGGCCCTCCTGTGAAATATTATATCAAGAATTGTAATTACATGTCCCTGTTAAACAGGTGCAGAAAAATTTGGCCTTAGGCACTGCTGCTGGTGCCACCACACTGCAACCTCTTCCATATACTCTAGTTTTATTGCAGGAATTAGCCCTGCTGCAAAGCATTGCATCAAAAATTGTACTTAAACGCCCCTGTTAAACAGGGGCAGAAAAATTGGGCCTTAGGGACTGGTGCTGGTGCCACCACACTGCAACCTCTGCCATATACTCTAGTTTTATTGCAGGAATTAGCCCTGTTGCAAAGCATTGCATCAAAAATTGTACTTAAACGCCCCTGTTAAACAGGGGCAGAAAAATTGGGCCTTAGGCACTGGTGCTGGTGCCACCACACTGCAACCTCTGCCATATACTCTAGTTTTAATGCAGGAATTAGCCCTGCTGCAAAGCATTGCATCAAAAATTGTAATTAAACGCCCCTGTTAAACAGGTGCAGAAAAATTGGGCCTTAGGCACTGGTGCTGGTGCCACCACACTGCAACCTCTCCCATATACTCTTGTTTGATTGCAGGAATTAGCCCTGCTGCAAAGCATTGCATCAAAAATCGTACTTAAACGCCCCTGTTAAACAGGGGCAGAAAAATTGGGCTGATGGCATCAACCAGAACCAGAAATGTTCTCCCAACATATCAGCGGAGGAGGAAGAGGATAGACAATCAACATAACAGGACAGTCACTCAGCATCAGCATAGGCAGTCTTGAAGGGATGTGGTATTTCAAAAAAAATTATTCGGTTACATGAGCTTCAGGTGCTTGGTAGCTGTGGGTGATCCAAGAATGATTCATCTTGATGAAGGTCAGTCGATCAACTGATTCGGTGGACAGGTGCACCCTGTGATCGGTAACAAAGCCACCAGCAGCACTGAAGGTGCGTTCCGAAAGAACGCTGGATGCAGGACAGGCCAGTAGCTCAAATGCATACTGTGCAAGCTCTGGCCAGTGATCCATCCTCAAGACCCAGTAAGCCAGAGGATTTTCGGTGGGAAAGGTGTCCAAGTCTGACCTTGCCCCTAGGTATTCCTGCACCATGTAAATCAGATGCTGGCGATGGGTGCTGGAACCGATCATACCTTGGGGCTGCGGACTAAAAAATTGTCTGAAAGCATCAGTCAGACGGCCACCTTCTCCACCGCTCCTTCTGACCGATGCCTCAGCAACACGTTGTCCAGGACCAGGAGTTTGTAACCTCCCAGTCTCTGGGAACGCGTTGCACAGACCTTTCTGCAAGGCCTCCCGGAGATGTCTCATCCTCTGCTCCCTCTGCGATGGCAAGATAAGGTCGGCAACCTTACCCTTGTACCGTGGATCAAGGAGAGTGGCCAGCCAGTAATGGTCCCTCTCCTTGATCCGAAGAATACGAGGATCCTTCCGCAGGCTTTGCAGGATCAGGGAGGCCATGCAGCGTAGGTTAGCTGAGGCATTCGGTCCGGAGTCCTCTGGGTCACTAAGGACAACATGATCCGCAGCTACTTCCTCCCAGCCACGTATAAGTCCACGTGTTTCTTGGGACTGTAAATCATCCCTACAAGACTGCTGCTGCTGCTGCTGCTGATGCTGAGTGCCAGCCTCCACCTCCATGCTGACACAATCATCCTCCTCCTCCTCTTCCTCCTCCTCATCCTCTTCCTGTGTGATGGGTGGCACAGCAGGAACACTGTCTGGATAAAGGGGGCCTTGAGAGGCAAGGAAGCCCTCCTCTTCCTGCCTCTGTTCTGCCTCAAGTGCCCTGTCCATTATTCCACGCAGCGTATGCTCCAAGAGGTGGACAAGAGGTACAGTGTCACTGATGCATGAACTGTCACTGCTCACCATCCTTGTGGCCTCCTCAAACGGTGACAGGACAGTGCATGCATCCCTGATCATGCCCCACTGGCGTGGTGAGAAAAAACCGAGCTCCCCTGACCCTGTCCTGGTGTCGTAGTCGCACAGGTACTCATTGATGGCCCTCTGCTGCGTGTGCAGCCGCTGCAGCATTGCCAATGTTGAGTTCCATCTGGTGGGCATGTCACATATAAGGCGGTTCTTGGGCAGGTTCAACTCCTTTTGGAGCTCAGCCAGCCGAGCACAGGCATTAAATGATCGGCGGAAATGCACACAGACTTTCCTGGCCTGCTTCAGGACATCCTGTAAGCCGGGGTACCTGCCCAAGAACCGCTGCACCACCAGGTTAAGGACGTGAGCTACACAGGGCACATGGGTCAGTTGTCCCTGTCGGAGGGCGGAGAGGAGGTTGGTGCCATTGTCGCAAACCACCATTCCTGGCTTAAGCTGGCGTGGCGTCAACCACCTCTCGGCCTGCCCCTGCAGAGCTGACAAAACATCCGCCCCAGTGTGGCTCCTGTCCCCCAAACAAACCAGCGCAAGCACGGCATGGCATCGTTTTGCCTGCGTACTTGCGTAGCCCCTGGAACGCCTACGGAGCACCGCTGGTTCTGAGGACAGAGCACTGGAAGAGGCCATGGAGGAAGAAGAAGAGGAGGGGGTGGAGGAGAGAGGTGTGTCACAACCAATAGTAGCATTTTGGAGGCGTGGTGGCGGAACAACCTCCAACACTACTGCACCTTGTCCTGCATCCTTCCCAGCTGCCAGAAGAGTGACCAAATGGGCCGTGAAAGACCGGTAACGTCCCTGTCCATGCCTGCTGGACCATGAGTCAGCAGTAAAATGCACCTTACCGCTGACCGCCCTGTCCAGCGAGGCAAGGACATTGCCTTCCACATGCCGGTAGAGAGCCGGAATCGCCTTCCGTGAGAAAAAGTGGCGTTTGGGGACCTGCCACTGAGGAACCGCACATTGTACAAACTCACGGAAGGGGGCCGAGTCTACCAACTGAAAAGGCAGCAGTTGAAGTGCTAGCAATTTAGCCAAGCTAGCATTCAACCGCTGGGCATGTGGATGGCTGGGAGTGAACTTCTTCCGCCGGTCCAGCAGCTGGGGCAGGGACATTTGCCTGCTATAATCGGACGTGGGTGTACCGCTAGCAGAGTTCCCGGAAGCACTTGGCTGTGACACACCTAATTCTACACCTTCATTCCTCTCAGAGCAGGTTTCAGAGAGGACTGAAGGTCTAGTGGGGTTGGAGATGCCAGCTGATGAGGAGCAAGGAGAGGTCCGCTTTGTTCTTTGGTGTGGGTCTTTGAGGTACGCTTGCCAACGAGCTGCATGGCAGGTCAACATATGTCTGGTCAAGCATGTGGTGCCCAAGCGGCTGATGTTTTGGCCACGTGAGATACGCTTGAGACATATGTTGCAAATAGCAGCGGTGCGATCTGATGCACTCGTCTCAAAAAAGGCCCACACCAAAGAACTTTTAGAATAACGCGCAGAGGCAATGCTCTGCACAGGCGGAGCTCTGCGGTGTGATTCAGTCGGTGTGCTGCCCCTAAGCTGGCCCCTGGAGGGCATCCTGCCTCGTTGGACATGTGCCTCCTCCTCCTCCTCCCTCCTTCCAGGCACCCACGTGGAGTCAGTGCCCTCATCATCCCCTCCCTCTTCATCGCTGTAACAAACCTGGCAGTATGCTGCAGCTTGTGGAACATGACTGCCAGATTGCTGTCCTTCTTGAGCATCCCCTCTCTCTGCGCTCACGCTACTGCCTTCCTCTAGCTGAGTGTCATCATCAGAGCCCACAAAACACTGGGCATCCTCCTGGAGCATGTACCCAACACTGTGCTCAAAGAGTTCAGGAGACTCCTCAGGAGGACGTGGTGGGTCTAGGGAAGGAGTCACTGATGATGACATTGAGAGGAGGGAAGACGATGCTTTGGCAGCTGCTTTGCTACTACCCTAAAACTGGGTGAGAGAGGATGAGGAGGATGAAGAGGGCTTGGTCATCCACTCTACCAAGTCGTTGGCATGTTGCGGTTCAACATGTCCAGCTGCCGAAAAGAAGGACAAGCATGTCCCATGGCCACGTGCTGATGACAATGCACCGCGTCCACGACCAGCACTGTTGTCTCTAGACACAGAGCCTGCTTGCCCTCTTTTATCGGCTCGCGCCTGTCTGCCTCTCCTTGCTGGCCTTCCAGACATGGTAATGGCCTGAAGGGAGTTGGGTAAAACAGCAGTTGGGTAGTGTATATTGTGCTGGAGGCACACAACACCCACTAACTCCTGCAGATGCCTTTATTATAGAACACCAGAGATAAAGGGGTATATACAGATGTATACTGTGCTGTGCTGGAGGCACACACAACTTCCAATAACTCCTGCAGATGGCAAGTGGGCTCAAATAGAGAACAGCTATGTAGGTGGATATAGCGGTAGGTACTGGGTACAGAGCACGCAGACAGCACGCACTATCTCCTAACACTACTGACTGCAAGCTCTATTATTAAAGATAGATCACTAGCTATATAGGTGATGTGAATATAGCAGTGTATACTGCGGTCAGGGCACGCAGACAATAACCAGAGAACACCAGAGATAAAGGGGTATATACAGATGTATACTGTGCTGTGCTGGAGGCACACACAACTTCCAATAACTCCTGCAGATGGCAAGTGGGCTCAAATAGAGAACAGCTATGTAGGTGGATATAGCGGTATGTACTGGGTACAGAGCACGCAGACAGCACGCACTATCTCCTAACACTACTGGGTACAGAGCACACAGACAGCACGCACTATCTCCTAACACTACTCACTGCAAGCTCTATTATAAAAGATAGATCACTAGCTATATAGGTGAGGTGAATATAGTGGTGTATACTGCGGTCAGGGCACACAGACAATAACCACTACATAACAGCAAGATAGAAAATCGGCCGAAAAAACGATCGGTGTGTACTGTGTTGAAGGTACACAGAACACCCACTGCTTCAGACGCCAACACACTACACGAGGCCGCCGCGATGGCGGCCTTATATAGTGTGGGGCGTGCACTACACAGCCTGAGCTATGATTGGCCACAGGCATCCTGCCTGTGGCCAATCATGGCTCTCCTCGCTGCTGGCGCTGCGATTGGCCAAGCATGCGGGGTCACAGTGCATGCTTGGCCAATCATGAGCCAGCAATGCACTGCGCCATCGCAGTGCATTCTTGGCCGTGAGCGCCACACGAATTTGACGCGAACGGACCAAAATGTTCGGATTTCGCCGAACGGACGAACAGCCAATGTTCCAGTCGAACGTACGTTCGACTCGAACACGAAGCTCATCCCTAGTGAACATTATTCTCTGTCTTCTATAATCATTGTTAATGTTATTATTATAGTGTATTTGCTATGAAAATTAATAAAAATTACAATTATAAAAAAAAAAATTTGCACCCTTAGAAATCCTGAAGGCGGTGATTGGTTTTCGGGGGGCCGTACGCGGCTAGGCTCCCAAAAAGTCCCCCACATGTGGTATCCCCGTACTCAGGAAAAGCAGCAAAATTTATTTTGGGGTGCAATTCCACATAACCATGTCATGTATGAGCAATATATAATTTAGTGACAACTTTTTGTAAACATATTGTTTTGATATTATTCAATCAATGTCAATGTCAAAATTATTCAATGGGCTCAACATGCCTCTCAGCAATTTCCTTGGGGTGTCTACCTTCCAAAATTGGGTCATTTGGGGGAGTTTTGTACTGCCCTGCCATTTTAGCACCTCAAGAAATGAGATAGGCAGTCATAAATTAAAAGCTGTGTAAATTCCAGAAAAATGTATTCTAGTTTGTAGACACTATAACTTTTGCGCAAACCAATAAATATACGTTTATTGACATTTTTTTACTAAAGACATGTGGCTGAATACATTTTGGCCTAAATGTATGACTAAAATTGAGTTTATTAGATTTTTCTTATAACAAAAATTAGAAAATATATATTTTTTTCAAACTTTTGGTCTTTTTCCGTTTAAAAAATAAAAATCGCAGAGGCAATCAAATACCATCAAAAGAAAGCTCTATTTGTAGGAAGAAAAGGACACAAATTTAGTTTGGGTATAACATTGCATGACTGCGCAATTACCAGTTAAAACAGTGCAGTGCGAAATTGTAAATTGGTCCTTAGGTTGACAATTGGTCCAGGGCTTAAGTGGTTAAGCTCCCCAAAAAAAAAGCTTAATGTCCTTAGTTTGCCTTGTGTAACACAGAATCGCATTAAACTTCTTGGATGGGTTTGAAAAGGTAAAAACTTAGGCTGTGCAAAGTTTCAATTGATGGAGGTGTAGGCACATTATGGTACATTAAGCTCTTTACAGCAAATGTTTTAGCATTGTAAAATATAGCTTAATGTGAATAACTTTTGGTGTGATTAACCAAATGAGCTGAAATTTTCAGAATATGTTGGCATGGATAGAGTCTTCTATTGTGTGAAGTTTGGGGGAAAGTGGTTAACATTTAGGGTGCTTTTTGTACGTTAAGCTCCCCAAAAAACAAGCTTAATGTTCCTAGTTTGCTTTGTGGAACACCAAATTGAATGCAACTTCATGTTTGGAAAGGTAAAAATTTAGGCTGTGCAAAGTTTCAGGGCAATTGACTGAGGTTTAGGCATTTTATTACACGTTAAGCTACATTAAGCCATTTTCACATTAAATGTTTTAGCATTGTAGAATATAGCTTAATGTGAATAACTTTTGGTGTGATTTACCAAATGAGCTGAAATTTTAATAATATATTGCCATGGATTGAGTCTTCTATTGTGTGAAGTTTGGGGGAATTTGGTTATCATTTAAGGTCTTTTTTTGTACGTTAAGCTCCCCAAAAAACAAGCTTGATGTCCCTAGTTTGCCTTGTGGAACACTGAATCACATGAAACTTCTTGGATAAGTTTGGAAAGGTAAAAATGTAGGCTGTGCAAAGTTTTAGGGCAATTGATTGAGGTTTAGATACTTTATTACACGTTAAGCTACATTAAGCCATTTTCACATTAAATGTTTTAGCATTGTAAAATATAGCTTCATGTCAATAACTTTTGGTGTGATTTACCAAATGAGCTGACATTTTCAGAACATGTTGGCATGGATAGAATCTTTAATTGTGTGAAGTTTGGGGGAAATTGGTTAACATATAAGGTCTTTTTTTGTATGTTAACCCACATTAAGCTCCCAAAAAACAAGCTTAATGTCTATAGTTTACCTTGTGTTACACCGAATCACATGAAACTTCTTGGATAGGTTTGAGAAGTTGAGAACTTAGACTGTGCAAAGTTTCAAGACAATTTATTGAGGTTAAGGTACATTATGGTACGTTAAGCTCTTTACATTAAACGTTTTAGCATTGTAAAATATAGCTTAATGTGAATAACTTTTGATGTGATTAACCAAATAAGCTGACATTTTCAGAATATGTTGGCATGGATAGAATCTTCTATTGTAGGAAGTTAGAGGGAAATTGGTTAACATTTAAGGTCTTTTTTGTACGTTACGCCACATTAAGCTCCTCAAAAAACAAGCTTAATGTCCCTAGTAGGGATGAGCTTCGTGTTCGAGTCGAACATATGTTCGACTCGAACATCGGCTGTTCGTCCTTTCGGCGAATTCCGACTGTTGTGGGCCGTTCACGCCAAATTAGTGTGGCGCTCACGGCCCACAATGCACTGCGATGGCGCTGTGCATTGCTGGCTCATGATTGGCCAAGCATGCACTGTGACCCCGCATGCTTGGCCAATCACAGCGCCGGCAGCGAGGAGAGCCATGATTGGCCACAGGCAGGATGCCTGTGGCCAATCATAGCTCAGGCTGTGTAGTACACGCCCCACACTATATAAGGCCGCCAGCGCGGCGGCCTTGTGTAGTGTGTTGGCGTCTGTACCAGTTAGTGGGTGTTCTGTGTACCTTCAACACAGTATACACCAATCGTTATCGGCCAATTTTTCGTTCTTGCTCTTCTGTAGTGGTTGTTGTCTGCGTATCCACCTATATAGCAAACTATCTTGCTCGTTTTAAATAGAGCTTGCAGTCAGCGGTAGGAGCTTGTGCGTGCTGTCTGCATGCTCTGAACCCAGTATACACCGCTATATCCACCTATATAGCAAACTATCTTGCTCCTTTTAAATAGAGCTTGCAGTCAGCAGTAGGAGCTTGTGTGTGCTGTCTGCATGCTCTGAACCCAGTATACACCGCTATATCCACCTATATAGCAAACTATCTTGCTCGTTTTAAATAGAGCTTGCAGTCAGCGGTAGAAGCTTGTGCGTGCTGTCTGCGTGCTCTGAACCCAGTATACACCGCTATATCCACCTATATAGCAAACTATCTTGCTCGTTTTAAATAGAGCTTGCAGTCAGCGGTAGGAACTTGTGCGTGCTGTCTGTGTGCTCTGAACCCAGTATACACCGCTATTTCCACCTATATAGCAAACTATCTTGCTCGTTTTAAATAGAGCTTGCAGTCAGCGGTAGGAGCTTGTGCGTGCTGTCTGTGTGCTCTGAACCCAGTATACACCGCTATATCCACCTATATAGCAAACTATCTTGCTCGTTTTAAATAGAGCTTGCAGTCAGCGGTAGGAGCTTGTGCGTGCTGTCTGTGTGCTCTGAACCCAGTATACACCGCTATATCCACCTATATAGCAAACTATCTTGCTCGTTTTAAATAGAGCTTGCAGTCAGCGGTAGGAGCTTGTGCGTGCTGTCTGCGTGCTCTGAACCCAGTATACACCGCTATATCCACCTATATAGCAAACTATCTTGCTCGTTTTAAATAGAGCTTGCAGTCAGCGGTAGGAGCTTGTGCGTGCTGTCTGCGTGCTCTGAACCCAGTATACACCGCTATATCCACCTATATAGCAAACGATCTTGCTCTTTTTAAATAGAGCTTGCAGTCAGCGGTAGGAGCTTGTGCGTGCTGTCTGCGTGCTCTGAACCCAGTATACACCGCTATATCCACCTATATAGCAAACTATCTTGCTCATTTTAAATAGAGCTTGCAGTCAGCGGTAGGAGCTTGTGCATGCTGTCTGCGTGCTCTGAACCCAGTATACACCGCTATATCCACCTATATAGCAAACTATCTTGCTCATTTTAAATAGAGCTTGCAGTCAGCGGTAGGAGCTTGTGCATGCTGTCTGCGTGCTCTGAACCCAGTATACACCGCTATATCCACCTATATAGCAAACTATTTTGCTCATTTTAAATAGAGCTTTCAGTCAGCTGTAGGAGCTTGTGTGTGCTGGCTGCGTGCTCTGATCTCTGAGGACTTCCAGAGTGGTGGAGGAGGAGAGGGAGCTGATGGCTTCAGTCAGCCCAGGCCAGGTGGCTGTTTCTCAGCCTGAGGAAAGGCGTGGTGCACTAAAGCTCCAGGAGTTCGTTAAGGAGGAGAGGCTGTACTTAGAAAACCAGCTTGACTTGGTTGACTGGTCCCTGAGACAGCCAGGAGAAGACGTGGAGAAATCTGCGGAGAGGAAAAGGAAAGCCAAGAGCTTAATGGTAAAGGCTTCTCGCTGTTACTGCGAAAAAACGAAAATTTTGGCTGAGCTGAGGAATAGACGCGACAGATCGGGTGTCGGAAAGAGACCAGATTTTAAAGCTGCCATAGATGGGCTGAAAAAGCAGTGTAACATGCTTAGTGGGCTTTTGTCAAACCTAATTGAAAGTGCTTCAAGCGAGAAAGACTTTTTACTGGGTATAGATAAGGTCATGAGAGTAGCGTGTGAGGAAGGCACTCAAGCAGGAAGACGCCGCAAGCAGCGTTTAACCATATCCGCAACGCCTGAAGGAGAGATGGGAGATCCCTCTATGGAGGACACCCGTGGAGAGGCAGATGTAGATGGAGGGTCCAAGGCAGCAAGGCGCCATAAACAACGTCTATCGCAGACAGTAGAGCCCATGATAGAGGCGGCGGACCTTTCAGAAGATGAGGTGTCAGCAGAGGAGGAAAAGAAACCGAATGTTTTGACTTCAAAAGTGACAGTTGTGGAGAGTAATGGTATGAACTTTAAACCCATGACCACTGGTTCAGGTAACACCGCGGAGGGTCCCAGCAAACCTGGGGGTACTCAGCCTGCAAGCAAGGCTGTGATCCCAGTGGTAGCAGTGAACTCCAGTGATGCGGTTGTGAGCCAGGGTCAGAGGGTGAAACAAATCCAGGATGGCGTGATGGACTCTAAACCTATGACCATGGGCTCAGGTAATACTGTGGAGGGTCTCGGTAAACCTGGGGGTTCTCAGCCTGCAAGCAGGGCTGTGGTCCCGGTGGTAATGGCAGACTCCAGTGAAGCAGCACCGAGCCAAGGTCTGAGGGGGAAGCAAAACTTGGTAGTACAGCTTAAGAGACTAGAGGAAGATAAAAAGACAATGAACTTACCTTGTCAACCCCTGGTGAACCCAGCCGGTGTTTGCGGGCAGGGCACACCGTCAGTGGCTTTGTCGGCTGCCGCTGCTGCAAGCCGGTCCCAGGGCAAGGGGAAAGGACTTAAGGGTGAGGGTGGGAAAAAGGTTCAAGCCAGCATGGCCGTTGCTGTAGGAAATACAGTAACGGCCAGCAGTAAGGTAATGGCGGCACAGCTCAGTGAGACGCCGTCTTCCCGCGTTGGGAGAGGAGGTGGTGGCAAACAGGAAGTGAACGAATGTTTGGCGGGAAAGACTGGCGCGGTTTCTATGGGCGGGAAAGCTGTGGTCGCGCCGGAAGTGACGCGCTGTCCGGAAACGGAAGTCGACCGCATGGAGCATTTCCGGTCGGTGACTTCCGGCGGAACAGCCCAGCGGGAGGAAGTGGGTGGAGTAAGTGATGCCTGTATGGAGGAGCCTGATAATTTTCAACCTGGCCAGGTGTCAGCATAGGGTGATTGTCCTATGGGCGATCTAGGGGACAACAGTCCGGCAATGGCTTATATCAGACATCTGGAGGAGTCCCAGCAGAACAATAAGGGACAGGTTGAGGTGGATTCCTGTGGGGCACATACGGAGGTGGGTGAGTCGGACAGCCTGGATGCTCTCATATGTGACCAGCCATTAAATGACTTGGAGGTGAGCTCTCCAGTAGTCCGGCAAGAGAATATGGAGGTAGAAGGTGATAGACAAACTGAGGAGGTTGGTGCCGCTCATTCAGGTCCTGTGGAGGGGGTGTCCTCCCCCAGGCCTGTTTTAAGGGGTTCACCGGAGGTCAGGCTCCTAAATGCGCTAGGGGAGAAGCGCTCTTATGCGAACGTGGCTGGTTCAAATGTGTCTCTGGACCACCTGTACAATCAGTTTGGTGCCGGTAATTTTCGTGTCCCCCCGACTGACCAATTCTCCGGAGCCAATTCGTGGTCTCGGGGTACAGGTGGTCCAGAGCGCAAGCGCCGTAATGTGGTGCAACTGAGATGGGAGGGAGTGGGTCAATGCCCCAGTAGAGGTCAGGTAGTTGACATGGTTTTGTCATTGGGCATCAAGGTCAGCGAGATCTTTGCGGTCATTCACCCCGCGGGATCTCCTGATTTTGATCTAAGCTTTACCAATGTTGTGATTATGGAAATTTTCATCACTTCCTTTGGCCTGATTAGGGGGACGGATCCCTGGAAAGGCTTCAGGATCATCCCTCTGAGTCGGCAGGAAGATGGGAAGAGTCTAACAATTTTGGTGAGGAACGAAAGTTTGCCGCCAGAGGACATTGCGACATGGCTAAGTAGGCATGGTCAACTGCAGTGTCCCCTGAGCAAGAGTTTAGATGAGCGCGGGGTTTGGACTGGGGCGTGGAACACCAGGATTCGGTTGCGGAGAGCTGGGAATATGGTAGCACATGTTCCCGGTAGTGCGTTTATTGGAAGAGACCGAATCCTGGTGTTCTATCCAGGACAACCCAGGCGATGCTTTAAATGTGGATGTCCGACCCATCTAAGTGCGGACTGTACAGTAGTGAGATGCATAAGGTGCAACAAGTTTGGTCACTCTGGTGAAGCTTGCGGCCTGTTTTGTTGTAACCTGTGTGGACAAATGGGTCACCCCTTTAGTAGGTGTCCTAAGGCCTATAGGGGTGATGGCCCGTCTGGTGGTCAATCCAGAGGGGAAGCCCCCCCCCCCTAGGCCCGGAAGGGGAAATGTGGGTGAAAGACAGAATGTGGCCGAGGAGGCGCGGAGAGAACCTTCAGGGGCAGCTAAAACCCCTCTTGTTGAGGAGACCCCTGGTACTGCTGATGTGCCTGGAGATGGGGGGTCATCTGAATTGAATGTACCAATGGAAGGTGTAGCTTGTCCTGAGGTTGCCTCTACAGCAAAGGTTTCTGGGGACAAATGTATCTCTCCTGCTCTTCCTCCTGCTGGGAGTACCCCAAGTGGCAAAGTGCTGGCCCGTCGGGGACGGAGTCCGGCAGGGGGGAGGGGAGGAAGGGTTTTGAGAAGAGGGTCAATACGTCAGAAGCCGGAACCAGTAAGGAGCTCCTCCCGGAGTAGGAGCCCCCTTAGATCTCCTGGCCCGGTTTCTCTCTCTCCGTGTCGTCTTCCAGGTAAAGGGGTTGAATCCTCAGATTCGTCAGTATCGGGGGATGAGCAAGGGAATAGTAAGGTGATGGAAGTGGAGGTTGGTGCAGCTCAGGATAAAGAAATAAGGGAAGGTTTGGGTGAGGAAAAAGGTCCTATACCTGGTTGTAGTAGTAAAATTATTGGCAAGAAAAAGAAGAAAAAGAAGGAGCGTAGTGACTGGAATAAGGTCTTTGACAGTATGTTTGATGACCAAGTACGGGATCTTATTTTGGCTCCGTTATGCAAGCAAAGTGGCGCTAAGTAATTAAGTTAATGTTAAATTACTTTTGTTATGTAACCTTGTAAAGTTTGTTATGTCATAAGTTATGTTTGGTAGCAGTCAAATTTAATAAAAACATCCACTTATATAGCAAACTATCTTGCTCGTTTTAAATAGAGCTTGCAGTCAGCGGTATGAGCTTGTGCGTGCTGTCTGCATGCTCTGAACCCAGTATACACCACTATATCCACCTACCGTATATACTCGAGTATAGGTCGATCCGAATATAAGCCGAGGCCCCTAATTTACCACAAAAAAAATGGGAAAACTTATTGACTCGTGTATAAGCCGAGGGTGAGACATGCCTGTCCATCCCTGTGTGTCCATCCCTATGTGTCCATCCCTGTGTGTCCGTCCATCCCTGTGTGTCCGTCCATCCCTGTGTGTCCAGCCCTGTGTGTCCAGCCCTGTGTGTCCGTCCATCCCTGTGTGTCCGTCCATCCCTGTGTGTCCGTCCATCCCTGTGTGTCCGTCCAGCCCTGTGTGTCCGTCCATCCCTGTGTGTCCGTCCAGCCCTGTGTGTCCGTCCAGCCCTGTGTGTGTAGCCTTGTGTGTCCAGCCTACCTGTGTCCCGAGCCTGTGTCCCGAGCCTGTGTCCCGAGCCTGTGTCCTTCTGCACATACGGCGGCCATGCCAGGATCGCCGCACCTCTTCTCGTCTGACAGACGGCGGCCATTCCACTGTTCAAAAGCCGCACCTCCGTCTGTGATAGGTGGAACACTCAATTTCCCAGCAGTCTGTGTTCCGCCTATCACGGACATCCTCTCATCCTCGTCCGTAGTATGAGGATGAGCGGATGTCCGTGATAGGCGGACCACTGACTGCTGGGAAATTGAGTGTTCCGCCTATCACAGACAGGGAGGCGCGGCTTTTGAATAGTGGAATGGCCGCCGTCTGTCTGCTCGACACGCTGATCGGGTAGACAGACGGCGGTGACTCGAGTATAAGCCGAGGGGGGCACTTTCAGCCTAAAAAAAGAGGCTGAAAATCTCGGCTTATACTCGAGTATATACGGTATATAGCAAACTATCTTGCTCGTTTTAAATAGAGCTTGCAGTCAGCGGTAGGAGCTTGTGCGTGCTGTCTGCGTGCTCTGAACCCAGTATACACCGCTATATCCACCTACATAGCTCTTCTTTATTTGAGCAATCTGCCATCTGCAGGAGTTAGTGGAAGTTGTGTGTGCCTCCAGCACAATATACACTACCCAATTGCTGGTTTTCCCAACTCCCTTCAGGCCATTACCATGTCTGGAAGGCCAGCAAGGAGAGGCAGACAGGCGCGAGCCGATAAAAGAGGGCAAGCAGGCTCTGTGTCTAGAGACAACAGTGCTGGTCGTGGACACCGTGCATTGTCATCATCAGCACGTGGCCATGGGACATGCTTGTCCTTCTTTTCGGCAGCTGGACATGTTGAGCCGCAACATGCCAACGACTTGGTAGAGTGGATGACCAAGCCCTCTTCATCTTCCTCATCCTCTCTCACCCAGTCTCAGGGTACTAGCAAAGCAGCTGCCAATGCATCGTCTTCCCTCCTCTCAATGTCATCATCAGTGACTCCTTCTCTAGACCCACCACGTCCTCCTGAGGAGTCTCCTGAACTCTTTGAGCACAGTGTTGGGTAAATGCTCCAGGAGGATGCCCAGTGTTTTGTAGGCTCTGATGATGATACTCAGCTAGAGGAAGGCAGTAGCGTGAATGCAGAGAGAGGGGATGCTCAAAAAGGACAGCAATCTGGCAGTCATGTTCCACAAGCTGCAGCATACTGCCAGGTTTGCTCCAGCAATGAAGAGGGAGGGGATGAAGAGGGCACTGACTCCACGTGGGGGCCTGGTAGGAGAGAGGAGGAGGAGGAGGAGGCACATGTCCAAAGAGGCAGAATGCCCTCCAGGGGCCAGCTTAGGGGCAGCACACCGACTGAATCACACCGCAGAACTCCGCCTGTGCAGGGCGTTGCCTCTGCGCGTTCTTCTAAAAGTTCTTTGGTGTGGGCCTTTTTTGAGACGAGTGCATCAGATCGCACCGCTGCTATTTGCAACATATGTCTCAAGCTTATCTCGCGTGGCCAAAACCTCAGCCACTTGGGCACCACATGCTTGACCAGACATATGTTGACCTGCCATGCAGCTCGTTGGCAAGCGTACCTCAAAGACCCACACCAAAGAACAAAGCGGACCTCTCCTTGCTCCTCATCAGCTGGGATCTCCAACCCCACTAGACCTTTAGTCCTCTCTGAAACCTGCTCTGAGAGGAATGAAGGTGTAGAATTAGGTGTGTCACAGCCAAGTGCTTCCGGGCATTCTGCTAGCAGTACACCCACGTCTGATTATAGCAGGCAAATGTCCCTGCCCCAGCTGCTGGACCGGCGAAAGAAGTTCACTCCCAGCCACCCACATACCCAGGGGTTAAATGCTAGCTTGGCTAAATTGCTAGCACTTCGACTGCTGCCTTTTCAGTTGGTAGACTCGGCCCCCTTCCATGAGTTTGTACAATGTGCGGTTCCTCAGTGGCAGGTACCCAAATGCCACTTTTTCTCACGGAAGGCGATTTCGGCTCTCTATCGGCATGTGGAAGGCAATGTCCTTGCCTCACTGGACAGGGCAGTCAGCGGTAAGGAGCATATTACCGCTGACTCATGGTCCAGCAGGCATGGACAGGGACGTTACCTGTCTTTCACGGCCCATTGGGTCACTCTTCTGGCAGCTGGGAAGGATGCAGGACAAGGTGCAGTAGTGTTGGAGGTTGTTCCGCCACCACGCCTCCAAAATGCTACTATTGGTTGTGACACACCTCTCTCCTCCATCCCCTCCTCTTCTTCTTCCTCCATGGCCTCTTCCAGTGCTCTGTCCTCAGAACCAGCGGTGCTCCATAGGCATTCCAGGCAAAACGATGCCATGCCATGCTTGCGCTGGTTTGTTTGGGGGACAGGAGCCACACTGGGGCGGATGTTTTGTCAGCTCTGCAGGGGCAGGCCGGGAGGTGGTTGACGCCACGCCAGCTTAAGCCAGGAATGGCGGTTTGCGACAATGGCACCAACCTCCTCTCCGTCCTCCGACAGCGACAACTGACCCATGTGCCCTGTGTAGCTCACGTCCTTAACCCGGTGGTGCAGCAGTTCTTGGGCAGGTACCCGGGCTTACAGGATGTCCTGAAGCAGGCCTGGAAAGTCTGTGTGCATTTCCGCCGATCATTTAATGCCTGTGCTCAGCTGGCTGAGCTCCAAAAGGAGTTGAACCTGCCCAAGAACCACCTTATATGTGACATGCCCACCAGGTGGAACTCAACGTTGGCCATGCTGCAGCGGCTGCACACGCAGCAGAGGGCCATCAATGAGTACTTGTGCGACTACGACACCAGGACAGGGTCATGGGAGGTTTTTTCGTTTTTTTCTCACCACGCAAGTGGGGCATGATCAGGGATGCATGCACTGTCCTGTCACCGATTGAGGAGGCCACAAGGATGGTGAGCAGTGACAGTGCATGCATCAGTGACACTGTACCTCTTGTCCACCTCTTGGAGCATACGCTGCGTGGAACAATGGACAGGGCACTTGAGGCAGAACAGAGGCAGGAAGAGGAGGACTTCCTTGTCTCTCAAGGCCCCCTTTATCCAGACAGTGTTCCTGCTGTGCCACCCATCACACAGGAAGAGGATGAGGAGGAGGAGGAGGAGGATGATTGTGTCAGCATGGAGGTGGAGGCTGGCACTCAGCGTCAGCAGCAGCAGCAGCAGCAGCAGTCTTGTAGGGATGATTTACAGTCCCAAGAAACCTGTGGACTTGTACGTGGCTGGGAGGAGGTAGCTGCAGATCATGTTGTCCTTAGTGACCCAGAGGACTCCGGACCGAATGCCTCAGCTAACCTACGCTGCAAGGCCTCCCTGATCCTGCAAAGCCTGCGGAAGGATCCTCGTATTCTTCGGATCAAGGAGAGGGACCATTACTGGCTGGCCACTCTCCTTGATTCACGGTACAAGGGTAAGGTTTCCGATCTTATCTTGCCGTCGCAGAGGGAGCAGAGGATGAGACATCTCCGGGAGGCCTTGCAGAAAGGTCTGTGCAACGCGTTCCCAGAGACTGGGAGGTTACAAACTCCTGGTCTTGGATAATGTGTTGCTGAGGCATCGGTCAGAAGGAGCGGTGGAGAAGGTGGCCGTCTGACCGATGCTTTCAGACAATTTTTTAGTCCGCAGCCCCAAGGTATGATTGGTTCCAGCAACCATCGCCAGCATCTGATTTACATGGTGCAGGAATACCTAGGGGCAAGGTCAGACTTGGACACCTTTCCCACCGAAAATCCTCTGGCTTACTGGGTCTTGAGGATGGATCACTGGCCAGAGCTTGCACAGTATGCAATTGAGCTACTGGCCTGTCCTGCATACAGCGTTCTTTCGGAATGCACCTTCAGTGCTGCTGGTGGCTTTGTTACCGATCACAGGGTGCGCCTGTCCACCGAATCAGTTGATCGACTGACCTTCATCAAGATGAATCAGTCTTGGATCACCCACAGCTACCAAGCACCTGAAGCTGATGTAACCGAATAATTTTTTTTGAAATATCACATCCCTTCAAGACTGCCTATGCTGATGCTGAGTGACTGTCCTGTTATGTTGATTGTCTATCCTCTTCCTCCTCCGCTGATATGTTGGAAGAACATTTCTGGTTCTGGGTGATGCCATCAGCCCAAATTTTCTGCCCCTGTTTAACAGGAGCGTTTAATTACAATTTTTGATGCAATGCTTTGCAGCAGGGCTAATTCCTGCACTACAGCTAGAGTATATGGGAGAGGTTGCAGTGTGGTGGCACCAGCACCAGTGCCTAAGGCCCAATTTTTCTGCCCCTGTTTAACAGGGACGTTTAATTACAATTTTTGATGCAATGCTTTGCAGCAGGGCTAATTCCTGCGCTAAAACTAGAGTATATGGGAGAGGTTGCAGTGTCGTGGCACCAGCACCAGTGCCTAAGGCCCAATTTTTCTGCCCCTGTTTAACAGGGGCGTTTAATTACAATTTTTGATGCAATGCTTTGCAGCAGGGCTATTTCCTGCACTAAAACTAGAGTATATGGGAGAGGTTGCAGTGTCGTGGCACCAGCACCAGTGCCTAAGGCCCAATTTTTCTGCCTCTGTTTAACAGGGGCATTTAATTACAATTTTTGATGCAATGCTTTGCAGCAGGGCTAATTCCTGCACTAAAACTAGAGTATATGGGAGAGGTTGCAGTGTCGTGGCACCAGCACCAGTGCCTAAGGCCCAATTTTTCTGCCCCTGTTTAACTGGGACATGTAATTACAATTCTTGATATAATATTTCACAGGAGGGCCCGTTCCTGTGCCCACCCAGAGTAACTGTGAGGACTTATAGTGTTGTGGCACCAGCACCACAACCACCAAAGGTCAATTTTTCTACCACTGGTCAACAATGGCATGTAATTACAATTCTTGATATAATCGTTCACAGCAGGGTGCTCCAGCGCCCACCAAGAGTCACTTTGAGGGCTTACAATGTTGTGGCAAAACCAACACCTTGTTCCGCCATTTCTGCAGAGCATATAGGGCAGGCCCCTACTTTCAAACATCCAACTTGCAAACATCTCCTACTTTCAAACGGAAGGAGACAACAGCAAGTGAGATGAAAAAAGATGGACGACAAAACAAATTATACAGGGGTGATAACCCTTCCCTATGTTTTCCAAAAAGCTTAAAAATAGTTTTTTTGACTGGAACTACACTTTAAAAATGTACCAGTTGAAAATTACAAACAGATTCAACTTAACACAACAAACCTACACAGTCCCTGTCTTGTTTGCACCGCCTGTATACTGCTGTTCTGAGTATATAGGGCCTGGGGGCCACACGCATTTCCTTTTTTTAATATGGGTACGGGGTTCCCCTTAATATGCGTACAAGACCCAAAGGGGCTGGTAATGGGCAGGGAGGGCTATCCATGCAATTTTTCTCAATGATTTTCAACCATATTGCAGGACCCAGATATAACATTAAAACCGCAAGCAGTTTTAAATGATGTTATTTCCGTTAAATGTCATTTTGTACAGGGACTGTTCTAAACACGGGAAAAACGTGGCACTTCACCGGCATACTACAGACACCCCCAGGCACGATATTTAAAGGAATATTTCACTTTTTTTTTTCACTTTAAAATCGTCATTAAAATCAAAGCCCCCTCGCCAAAACGGCCATTTTTAAAAACATTTTAGGCATTGACCCATGTCCCCTGGGGCAGGAGCCAGGTCCTCAAACCCTTTTTAGGACAGCATCTTGCATATTAGCCGTTAAAATTAGCACTTTTAAATTCGAACGTTCGAGTCCCATAGACTTCAATGGGGTTCTAAAGTTCGTACGAATTTGGGGTCCGTTTGAAAGTTCTGGTGCGAACCGAACCGGGGGGTGTTCGGCTCATCCCTAGTCCCTAGTAGGGATGAGCTTCGAGCTAGAGTCGAACTCATGTTCGACTCGAACATTGCCTGTTCGCCTGTTCAGCGAACAGTGAACAATTTGGGCTGTTCGCAGCAAATTTGAAAAGCCGGAACACCCTATACAAGTCTATGGGAGAAATCTAAAGTGCTCATTTTAAAGGGTAATATGCAGGTTACTGTCCTAAAAAGTGTTTGGGGACCCGGGTCCTGCCCCAGGGGACATGGATCAATGCAAAAAAAAGTATTAAAAATTTTTTTTTCAGAAGCAGTGATTTTAATAATGATTAAAGTGAAACAATAAAAGTGTAATATTCCTTTAAATTTCGTAGCTGGGGGGTATCTATAGTATGCCTGTGAAGGGGCGCATGTTTCTGGTGCTTAGAACTGTCCCTGCACAAAGTGTCATTTGTGCAGGAAAAAAAGTCTTTTAAAATCACTTGCGGCTAAATTGTCGGCTCCCCGTAATACAGAGAACACTCAATAAGTGTTCTCTGTATTAGCCGACAATTCATTCATTCATTGATAAAATTTAGGGTTTCCCTAAATTCAATTACCAGGCCCTTCAGGTCTGACATGGATATTAAGGGGAACCCTGTGTCAAATGAAAAAAAAAATTGACTTGGGGGTCCCCCTAAAAATCCATACCAGACCCTTTATCCGAGCACGCAACCTGGCAGGCCGCAGGAAAAGAGGAGGGGACAAGAGAGCGGCCCCCCTCCCTCCTGAACCATACCAGGCCACATACCCTCAACATTGGGAGGATGCTTTGGGGGTCTGTGACCCCTCAAAGCACCTTGTCCCCATGTTGATGAGGACAAGGGCCTCATCCTCACAACCCTGGCCGGTGGTTGTGAGGGTCTGCGGGCAGGGGCTTATCAGAATCTGGAAGCCCCCTTTAACAAGGGGACCCCCAGATCCCGCCCCCCCTGTTTGAAATGGTAAGGGGGTACAAAAGTACCCCTACCATTTCACAAAGAAAGTGTAAAAATGGTTAAATAAGACAAACACACTTTTGAAAAATTCCTTTATTAAAAATAAAAAAAAGATTCCAGCGGTGCTAATCCACTCTTGCTATCCAGCGACGAATCTCCGGGGTCCAGCGATGGATGATCATATCCAGCGACGGGGGATCTCTCAGTCCAGCGCTGTCCATATATCCGTCTTCTGTCTCCAGTGCGGAGACACTGCGGAGATCCCAGGGCTGACGTTTCTTATATTAGGAGGGCGGGGCCACACGTCTCCTGACCCCGCCCCTCTGATGCTGGAGAGGGAAGCCAGGGGTTCCACAGTGACGTGTGGGTGACCCCGCCCCCTCTGATGTAACGTAGGTTTCCGTTACATCAGAGGGGACGGGGTCACCCATACGTCACTGGGGAACCCCTGGCTCCCTTCACCAGCGTCAGAGGGGGCGGGGTCAGGTGACGGGTGGCCCCGCCCTCCTAATATAAGAAACGTCAGCGATGGGATCTCCGCAGTGTCTCCGCACTGGAGACAGAAGACGGATGTATGGACAGCGCTGGACTGAGAGATCCCCCGTCGCTGGATATGATCATCCATCGCTGGACCCCGGAGATTCGTCGCTGGATAGCAAGAGTGGATTAGCACCGCTGGAATCTTTTTTTATTTTTTTTTATTTTTAATAAAGGAATTTTTCAAAAGTGTGTTTGTCTTATTTAACCATTTTTACACTTTCTTTGTGAAATGGTAGGGGTACTTTTGTACCCCCTTACCATTTCAAACAGGGGTGGGGCGGGATCTGGGGGTCCCCTTGTTAAAGGGGGCTTCCAGATTCTGATAAGCCCCCCGCCCGCAGACCCTCACAACCACCGGCCAGGGTTGTGAGGATGAGGCCCTTGTCCTCATCAACATGGGGACAAGGTGCTTTGAGGGGTCACAGACCCCCAAAGCATCCTCCCAATGTTGAGGGTATGTGGCTTGGTACGGTTCAGGAGGGAGGGGGGGCGCTCTCTCGTCCCCCCCTCTTTTCCTGCGGCCTGCCAGGTTGCGTGCTTGGATAAAGAGTCTGGTATGGATTTTTAGGGGGACCCCCACGTCAATTTTTTTTTTTATTTGATGCAGGGTTCCCCTTAATATCCATACCAGACCTGAAGGGTCTGGTATGGATATTTAGGGGGACCCCCACGTCAATTTTTTTTTTAAATTTGACACCTGTTTCCCCTTAATATCCATGTCAGACCTGAATGGCCTGGTAATTGAATTTTGGGGAACCCCCACGCTTTTATTTATTTTCTATTTATTTTTTTATCAATGAATGAATGAATTGTCGACTAATACAGAGAACACTCATTGAGTGTTCTCTGTATTACGGGACCCGACAATATAGCCGCAAGTGATTTTAAAAGACTTTTTTTCCTGCACAAATGACACTTTGTGCAGGGACAGTTCTAAGCAGCAGAAACATGCGCCCCTTCACAGGCATACTATAGATACCCCCAGCTACGAAATTTAAAGGAATATTACACTTTTAATGTTTCACTTTAATCATTATTAAAATCACTGCTCCCGCCAAAACGGCCATTTTTAAAACTTTTTTTGCATTGATACATGTCCCCTGGGGCAGGACCCAGGTCCCCAAACACTTTTTAGGACAGTAACTTGCATATTACCCTTTAAAATGAGCACTTTAGATTGTGAACATTCCAGTCCCATAGACTTTAATAGGGTTCTAAAGTTCACACGAAGTTTAGGTCTGTTCGCAGGTTCTGGTGCGAACCGAACAGGGGGGTGTTCGGCTCATCCCTAGTCCCTAGTTTGCGTTGTGGAACACCGAATCGCATTAAACTTATAGGACAGGTTTAGGAAGTTGAATTCTTAAGCTGTGAAAAATTTCAGGGCAATTGATTGAGGCTTAGGCACTTTATTACACGTTAAGCTACATCAAGCCATTTTCACATTAAATGTTTTAGTAAATCCCCATCAGCAATGGTCTTGTTTGTGCTTTTTAAAGACACCTGAGTCAGTTTGGGTAAAGATTGTTGTGAGATGGAGAGTAACAAGTGAAAGTGACAGAGAAAAATATATTCTACCAAAACATGAAAACATTTCACATTCTAGCATTCTTAAAAACAAAATAGATGAGAAAAAACAAACTAGAAGCAGCAACAATGTTGCAAGGAACATTTATTTCAGAGAAAGATACATTTAATTTCAACATTAAAAGTATCTATTTATTGTACCATTAGAATCAATGGCTGAAATTTGCATTGGACTATAATAGCGCCGATTTTCATTCTCAAAAACGCATTTTAGCCAAGCGCTAATTTTGGTATTTACTATAGTGCTAGGTAAAAAAGACACTGGAGCTAAAATGAGAGCTATCTGCAGGTCTGAGCATGCTTTGTTGTGTTGGTACCTAGTGGTACAGAAATGGGGAATTTATCTCTTATCAGACTTTTAAAGATCATAGATCATAGATCATAGATAAAGAGAATAGATTTCAGTGTAGAAATCACTTTTTCACACAGTTTAAAAGCAGATTATCTGTAAATAATATACCGCATATTTCACTACCATTTAGGCAATTATATCATGCTCTAAATATTATTTCCATGTTTAATTCTCCAGCTTTTAGTAGAGTAAGGATTTGGGTGCTATTTAGTTTCAGGGAACTATAGTAAATTCGATTTTGGGAGTATTTTCTCACAGTGAATACCGTTTTAGCACTAATTCGTGCAAATTTGCGAGAATTATCACTAATTCATGCTAATTTGCAAACATTAGGGCCGTGGCGCTATTGTAAATGACCCCCACTGTAACTTTTATGTTGCATTAGGAGGGATGTGCTTAGCCTGTGCCTATTCCACCAGTCCAGCGTACCTCTATTACCTCGCTTCCAGTAACAGAATGGGTTCCATGAGCACATAGCGTGGACCTCATGCACGCTCTCACTTAAATCTTTTTTTCCCGTACCTTGTGACCAGACCATAGATCTCAATAATACAGGTTCGGATCCAGTTGCTATTGGATACCAACTGCTAGCGAGGGAGCCAGGATATCGACTCCGTCACTATCGGAGAACCTATCACCCTACAATGTAACCCACTTAACAACTGGTTGCTTGTAGATTGTCCCTTCACTTAGTTACCCATAGCAACTACACTCCTCTTCCTGTCTCACCAAGGTAACCCTTCTGTAGTGGTGTTACTTCATACCCCATAGTGCTTTACAGATCCAGGTTCTTTGGATACTCCAGAACCTACATGCACCCTTTTGAATAACTTCAGACCACGCTTAGAACAGTTACTGTAACTTTATTGAACATGATGCAGCACACAGTTCAATATGAACAATGTCCTGTCCCTAATCTTAACTAGCATATTATAGTGGCCCAGGCATACCCCCATGAGGTGAGAGTCCATGATGGCATTATCCATGGCTTGGATGTTATTCCGCAATTTCTGTTTTTTTCAGCAGCGCCACGTCTATGCTTGCAGATCAAGACCCCTCAGTACCTGCGTTCTCCCTCTCTGGATCCTAGCCATCCCCCTTTTTTATAGCAGAGGTGGGTAGACCAGAGCCAAAAGCCCAGGAACTGAGCTAAAAACTATTTTTTCTTTCCCCAGCCTGGGCCAGCTGCTAGATAACTAAACTTTATACATTTTCAACCTACCTATGAGCCTATTAGAATTTAAGTACAATGAACTGCGCATGCAAAGCTCAGCGTATGTTTATATCTGCATACACGGGTGAGGCATCATTGCAGCTCCGGCAATCAAGTGGCTCAAGGGTCCTGAGATACAGCACCAGAGGGGATCGCTAGCCAGGTATGTCTGCCATGCTAATATATTGTGTATTCTAGTTCATTATAGCTAAAAGCTCCTGGGGGCCCAATTACAATTTTATTGCTGCAGCGGTTTCATCCTGCTATAATGTTTAGAGAAATAATCTTTCTTCATGTCTAGATATTGGATGCTTGGGATTTACTTTAATGTTTATCAAATGCTGTCACCAATGACCGTACGTGTATATTAATCAGGATTACATTTCTCAATATTTACAAAGCTTTGGTTTTTACTAAAATAATTCTATTGTTTTTCTGTAAAGCAGTTCATAAAAATATCTTGTTCTGTTATCTTGTTAAATTGTAACTCTTCTTTTACAATAAATAGAGGGGAACTCTGTACTTATGGTGACACTGATCATATTCCACTTGATAAGCTGCTGAACACCTACCTATAGTTCAATTGGGGACAATAGTAGTATCTATATATTTATAAGTGTGTAATGCTAAGGCAAAGTATTAACCAATAAATAAAGCAAATGAACTCCTATTAATACCATACCATAACATGCTAGATCAATATGTACTGTAAATACATACGTGCATATATGTTACCACAAATCATAATCCATAAAATGCTTCACAGACTTGTTTTAAAAGAGTTTCAATAAATATTTAAATAAATGAACAAAGTGCTCATAACTGTGCCTGGATGTTATTTGTGCCACAAATTAGAAACACATTTAAAACTACAGTACAGTGCTACAGTCCATAAACAAATCCTACAAATCTTCTGTGCAATTATGCAACAAAGAGCCACTCCAAAAATGCTTTCCACAAAAATCAGTGCTCTCCAAGTGCCACTCCTCTCACACATTGTGAGCCACACTCACCAAACTTTCTGTAACCCCTTATATAAATAGAAAGGTCCCAAGTACCTTTTGTTGTACACTGCCTCTTCTCTGGGTTTCCTTCTTACACTCTTCCTTGAGGAAATATTCTTAGATCAGTCATCTATCAGCTCCAGGGAATACATCCAGGGGAGAACCACAAATAGTGTAACACTGCTTTAACCACTTGACCACTGGGCACTTAAACCCCCTCCCTAACCAGACAATTTTCAGCTTTCGGTGCACTCACATTTTGAATGACAATTACTCAGTCATGCAACACTGTACCCATATGAAATGTTTGTCCTTTTTTCACACAAATAGAGCTTTCTTTTGGTGGTATTTAATCACCGCTGTTTTATTTTTATTTTTTGCGCTATAAATCAAAATGACAAGTATTGGCGAGTATTGGCAGAGTATTGCAGTGTTGCAGAGTATTGGCAAAGTATTGCAGAAAATTGCACAGTGTTACAGAGTATTGACAGAGTATTGCAGAGTGTTGCACAGTGTTGCAGAGTATTGGTTGAGTATTGTACAATATGGGCAGAGTACTGCAGAGTATTGTCATTGAGCAGCGCTGTGGGCACTACACATCCAGCCCATAGCACTGCTGCAATCTCTCCCCCTGATCCCTTGCACTGTACCGATTGGTACAGAGAGGGGAGGGAGGAACCTCATGGCATGATGCCGGTTTGTTTACAAGTGATCACGTGGTAAACGGCCGCTACCAGCCTCTGCTTACAGTGATCTGTGATGCACCGGGTCTTCCGGACCCGGCTGTCACAGATGTTTGCGGGAGCACTCGAGAGCAAGATTCTGACCGCGATGTAGCCGTCTTTTGGCTATGGCCCGGTCGGCAAGTGGTATTTGTGAGAATCACCCTGTCAGTTTTTTATTAGCGCCGCTGCTTACTATCCAATATGACCATGTGTTCCAAAGCAGTGGAAATGTCATTACAGATGTGGCTCCATCCAACGCATTTCATCCATACAATGTCTTCAGGAATTGGTCCTGAAAACTTGTGTTTGATAAATGGATGTACAAATATCCTGTGAAATAAAAAATTGCAACAGCCACCATTTTATTTTCCAGGACCTCTGTTTTCAGAAAATATATAATATTTTGGGGTTCTAAGTAATTTTCTAACAAACGATTTTGATTTCCATATGTGTTTGAAAAGTTAAAAAAATTGCCCTGGAAAAATTGGGGCAAATTACATGAATAAATTTAGCTATTTTGTGATTTTGTTGACTCCTTCTTTGTGACACCTTTTTTGTAGCCTGGAACATCAAAATAATAACCCCTAATGCCTTGCTTCCCCAAAGTACCTTGCCTGTGCCCACCATATTGCAGTTGTTCTGAAGAAGTGCCACTGTAAATGTTTCAGGAGCTTGTCATAACAACAAAAAGGCTGTTAAAGTGGAATTAAATTGAAAACAAAATAAAAAAAACAAGATGGTCTCTTCTGTCATAAACCCTTCTCCCTGCCTGTTAGTGTTTGTGTAAACTCAACTGTGCATGTGCAGATCAGTGACTTTTACGTAATGACAGCATCTGTGACTAATGGGAGCACTGACACCACAGAACTGGAGGGGATCACTAGCCAGGTAAGTCTTCCATGCTAATATGTTGTATATACTAGCACATTATTGCTAAAAGTTCCTAAAGCCCAATACAATTTTCACTTCATTTCACTCAGAGAGATATTATTTCTTCATGTCTACATATTGGATGATGGGTATATTTTTTTCTTCATTATTTTTTAAATGCTAGTGTCTCATTAATCTCTGCATGGGTACTGTATATTGATTAGAATTACAATTTTCGCTAGGTTTACTAATATACTTCCACTTCCATTGTTTTTTTTTTTTTTATAAAGCAGTTCATGTACATGCTGTTAGTTATCTTGTTACACTGTGGCTCTCTTGCACAATAATATGTGGCGGATTCTTCAGGTTTCATTCTAGTGAGTTTTAAAAACACTTCTCCTTTATTTGTGTCTCTGGTCAGAGTCAGTTGTCCCTGAAAAGAGCTGGGATAATATGTGTTAGTATTATAACATATTCTCCCCAACCACACCAGCGGTTTTCTATCAGATTGTCGGACCCAGTTCACACACTCCATGTTAGTGCTGTCAGTGAGGGAGGCTCCGGTCACTTTACAGGTCAGTTCCAGAGTCTCTGATAGCTTCACAGTCCCAGGACCAGACTCCACCATTGTGATTTGTGATGTGACATCTGAAATATATATATTATATTTGATTATATATTGCATTTCTAGTATCTCATGTGACTTTAGAAACTTTAAATGCATAATCTCAATGAAAAAAAAACACACACATTGTACTGAAGACACAATAAAAAGTAACCACAGGAGATGTGTCATGTCTGAAGTTGTGTTTTGGATTCGGTTGCACTGATTCCGATCAGATAACTTTTCCTATATAACTCTCTGTATTTAAACAAAAATTTACCATGAATATGTTTTGCATAAACTGAAATGATTGGGTGAGGGGAACCGATGCTATGGTCAATTTGTTTTAAAACAAATCTGTTAATTTATACTGCAGAAAGTTCTTCTTTTAAGTAAAATATTTACAGAAAAATAGTTTGCATCGCCTGAAAAAGCCGAATTTATCTAAAAGGAAAAGTGAAGCCACACAAGTAGAATATACTATGGTGGCCATACATTTATTGATCTGTTTAACCACTTCCCAACCGGCACACGACAATGTACATTGGCAGAATGGCACGGGCAGGCAAATTGGCGTACAGGTATATCCATTTGAATTTGCCGCCCTGCCATTGTGTGCACGCCGCCAGCGGCACACGCATACCGGTCGGGACCCCCGTGAGTCAGGTCTCGGGTCCCGTGGACTCGATCGCCGTGGGGATACCTGCGATTGTCTCACGGGGAGGCTGAATGGGGAAATGCGGAAGTAAACAGCATCCCCCCGTTCTGCCTAGCAACAAGTGACACTGATCTCTGCTCTCTGTGATTGGAGCAGAGATTAGTGTTCACTAACACACAGCCATGCCCCCCACAGTTAGTAACACGCTAGGACACACTTAACCCCTACACTGCCACCCCCTGGTTAACTCCTTCACTGCCAGTGTCATTTACACAGGAATCAGTGCATTTGTATAGCACTGATTGCTATATAAATGACAATAGTCCCAAAAATGTGTCAAAAATTTCCGACGTGTCCGCCATAATGTCGCAGTCACAATAAAAATCGCTGATCGCCGCCATTACTAGTAAAAAAAAAATATTAATAAAAATGCCATAAAACTATCCCTTATTTTGTAAATGCTATAAATTTTGCGCAAACTAATCAATAATCGCTTATTGCCTTTTTTTACCAAAAATATGTAGAAGAATACTTATTGGCCTAAACTGAGGGGAAAAAAATGTTTTGTTATATATTTTTGGGGGATATTTATTATAGCATAAAGTAAAAAAATAACACGTTTTTTTCAAAATTTTCGCTCTTTTTTGTTTATAGCGCAAAAAATAAAAACCACAGGGGTGATCAAATACCACCAAAAGAAAGCTCTATTTGTGGGAAAAAAAGGACGTCAATTTTGTTTGGGAGCCACCTCAGTTAAAATGACGCAGTGCCAAATTGCAATAAGTGGTCTGGTCTTAAGCCAGCAAAATGGTCCGGTCTGAAAGTGGTTAAACAATTCTTCACAAAATAAGATAATATGATCAGATCTATGAGTTATTAAAAAGACAAATACTATGTCATTGATTGATTTAATCAAAATTATTCTGATCATTGTGGATGGAAAATCAGATTGTAGGAAAGTAAATAATTCGGTATACAAATATGTATCTTTGTGTTATGAACATTAAATGCAGCTGTAATTAGGTGTGCCAAAAACACGCACAAAATATCCAAGTAAAACAGTGCAAATATTGTTTAGTAAATACAACATAATAAATATTAAAATCTGCAGGTACACAACCTCTGCCTCATTTGTATAGAGATAATAAAATATATGGCCCATTATTACAGATCTTTGTCAAAGCCATCTGCAACAAAGCCTGGTAAAAAGGGTTTTAGGTTGAAAGCCTCATTCAAACCTGGTGGTTGGGTCGCATCTAGATTACTTATCCATTTGAGCTCACGTTGTAATAAATATTTATTAAAGTCTCCGCTTCAAGTATTGGGATGTAATCGATCCAATACTGTACTACGACTGAGATCTTAGGGAAGATTCCATTATGTACCTGTGTGACATCTCTTCCTAATGGAACATCACTTGTTTGCATAGCCTTGACACGTCGATATACCTTCTGCCACAATTTTTGGATAGTCTTCCCCCACATAGAAGCATTTACAGATACACACATTGAGGTAGACTACCCCAGTAATTTGGCAATTTGAATAATGTTTAGGGACGTATCGTGCGCCATTTAGTAGATAAATGATCTTCCTTGAATCCATATATCTACAATACGCACAAGAGCCACATGGGAAGGTTCCCAAAGTCTTACACGGGTCTCCTCTTGAAGAGCCCTTAAACTCACTTTGGAATAGAAGAGCCCCCACAGATTTGGCTCGTTTGTAGGTGAGCATCGGTACCAGGGGCAAAAAAGGTCCTACTGTGGGATCTGAAGTCAGAAGATGACAATATTTTTTATTGAGATTATTTTCTCATGATCATTAGTGTATGTAGTAATAATTCTATGGCCCTCAATGGTGCTTTGTTTTTTCTTTGGAGCCAGTAGGACATGTCTATTATTGGCCTCCACTCTATTGAAAGCCTTTTTCATTTGTGGCTGTAACCACATTCCAGCAACCATTTTTTAAGGCTGTTGGCTTCATGTTTAAAGTCCTCTGGGTTGTAAAAGTTACGCTTAATGCGCAAATACTGTCCATAGGGGACTGAATTAACTAAGGACCTAGGGTGAAAGCTGGATGAATTCGGGATGGTGTTCCCTGCAGTAGCCTTCCTAAAAAGTTTACAAGACAACATATTCATGTTGTTTTTGAATATTTCAACATCTAGGAAAGTAATCCTCGACATATCGTAACTCATCGTAAATTTCAAATTGAACTGATTTCTATTCAATGCCATCAGACATTCGTCCAACAATGATAGCGAGCCATCCCATACGATGAAGATGTCATTGATGTACCTGTGCCACATAACAATGTGGCACAGGTACATCGAGAGATCCTCATCGCTGAAGATGGTCCGTTCCCATTCCCCAAGGTACAGGTTCGCATAGCCAGGGGCACAACAAGTACCCATGGCTACCCCCTGCACCTGGAGGAAGAAACATCCATCGAATGAAAAAATGTTGTGTGTCAAAATAAACTCCAGTGTCAACAGGATGAAATCATTAAATGGAGCTTCAGTGTAACTAGTTTGGGATAAAACCTTACGAATGCAAGATAGTCCTCCAGCGTGCGAAATTGAGCTTTAGAGGGCTTCTACATCAATACTGACTAAAACACCATGTTCAGGAACTTGAACACCCTCTTTAATTTGGAGAAGGTGAATGGTATCACGGATGTAAGAGGGTATGATAAGTACAAAGGGTCTAATATGTTTGTCTATGAGTCGTGATAAATTCTCAGTGATGGAACCATTGCCCGACAGTATTGGCCTACCCGGGGGCTTCTGTGCGTTTTTGTGTATTTTTGGCAATGCATAAAAAGTAGAAATCCTTGGGTAGGGAACAAGAATAAAGTCCCGTGTTTGTTTGGAGATGACTTTATTCTCAAAGGCAGAATCAGCAAAACAATAAAATTGCTTGTTGAAGGCCTCCGCAATATCAGAGCCAACAGGACGGTCCCATTCACGGTTACTAAGAATATCCATGCACATTTGATCGTAATACTTGTCCATAAGGATAATATTGCCGCCCTTATCACTAGGTTTGATAGTAATGTTATAATTGTTAGATAAATTGTGTAAAGCAGTTTTTTCCTTTTTTGCAAGATTTTCTACAGGAGGGGATGTACAATCTAAAGATTTGATAAAGCTACTCCATGATTAGAACTCGGAGCAGGATATAGGGAAGACGTTTTCTTAAGCGAAGATTTGCCTACTGATGTGCTTGTGGGAGGATTAGTAGTCAGATCAAGTAAGGATTCTAGATTGATGGTATCTATGAGATCTAATGGCTCATTTTCTTCCAGTAGGGCATTTAAATTCTCTATGGCTTGCCGCTCACTGAATGTGTGGCATCCCCCAGTCCCTGGCTTATCTTTTTCAAACATACTTTTAAGTAAAAGTTTTCATGTATATAGGTGAAAATCCTTAATAACCATGAATTTGTCCAACTTATTATTTGGACAAAAAGTCAAGCCCTTGGAAAGGACCGAGATTTCATCCAGGACCAATGAATAAGTGGAAAGATTAATAATGTTCAATTGTGTAGAAGAGGTTTGTGATTCTAAGGAGGAGCTTGTATTGGAGGACCCAGGGGGGTTTCACTGGTTCTTCAGAAAAAATATTGATGGAATTTTCAGATTGGTAAACATTGAGGGTATATGTGTCTCGCCCATTCCTGATTCTGTCTCTATTGTTGAGGCACTAGCCCCACCAGAAGCTGGAGGAGGGGTACGTGGCTGACATTTGGAGACTTTCTTTTTAGTGCCTGTTACAGAAGGACAGTCACCATCAAGATGTCTCTTCGGTTTCCTATTTCGTTTTGAATATTTGGTAGAGGACTGAGATGCATTTGATGACATGGATGATGTTTCAGATAAGTCAAATTGCCTTGGGTGTTGGATGGAGCTACATTGAAAGTTTCTCCCTCCCTCTTTTTGGGACCACTTGTAGGCTCTCCCCTCTTGGAATTCTTGCTTGTCCCGTAATAATTTAAATTCTTTTTTTGGATAAAATCGATTTGTTAAATTATTTATTTTCTTAAAAAATCATTTTAGGCCCAAAGATTACATAAAACCCCAAACATATTTTCTGAAAGCAGACGCACTTGAGAATAAAATAGTGGTAGTTTAAATTTTTTTATGTCATGTGATATCAGCACAATTGTTTTTTAATTGCACAATTTGTGTGGTGTGATGTGATGTGATGCTCCAACCTTCACCACACAGACCTGTTTACCAGAGCTTAAGACTTCAAAGTAAAAGAGGTCTGATATGGCTTTATACACCTCCCTAATTAATATACAGTCAAAGGTGTGCGCAGCCTATTGCATTAGGGTTTGCACCCCAAAGTTCAAACACACGGTTGTCCACTGACATTTATGCACAGGAGAAAAATCGCCTAGAGGCGATTCAGTTCGCATTGTGCGCTATACAAGTATTTCATTCATTCATTCAAAAGTGCCTGTTTTTTACAAACCCTCTGTAAATAGTGCCTGCTGAATGTGACCTATTCAATTGACTGGGGCTGCTCTGCAAGCACCCCTCAACTGTGTGCAATGCAGGTGGTTGTATTATGCTAGTGCAGTGTTCTAGGGGTTAAAGCAGGTGGTGTGGAGGTGATACAATGCCTCCTCGCTGCCTGCCAAATGCTGAGGTGGGGCCAGGGCTGTGCAGGAAGGGGTTATCACACACTTATGAGCAAGAACCCTATCAGTTTATCCAACTAGCAAAATTGTTAACCATCCCCCAATAGTACAAATTTGGTGATTAGGGTGTGCCCTGGCACACCCTGTATGCATGCCTATGTATGCAGTATAATATGATGTAATCAGCTGCAGCACTCAAAGTTAAGGCCTCATGCACACTGGACGTTATAAAAACATCAGTAGCATTTGCTGTAGAAAGCTGTAGCTGTCGATTGAGTTTTGCAGTCTTTTTCTCAGCGTTTTTTAGCTATAGCGCTTTTTTTTTTGCTTACTTCCCCAAAATGCCTTGTCTGTGCCCACCATGTGGCAGTTGTTCTGAGGAAGCCACTGTAAATGTTTCAGGAGCTTGTCATAACAACAAAAAGGCTGTTAAAGTGAAGGGCCACCCTAAAAAAAAAAAAAAAAAAAAAAGCATTAATATTCTTAAAAAAAAAATTGAAAAAAATAATAAATTTTACTGAAGTAACTGATCAATTCAATCTATTATTATTATTATTATCAGTTATGTATTACTTTGTCTAGTCCCTATAGTTTAGCTATCAATCAACACGCCAAGCACATGTTATCGTTAATATCACAATATTATCACCATTGGCTATGAAATCAATACACGGTCTAAGATCAATTAAATCTCATTTATTTCCCAAGGAAATAAGAAAACGTGCATCAAGTATCAATAGAAGTTACAATAATACATAGCATACAATCAAAGTACAATATAAGCCTTATACTTATCGACCCTTGTGACTCGACCTCCTGATGTTTAGGGAGAGAGAGAACTCTTTGTTGCAACCCTTTTTGTTAAACATACCTCAGCCATACCACACCCCATAGCCCATCCTACTTTTCCCGTGGACCAATCAGCGTCTCTGGGGCGTTTCCTCCCCCAGGCTAATTACCTCGGACAGTCCTGCCATACTTGGCCTCTGGGGGGCAGTGTCTGCCCATGAATTGCAACTGCTCCGACTGGATTCCCATCTTGTGGTTCGATCTCGGAAGCCCCTCCCGCTCACCAACTGTCTTTTGTTCTTGCAGACAAGCCGGCACCATATTGTCTTTGAAGTTCAGTACATTCCAGGTGGGCTGAATAGAACTCATTCTGCTATCCAGATTGTGTCTTTGTGTCACATTCCTTCCTTTTACACACGTGGGACTGCATGGTATCAATATGGCTGAGTTCGGCTGTACAAACAGCTGTGTAGATGTATAATATTAATTTCTGTCTGATTCCAACATATTCCACTTTGCGCCTAAAAGGCGCACACCACCCTTCTTTAGACACGGCTCCTATTGAACAGTCCATAACTGTCTTAACGTGTGTAGTTCCCCAACATGTGCTTCCAAACCAGTACCTGTGGCACAGTCCTTAGCTTGTGTAACGCGTGGTTGTTTTCAACTAGCGCTCCCGAGACATCTCTCATGGAACAGTACACAATTGTCTTACCACGCTGTGTTTTCAACGTGTGCAGAAACGGGTCCTATGGAGCAGTCCATAATTGTTTTACCATGTGATGTTTCCCAACACGTGCTGCTTTGCCACTGAGTGACACATCTCCACCATTCTTCAACGACAGCTTCCATGTCACCATTCTGTATCTTGGGTATATTCAGGACGGCAGTACAGGCAAGGGGTGTCCATTCATTCACCATTCACCAGCACCCATTCAGAGCAACATATCACCCAGCTTTCAGACCCAGAGTCTTGAGGAGGGCCTTTCTTGCCCATATTACTAGCCTACAATACCCATAGGTCACACTATACCACAAACATAAATCAACTTATTACCGTAATATATACATATATATGTATTACGCACCCCGCTCCCAACCTCCTATAACCTTTTACTGTAACTACGGGTCGGGATTAGGCAGGCTTGCTCGCAGCGGCGTTGCAGGGCTCTGACTTGGCAGCAACGTCTCCAATTTGTACACAGAGAGCTCACCGTCAAATCGTCCCTCAACTTGCATAGACAAATGGGAGACCCTTCTAGATAAATATCGATTAACTACACATATAAGTTTACAACAATTACCAAACCCGCACAATTCCACCCCTGTGCCTGGATTTCAGAGATCATGCCCATTGTGTACCATGCACCTCTACCTACGGTTAGGTTCAAGGAACCCTCTAGTTCCATGACTAACTCTACACCGGTATTCTTTAGGACAAAGAAACAAACTCGCCTATGTCCTAAATAATACCCGGGTGCCTTCTTCCCAGCAATGATCTCTCCATCCAGAACACAGAGAGAAATAACTTCCCAACATTACTCGTTCATCCCCACGTATTGACCTGGCATACAAAGGACATCATGGTCATGCTTCCGACAAAGGGAAATATCAACCTGCCTCCAGCGTTTATCTTCTCGGATCACATGTGTGATATAGCCTCAAATGCAACAAGATAAAATCCCCAGTCAGTAAGCCCATTGATGCCACCAAATATACAGACCAAGTCTGCACTTCTGTATATGAGAACATACAGCATAACACCTTTCACAATCCAACTTAGTACAGCCCATACAGGCATTCGACCACTACTTTGGATTAGTGTAAGCAACGTGTCTTGGCAAAATCTTACTGAGCGGTGATGCTAACTCATCAGGCCACTGCCCCTCATACAGAGACGGTACAATCAGCTTGATGTTGGCTGATATTTCCACCTGCCACAGAGTGCGCGCCAGAGCCAATGACATGTTTCTGTCCTCTCTACCAACCTCTCAACATGGTTGACAAAATCCGGAGCCATTCTAACCTGAGTGTTTCTGTGACTTCATTGAATGTTATCAAGGATGCCACCAATCTCCCGGGGTAACAAAGTCACGCTCCTTCTCTGAAGCTATGGCTGTGAGTTTGTTCCTCAGGAGTCTGATGTTCCCTCCATTAACAACACCCATCCCAGCTATTGTCCCCCCCCAATATAGTGCTGAATACATCCCTCCTCTTTCGGGTTACTTCTCAGAAATAAGTATCCTGCATGGACTTGATCGCATCTCTGGGAGTAAGTCACTGGTACAATGACCGCACTTGATTCAGTGTATACTCAGCACATATAGGGTGATAGGTTTTTGTCAACCACCGTGAGATGTTGCAGCGCCATGTGGTGAAGTCCTACCCTGGTAGCCAGCGTTTGTTCCCTTTATTTTAACGGAGCATGCTCCTGTGTGTATTCACTGGCATTATCTGTGCAGGGTTTCAACCTCTCAGGTAAGACATCAACCAGGCATATCTTCCCCATGTCTAGTTCTGGTGTCCCGCATGTCCAGTAACCGAAAGCTTCTCTCTAGGACCGCTAGGATTGAGACACCACCCCTACGAGGAAGTTTTCCCCCATTGATGTGTCACCTGGCACCCTTTAGTCTGACCCACAGCTACCTTATTATCCATAAGCGCCAGCCTGCCTCCTGGGTACCTACACCATATTAACTCCGTTACATCAATACATGTAATACACTAAAACCTTTCTTCTTTCAATTCCTCCTTCCAACAAAAAAAACACATATTTTACATTTTCATGTTTTGACGGATTGGATGTGTCATAATTTTTCCCCAACCTCCAACCCATTGCACATGTACAAATAACATGTTTGCATTCATCAGGAGAGACTTCAGCAAAAGTATTTCACAAGTTCTCTTGCTAGGCACAGTCTTTCAGTTTCAGCATTCACACCAAACTGTCCATAAGAAAACAAAAACAAGTATAATCTGAATCTTTCAAGTTTTTCCTTTTTTCCTCTCCTGATGTTTATCAGAACAAATTTGCGGCGTGGTGTGGCACAGACAAACTGCCAACCAGATGATCATCTGTCATCCATGTTCCAGAAGCCTCTCCAATTCTCGCCCCACTTGGATTCTGGAAGTGAAAAACAAGAGCAGTATCAAATTCTTATCCACAATATCTGCTCGCTTACCATGTTTACTTATAGTTCCCTCCTTGGAGCCCAGGATCTCAGTATTCCTGGCTTCTGCAACTCTGACCAAACTATCCAAACAACCATGACCTCTTTAGGCTGAACCCACTGTAAAATGGATCCCCATGGTATGATCAAAAATGTTTAAAACTGAACGTCAGTGTTGCTTCTCAAAAACTTCAAATTTTACAAGCTACAAAAACAATGCATCTATCTGTATCTTTACGATGTATGCACTACCCCCTTTCAGGTGACTGGTTCTAACTGAGGGCATTGTAAATTCCCCCCCTTTCAGGTGGATTAGACCTACTACTTTTCCACCTGAATAAAAATATAACTAAAATAGAGGACTAAACCAATATCAAAAAAGAAATTTTTAGAAGAAAAAAATAAAAATAAAAAATAAATAAAAAAAAAATGTAAAAAAAATGTAAAATCTGGCCATGATCACACAAACAACATGACAAGACAACCACCATAAAACAATGACAAACACTCAACTTTTAGTTAACAACATCCATGGACTTTTCTCCTGAGGAGCGTGCTCATTCCAATCTGAAATACAATTAGTTAATGGGGAAAACGAAAAACAAAAACAAAACAAAGCATATGTATCTCATCACAACACTGTAGCTTCATTTATATCCTTTTTAGTACTATTTATTTTTCATTGTTTGCAAACAATTACTAACTAATGAGCTCATGGTACCATGTGATAATCGATTATGCATTTACAATAACCTAACCCATGTTCTGCTATATTTTACCCACTGTTGTTCTCACTTTGAGAGACCTGCAAACAAATGCAAATGTCCGTATACGAACCAGTTTAACTTCTTCCTGGTCTCTGGAAAACACAATTCTTATGTTAATCAGCAGTATTGGATCTTACTCAGGAAAAGTTTACAAAGACTGACAATAAGAGAAGAGTAAAGAAACACAAGAAAAGACAATACTCATAACTGAAACATCTTTTAACCCCACAAAAAAACATAATACCAATTCAGAGGTTTATCCCTGAAAGTACAAACCAAAAAATGAATATCTATATCAAGGTCCTCTATCATATTCTGAACCTGAAACTTACATCAACCCTTTTTCATAGCCGGGAAACATTGACCAGAATATTCTTACCATACCTGCAGCTCACTAAGTTCTGCTAACATCGTTTCCCCCAGTGCTATATTTGAGTAACCATGCGTCTACCTCCATTTTGACTCTAAGCAACTGTCCTACATATTGCTTTTTAGTTTGTAGACCCCGCATTTGCGTTTTACACGGGAAATGGGTTTGATTACTATGGGTTCCATGCTGTGGATGGCTACCCCACCTGGCTGAATAACACACATGAAGCCTTGGGGTCGTTTTCGGGTATAATTTCCTTTCGATATCATTATTCGCCACCCGACAATATTTTGAAATGTGACCCCCCCTTTTACACAAAAAACATTTTAGTTCTGGTTTCCCTGCATAGGCCATTTTTTCAGCATATGGCGCTGGAAGCCCACATTGCTGGATAAAATTACTGCGATTGGACTGCACAGACTTTACACTTTCGTTGTCTGAGGAGTCATCAGAAGTTTCAACTCCTGAGTCAATTTCAAGTGCAGTTATCCCACCTTTATTTGCTTCTTCCACATCGATTCCCATCACAGTACTATCATTTGCAGTGATAATAGCATACGGGTTTTCTTCATGTTTCACTTCTAGCTTTCCTGTACACTGAGCATGTGCGGAGGGTACCTCCACTATTGCACACTTGGAGGATAACTCCATTATGGCTGCTTGTGCCTTAAGCCTTGTGATTACCTGCAAATTCTCAGCCTCCCTTTGATTCAAAGAGGCAATGCAACTTTCTCTTAATTTGCACGTTTGTTCTAATTCATCTAATCTCTGTTGCAATACACATTTCTCAGTCACTAATTGTTTAATCCGACTACGAGCATCTGCATCAGCCTTTTCAATCCCCATTGCTATATCACTTACCTGTTCCATCACTTTTTCAGCAAACCATTCTAATTCTTTTTGTTCCGCAATTTCTTTCATTCTCATTAACATGCATAAGGCATTGGCCATTCTCTGTTTCCTGCCATTTTTTGATTTATTACTTATGAGACTGTTATGTGTACTACATTGTCTCAAAAGTTCATTGAATTGATATGTTAATTTACTTTCGTGAGTAAGTTGAAATCTAATCCCACCATGCTTGCTAATGAAACCTTCAATGGCTTCCATTGATATGCTAATTAGCCTATCCACACTACGGTTGCTCCACCAGTTGCTTAGACAATAGAAACCAGACAAACAACTAGATAACCCCCACAAAGACAGAGCTGTTTAAAAACTAGTCTACCTCTAGTCCTACCAACAAACAAAAATAAAATAAAAATAGATACGAACCGTTTAAATTTCCAGTGACTTGTGGTTCTACAGCATACAAGACACAAGGCACACTCTTAATGCCTTAGGCTGCAGGTTATTTTACCAGAGCTATTTCACTCTCACGTGGGTAGAAATAAAACCTATATTTCCCCCACTTTTTTTTTTTTTTACACAAAAAAAAAAAAAAAGAAACAAATACAAATCCGTTTACCCACGAATTTCTTTAGGAGAACACACTCTTATTCAATGCCCTCCTATCCGATAGCAGGCCATAGGGAATTTCTCTTGGGACCGAGCTTTGCCACACTCACGTGGATATTTCCACTTTTCCCTCAAAATTGTATGGTTTATCCTGTCAATCTGCGGTTATATCACATAACCAGGGATGATCAGTCCCTATCTCGCCAGTGCGCCAATTTGCCCTCTGGTTACAAGTTTGCAGCAAACACAACAATACGTACATATATATATATATATATCAGTCACAGTTCTCACCAGGTTTTACGCGTGCGTTTTACCAGTGAAATATCTCACAGAATCTTCCTGCTCATCCAAGCGTGGTTTCAGAATTTGCGAGCCAGCGCCAATCTTGTCCAATCTTGTCCACACTAGAGATGACTTTCAGTTCTGGGTGTCTTTGAGGGTCCTCGTGACTTACAGGGACTCAGAAACAAAAATACATTAGATTTTCGTGGATTCTGTGTAAAAATACGTTTTACACGCCTTCTGGGGTGCCAAATGAAGTAACTGATCAATTCAATCTATTATTATTATTATCAGTTATGTATTACTTTGTCTAGTCCCTATAGTTTAGCTATCAATCAACACGCCAAGCACATGTTATCGTTAATATCACAATATTATCACCATTGGCTATGAAATCAATACACGGTCTAAGATCAATTAAATCTCATTTATTCCCCAAGGAAATAAGAAAACGTGCATCAAGTATCAATAGAAGTTACAATAATACATAGCATACAATCAAAGTACAATATAAGCCTTATAATTATCGACCCTTGTGACTCGACCTCCTGATGTTTAGGGAGAGAGAGAGAACTCTTTGTTGCAACCCTTTTTGTTAAACATACCTCAGCCATACCACACCCCATAGCCCATCCTACTTTTCCCGTGGACCAATCAGCATCTCTGGGGCGTTTCCTCCCCCAGGCTAATTACCTCGGACAGTCCTACCATACTTGGCCTCTGGGGGGCAGTGTCTGCCCATGAATTGCAACTGCTCCGACTGGATTCCCATCTTGTGGTTCGATCTCGGATGCCCCTCCCGCTCACCAACTGTCTTTTGTTCTTGCAGACAAGCCGGCACCATATTGTCTTTGAAGTTCAGTACATTCCAGGTGGGCTGAATAGAACTCATTCTGCTATCCAGATTGTGTCTTAGTGTCACATTCCTTCCTTTTACACATGTGGGACTGCATGGTATCAATATGGCTGAGTTCGGCTGTACAAACAGCTGTGTAGATGTATAATATTAATTCCTGTCTGATTCCAACATTTACCTTGCCAGAAATCCCTGTTGCTAGGCAGTCTTCCTAATCTGCCTTCTTCCTGCTCCTCTGTGATCTTCGGTCTTCTCTCCTCCTCCGCATTGTCTTCTGGGTAATGGGGCGTGCTGTGTTCTGGGAACTGTGTGTTTCCTAACACAGCGCGTCCCATTCACAAAGCGTCCAGCAACTCGCTCATGCGCAGTAGGAAACGGGGAGTGAAGCCGCAAGGCTCCACTGCCTGTTTCCCTTAGTGAGGATGGCGGCGCTGGGACCCGAGAGCCGAGGGACATGTCGGCCTCAGTGGCCGACATCTCAGGCGCCCTGGAAAAGTAAGTCTCCTTATTAAAAGTCAGCAGCTACTTTTTTTTTAGCTGCTGACTTTAAAAAAATTTTTTACTGCTGAAACACCGCTTTAAAGTGGAAATAAATCTAAAACAAAAACAAAAAACCAAGAGGGTCTCTTCTGTCATAAACCCTTCTCTCCTAAAACCTAAATGGTGTACTAAAAATGCTAATACTCTGCAAATTACATGAAATGAAGCCCAATGTGGGAATTTCACAAATACACTATATACGTGATATTAAAAATATATGTGAATGAAAATGTGTATCCGTTATCTTACAAAACAACCATGCACAAGTGTGGTAAAAAATACAACTAATCTATCACAACTAAAAATATAGGTGCTTTGGTAAAAAGTGCTTTTGCTCACATATATGAGCCAATACTTATACTCTAAAAAGTGACAATCAAAAAGGCATTGTGAAAATACCAAGTGAAAACATCAAAAAGATCATGTAATGTCCAATCAAAAATATATTATAATGTCCAACTAAAAATGTTTGTTCAAAGTCGCATCATCTAGTTGCTGAAAAAGCGCATAAGACTTTTATCAGATAGGAAGGTGAAGCAAGGTGACTGGTGTAAAAAAGGTTAAATTCCTCTCCGGTGCGCCACTCTGTGTTAGAGAAAAAATGTATATATGCGCTCACCAGACATTAAACCCTCAATGGGTTAACCAAGCAGTCACAGTATGAGCCACTGTGCAGCTCTCTCAGGGCTCTGCCACCGCTGTGCTGTGGGGATATTTTACACTCTTCCTTCCGTGAATGGTCCGTTTAGCGTTTGTACATGAAGGGAAACAGAAGTACAACCATGGTGCAATATTGTTGTGTAAACGTACTGTGTTTATTAAAATCAGTTTACTCACAAATTCCGAAAAGACAGATCGCTATGAAATATGTTGCGCCGGCGTTACTGCTTGAATAGCAGTGTAAGGTGCACGTCCTAGGCCACGCCCTACGCGTTTCGTCAGAGCGACGTCATCTGGAGCGGCCATATTGGTGCACCTTCACGTTTATGTAGGGTGCAGTGCTCTTCTGCGCTTGCGCGATGTATTAGCGCCATTTTGATTGTGGGAATGCCCTATCCGAGCCGCTATGTGTCTATACTGTATGCTCTCTTGTGACAGTACAAACGTGGGAAGACTCTTTACTTATTGCCAACCCAGGGTGTGCCGTCTTCTACTGTGTAACGGTCACAATAAACCTTTGCCTTTATGTTTGTAATTGCGGACCCCGGGCATGGTAAAATATAATTATAAAGCACCGCAGCCTACATAACTATTCCAGTATACTTATAAAAGGAATATCAACAATTATGCATGAATACAATTGGTATCTTCCAATATACTTATAAAAAAAAAAAAAAAAAAAAAAATCAACAACTATACATAAAAACAATTAGTAAAATTAATACAGTATATGTAAAAAATATATATAAAACATACAGAAAAGAAAGGAGAAAAAATTAAAATGTATAAGGACCAAATATATAAAATTTAATATATTTAATAGTAGTACCCTAACCAGCTGCATATTACATGTGTTACCTGCAGGGCTCCCTGAATACAGGATTTTTATATGTTTATTTTCAATGTAAATAGTAATAATAGTTAAAAACAAAAATACAAAAAACTATATGTCCACTATCTTAGTGAATGGACATATTCCCCGGAAAAGGGGACAAGAGGAAAGAAAAAAACTAAAAGTGAAAAAATGTATATGTGTGCTACTATGCTCACACAAATTAGAAAAATTTTTTTTTACCAATAAGGTGAAATGAATGTAATGTGGGGAGATATTGATATCTGCTCATTTTAAAAAACCTTATTTTAAAACATTTGTTAATAGGGCAAACTAGATAGAAAAAGTGCAATGAAAGGAAACTGGTAGTGAAGTTAAATGGGGAACTCAGTATATAAATATATACTTCATTTCAAGGCCTTGTATATGGCCTCACATATTGCTAAACGTATCCTCCAGTAGGGGGCAGACTTTTTTCTGTGATGTCAAACAATTATTGGAAGGGGGGGAGGTGGGAAAGGAAAACCTTCTAGGTTGTGGATCGAATGTTATACTGTGATTTATTGGTTTTTTGGTCTATATTAGTCCTGCCTTGAACCGGTAATGTGTAGTTATGAGTTTAGACTGGGGGAGTTTTAAAAGTTCGTTAAGAAGCAATTCAAATCCAGCTCTACATTCATTCCCTGGGGTTGGAGGGTATCTAAATTGTATATCCATTTGGTTTCATTTCTGGATATTTTGATGGTTTTGTCCTCACCTCTCCAGTGGGCCCTTACTTTGTCAATACCATAAAATGTCATCTGTCCTGGGTCACGATTATGGTAATCCCTAAAATGTCTGGAGACACTGTGATTGGGGTACCCTTTTTTGATATTCCTAATGTGTTCACCAATTCTAGTTTGGAGTTCTCTCGTAGTACGTCCTACATACTGTCTAGAACAGGGGCACTCTATAATGTAGGTGACATAAGTGCTTTTGCATGTAATGAGCTCATTTATTCTATATTCTTTTTTGTTTGAAGCTGACTGAAAAGTGGTTCTTTTCTTTTCAGTTTTTTTACTATTTTTACACGGGAGGCATTTACCGCACCTGAAAAAACCTTTCAGATTACCCCCTACTTTAATTTGTTTCGGGGGATCAATGGTGTTTTTAACAAGTTTGTTCCTCAATGTAGGTGCCCTTCTGTAAATAAATCGCGGTTTTTTTGGGAGGATATCTTTGAGTGTGTGATCTGCTTTCAAGATAGGCCAATGTTTCTTGATGATGGATTCCACCTCTTTATGTTGCCTATTGTATCCCGTGAGGAAAGCAACTGATAAGTTGTTAATTCTATCTCGTTTTTTATCTTCCAATAATTTGTTCCGTTCCATTTGTTTTATTTCGTTTTTGAGTTTGCGCAGGCCCCTTTCATCATATCCCTTATTTTTGAACCTTTCTATTATTATTTCCGCTTGTTGTTCATAGTCAGTGCTTCTGCTGCAGTTTCTGTAAAGTCGCATCAGTTGGCCTTTTGGTATGTTCCCCAACCATTTAGCATGATGACAGCTATTTGTGGGAATGTAGCCGTTACGGTCGGTGGGTTTGAAGAAAGTGCGTGTGCCCAGTTGGTTTCCTTCCTTGTATATTTGTAGATCTAAGTAATCCACACTGTTGTTGTTGTAATTACCAGTAAATTTTATGTTGTAAATATTATTGTTGATCTCGTTGAAAAATTCTTGTAGTTGTTCTGCTGTGCCACCCCATATTATCACGATATCATCTATATACCGTCGGTACATTTTGAGGTTCTCCCTATGTACACCATATATTTGCTCTTCCTCCCATCTATTGAGAAATAAATTCGCTACACTGGGGGCATATTTAGCCCCCATGGCTACGCCTTTGGTCTGATTATAGTATGTTCCCTTATACCAAAAATAATTGTGGTGCATTGCCATTTTAAGACCTTCCGTTAGGTATTGTATTTGCTCTTGTTTTAGGTCAGACATCTGTTGCAATGCCCACTCGACGCTACTGAGCCCATCCTCCTGTCTTATATTAGTGTATAACGATTCCACATCAATCGTGACCAATAGGTCTTTCTCTTGAATTGTCAGATTTTTCAGTTCTCCAATCAGTTGTTTGCTGTCACGTAAATAAGACTTTCCTTTAATTACCAACGGTTGCAGGAAGCCATCAATATAGGCCCCTAATCTGGAGAACAAGGAATCGATCCCACTCACAATTGGTCGCCCAGGTGGGTTGTTTTGATTCTTATGTATTTTAGGGACGTGGTATATAATTGGAGTTTTAGGTGCCTTCTGTATCAGATATCTGGATTCCTTTTTGTTTAAAATGCCGAGGGTTTTCCCTTTTTCTACAAATTTTTTAAGTTTCCTTTCGTATTCAACTTTGGGATTTTTCTTCAGTTTCTTATAGGTGTTAGGGATGTTAAGTAAATTCTCCATTTCCCTCTCGTAGTCCTGTTTGTTTAAAATTACCAGGCCCCCCCCTTTGTCCGCTGGTCTGATTACTATGCCTTTCTGTTTTTCTATCCGCTTAATGGTTTCCCATATGTTTTTTCCTTTAGTTCTTTTTACTTCCAAGTTCTTCAAATCGTTCTCCACCATCTTTTTGAAAACTTTTATATTCTCATCCTGCGTTACCTTAGGGTTGAATGTGGAGTTGTTCCTTAATTGGGAATGTTTGTATGGACCGTTGTCTTTGTCCCTAGTATTTGGCTTTGTTGGACCAAAAAACTTGGTGATATTAAGTTTCCTCACAAATTTTTGGAGATCTATGTAAGTTTCAAATTTATCCAGACCTTTATCAGGTGCAAATTTCAACCCCATATTTAAAACTCTAAGTTCCTCTTCTGTGAACACGACTTGGCTGAGATTGTAAATGCCATCTCCTATTGTTCTCTTCTTCTTTTTCTGGAGGCCTCCTCTCTTCCCCCTTGTGCGTTTTCTGTTTGCCAGTCTGATGGCCTGTGTGGTTCCGCCCTTCTCTGTTGCCAAGGGCGTTCGTGTTCTCCATGGTTTCTCCTTGGGTTGTCTTGTCTGGTCCATCTCGGGTTCCAACCTCCATTTCTGTAATGGCTTCTTTGCTGGTTTCTTCCCGGATATCGAAAGGGTCCTCCTTCTCTCCATGGGTTGTGATAAGTGTCCGGTATTCTGGGTGGTCTGCGCTCCTGCCCCCTGTGAAAAAAATCTCTGTTATATCCCCTATTCCTATAAGGGGTGTATTGGGGGTATTCCCTCAAGGGTGAATACCTATTGGGATGTCTGGGGATATTTGGCGTATAGGGAGTGCGGTTGTCCCAATATCTATTCTGAGTTTGTTCCATAGGAGTTCTGCCTTCTGTTCTCCTATGCGCTGGGGTAGCAGGGGTGTTCTGTCCAACCGTGTTACTTTGTGTCTGTATGTCTCTTACCCAATGTTGTTCTTCTTCTTGTATATCATTTTCTCCTGATTCTTCCATCAGTGAAGTTTCATTTTCCACATCACTGTAGTTATTGTCTGTCTGCCATTTGTAGACCTGCTGGTTTTTATAGTCCAGTACGTCCCTTTTAAACTTTTTCTGTTTCTTCTGTTGCACTTCTTTGTCATACTTCTTTATGGTTTCTTGTAGTTCCCTTTCCTTGTTTATGTATTCTTCTGTTTCTTTAAATGGTGTTAATTGCTCTCGAAGTTGTGTGATCTCCATTTCTATGTTTCTTAATTTGTGTTGTCGTCTCACTACTATTTTTTGCAACAATTCGGTCTCACTTTGATTAAAGAACCTGTACCAATCATCCATCAACTGTTTATCATTAACTGCATCATTAGGAGAAACATCCCAGCGTAATCTTCTGGGTGTTATTTTCTCAGTTATGTACATCTCTAGTATGGCCACATCCCACCATACTCTCAATTGTTTTTCTAAGCAGTGTTTTAGGTGTTTGAATAGACTTTCCAGGTCCTGTCGGATGACCACATGTTCTTGATTGAACACCTCCATTAAGTTAACTTTCCTGCTATTAACATATTTAAAGATGTCCATTGCTGCAACTTAGAGTGAAACTAACTGTTTCACAGAAAATAGCAATAAGAAAAGATAAGATTGCGCTATGGACAAATTTACCTGTTCGCTAGACAAGTTTAAATAAGTTTAAATGCTAAAATGACTACAATAAAGTGAACTGTGAGGGGTTAAAGCTGCCTGTGCTTGAAACCTATCCCTCAAAATGGGAATAGGCTAGAAATCTGAAAAGTAAATTGAGCTTTGGCGCTAAAACCTAAATGGTGTACTAAAAATGCTAATACTCTGCAAATTACATGAAATGAAGCCCAATGTGGGAATTTCACAAATACACTATATACGTGATATTAAAAATATATGTGAATGAAAATGTGTATCCGTTATCTTACAAAACAACCATGCACAAGTGTGGTAAAAAATACAACTAATCTATCACAACTAAAAATATAGGTGCTTTGGTAAAAAGTGCTTTTGCTCACATATATGAGCCAATACTTATACTCTAAAAAGTGACAATCAAAAAGGCATTGTGAAAATACCAAGTGAAAACATCAAAAAGATCATGTAATGTCCAATCAAAAATATATTATAATGTCCAACTAAAAATGTTTGTTCAAAGTCGCATCATCTAGTTGCTGAAAAAGCGCATAAGACTTTTATCAGATAGGAAGGTGAAGCAAGGTGACTGGTGTAAAAAAGGTTAAATTCCTCTCCGGTGCGCCACTCTGTGTTAGAGAAAAAATGTATATATGCGCTCACCAGACATTAAACCCTCAATGGGTTAACCAAGCAGTCACAGTATGAGCCACTGTGCAGCTCTCTCAGGGCTCTGCCACCGCTGTGCTGTGGGGATATTTTACACTCTTCCTTCCGTGAATGGTCCGTTTAGCGTTTGTACATGAAGGGAAACAGAAGTACAACCATGGTGCAATATTGTTGTGTAAACGTACTGTGTTTATTAAAATCAGTTTACTCACAAATTCCGAAAAGACAGATCGCTATGAAATATGTTGCGCCGGCGTTACTGCTTGAATAGCAGTGTAAGGTGCACGTCCTAGGCCACGCCCTACGCGTTTCGTCAGAGCGACGTCATCTGGAGCGGCCATATTGGTGCACCTTCACGTTTATGTAGGGTGCAGTGCTCTTCTGCGCTTGCGCGATGTATTAGCGCCATTTTGATTGTGGGAATGCCCTATCCGAGCCGCTATGTGTCTATACTGTATGCTCTCTTGTGACAGTACAAACGTGGGAAGACTCTTTACTTATTGCCAACCCAGGGTGTGCCGTCTTCTACTGTGTAACGGTCACAATAAACCTTTGCCTTTATGTTTGTAATTGCGGACCCCGGGCATGGTAAAATATAATTATAAAGCACCGCAGCCTACATAACTATTCCAGTATACTTATAAAAGGAATATCAACAATTATGCATGAATACAATTGGTATCTTCCAATATACTTATAAAAAAAAAAAAAAATAAAAAAAAAAATAAAAAAAAAAAAAAAAAAAATCAACAACTATACATAAAAACAATTAGTAAAATTAATACAGTATATGTAAAAAATATATATAAAACATACAGAAAAGAAAGGAGAAAAAATTAAAATGTATAAGGACCAAATATATAAAATTTAATATATTTAATAGTAGTACCCTAACCAGCTGCATATTACATGTGTTACCTGCAGGGCTCCCTGAATACAGGATTTTTATATGTTTATTTTCAATGTAAATAGTAATAATAGTTAAAAACAAAAATACAAAAAACTATATGTCCACTATCTTAGTGAATGGACATATTCCCCGGAAAAGGGGACAAGAGGAAAGAAAAAAACTAAAAGTGAAAAAATGTATATGTGTGCTACTATGCTCACACAAATTAGAAAAAATTTTTTTTACCAATAAGGTGAAATGAATGTAATGTGGGGAGATATTGATATCTGCTCATTTTAAAAAACCTTATTTTAAAACATTTGTTAATAGGGCAAACTAGATAGAAAAAGTGCAATGAAAGGAAACTGGTAGTGAAGTTAAATGGGGAACTCAGTATATAAATATATACTTCATTTCAAGGCCTTGTATATGGCCTCACATATTGCTAAACGTATCCTCCAGTAGGGGGCAGACTTTTTTCTGTGATGTCAAACAATTATTGGAAGGGGGGGAGGTGGGAAAGGAAAACCTTCTAGGTTGTGGATCGAATGTTATACTGTGATTTATTGGTTTTTTGGTCTATATTAGTCCTGCCTTGAACCGGTAATGTGTAGTTATGAGTTTAGACTGGGGGAGTTTTAAAAGTTCGTTAAGAAGCAATTCAAATCCAGCTCTACATTCATTCCCTGGGGTTGGAGGGTATCTAAATTGTATATCCATTTGGTTTCATTTCTGGATATTTTGATTTGAAGAACTGAAGAACTTGGAAGTAAAAAGAACTAAAGGAAAAAACATATGGGAAACCATTAAGCGGATAGAAAAACAGAAAGGCATAGTAATCAGACCAGCGGACAAAGGGGGGGGCCTGGTAATTTTAAACAAACAGGACTACGAGAGGGAAATGGAGAATTTACTTAACATCCCTAACACCTATAAGAAACTGAAGAAAAATCCCAAAGTTGAATACGAAAGGAAACTTAAAAAATTTGTAGAAAAAGGGAAAACCCTCGGCATTTTAAACAAAAAGGAATCCAGATATCTGATACAGAAGGCACCTAAAACTCCAATTATATACCACGTCCCTAAAATACATAAGAATCAAAACAACCCACCTGGGCGACCAATTGTGAGTGGGATCGATTCCTTGTTCTCCAGATTAGGGGCCTATATTGATGGCTTCCTGCAACCGTTGGTAATTAAAGGAAAGTCTTATTTACGTGACAGCAAACAACTGATTGGAGAACTGAAAAATCTGACAATTCAAGAGAAAGACCTATTGGTCACGATTGATGTGGAATCGTTATACACTAATATAAGACAGGAGGATGGGCTCAGTAGCGTCGAGTGGGCATTGCAACAGATGTCTGACCTAAAACAAGAGCAAATACAATACCTAACGGAAGGTCTTAAAATGGCAATGCACCACAATTATTTTTGGTATAAGGGAACATACTATAATCAGACCAAAGGCGTAGCCATGGGGGCTAAATATGCCCCCAGTGTAGCGAATTTATTTCTCAATAGATGGGAGGAAGAGCAAATATATGGTGTACATAGGGAGAACCTCAAAATGTACCGACGGTATATAGATGATATCGTGATAATATGGGGTGGCACAGCAGAACAACTACAAGAATTTTTCAACGAGATCAACAATAATATTTACAACATAAAATTTACTGGTAATTACAACAACAACAGTGTGGATTACTTAGATCTACAAATATACAAGGAAGGAAACCAACTGGGCACACGCACTTTCTTCAAACCCACCGACCGTAACGGCTACATTCCCACAAATAGCTGTCATCATGCTAAATGGTTGGGGAACATACCAAAAGGCCAACTGATGCGACTTTACAGAAACTGCAGCAGAAGCACTGACTATGAACAACAAGCGGAAATAATAATAGAAAGGTTCAAAAATAAGGGATATGATGAAAGGGGCCTGCGCAAAAGGGGCCTGCGCAAACTCAAAAACGAAATAAAACAAATGGAACGGAACAAATTATTGGAAGATAAAAAACGAGATAGAATTAACAACTTATCAGTTGCTTTCCTCACGGGATACAATAGGCAACATAAAGAGGTGGAATCCATCATCAAGAAACATTGGCCTATCTTGAAAGCAGATCACACACTCAAAGATATCCTCCCAAAAAAAACGCGATTTATTTACAGAAGGGCACCTACATTGAGGAACAAACTTGTTAAAAACACCATTGATCCCCCGAAACAAATTAAAGTAGGGGGTAATCTGAAAGGTTTTTTCAGGTGCGGTAAATGCCTCCCGTGTAAAAATAGTAAAAAAACTGAAAAGAAAAGAACCACTTTTCAGTCAGCTTCAAACAAAAAAGAATATAGAATAAATGAGCTCATTACATGCAAAAGCACTTATGTCACCTACATTATAGAGTGCCCCTGTTCTAGACAGTATGTAGGACGTACTACGAGAGAACTCCAAACTAGAATTGGTGAACACATTAGGAATATCAAAAAAGGGTACCCCAATCACAGTGTCTCCAGACATTTTAGGGATTACCATAATCGTGACCCAGGACAGATGACATTTTATGGTATTGACAAAGTAAGGGCCCACTGGAGAGGTGAGGACAAAACCATCAAAATATCCAGAAATGAAACCAAATGGATATACAATTTAGATACCCTCCAACCCCAGGGAATGAATGTAGAGCTGGATTTGAATTGCTTCTTAACGAACTTTTAAAACTCCCCCAGTCTAAACTCATAACTACACATTACCGGTTCAAGGCAGGACTAATATAGACCAAAAAACCAATAAATCACAGTATAACATTCGATCCACAACCTAGAAGGTTTTCCTTTCCCACCTCCCCCCCTTCCAATAATTGTTTGACATCACAGAAAAAAGTCTGCCCCCTACTGGAGGATACGTTTAGCAATATGTGAGGCCATATACAAGGCCTTGAAATGAAGTATATATTTATATACTGAGTTCCCCATTTAACTTCACTACCAGTTTCCTTTCATTGCACTTTTTCTATCTAGTTTGCCCTATTAACAAATGTTTTAAAATAAGGTTTTTTAAAATGAGCAGATATCAATATCTCCCCACATTACATTCATTTCACCTTATTGGTAAAAAAAATTTTTTCTAATTTGTGTGAGCATAGTAGCACACATATACATTTTTTCACTTTTAGTTTTTTTCTTTCCTCTTGTCCCCTTTTCCGGGGAATATGTCCATTCACTAAGATAGTGGACATATAGTTTTTTGTATTTTTGTTTTTAACTATTATTACTATTTACATTGAAAATAAACATATAAAAATCCTGTATTCAGGGAGCCCTGCAGGTAACACATGTAATATGCAGCTGGTTAGGGTACTACTATTAAATATATTAAATTTTATATATTTGGTCCTTATACATTTTAATTTTTTCTCCTTTCTTTTCTGTATGTTTTATATATATTTTTTACATATACTGTATTAATTTTACTAATTGTTTTTATGTATAGTTGTTGATTTTTTTTTTTTTTTTTTTTTTTTTTTTTATAAGTATATTGGAAGATACCAATTGTATTCATGCATAATTGTTGATATTCCTTTTATAAGTATACTGGAATAGTTATGTAGGCTGCGGTGCTTTATAATTATATTTTACCATGCCCGGGGTCCGCAATTACAAACATAAAGGCAAAGGTTTATTGTGACCGTTACACAGTAGAAGACGGCACACCCTGGGTTGGCAATAAGTAAAGAGTCTTCCCACGTTTGTACTGTCACAAGAGAGCATACAGTATAGACACATAGCGGCTCGGATAGGGCATTCCCACAATCAAAATGGCGCTAATACATCGCGCAAGCGCAGAAGAGCACTGCACCCTACATAAACGTGAAGGTGCACCAATATGGCCGCTCCAGATGACGTCGCTCTGACGAAACGCGTAGGGCGTGGCCTAGGACGTGCACCTTACACTGCTATTCAAGCAGTAACGCCGGCGCAACATATTTCATAGCGATCTGTCTTTTCGGAATTTGTGAGTAAACTGATTTTAATAAACACAGTACGTTTACACAACAATATTGCACCATGGTTGTACTTCTGTTTCCCTTCATGTACAAACGCTAAACGGACCATTCACGGAAGGAAGAGTGTAAAATATCCCCACAGCACAGCGGTGGCAGAGCCCTGAGAGAGCTGCACAGTGGCTCATACTGTGACTGCTTGGTTAACCCATTGAGGGTTTAATGTCTGGTGAGCGCATATATACATTTTTTCTCTAACACAGAGTGGCGCACCGGAGAGGAATTTAACCTTTTTTACACCAGTCACCTTGCTTCACCTTCCTATCTGATAAAAGTCTTATGCGCTTTTTCAGCAACTAGATGATGCGACTTTGAACAAACATTTTTAGTTGGACATTATAATATATTTTTGATTGGACATTACATGATCTTTTTGATGTTTTCACTTGGTATTTTCACAATGCCTTTTTGATTGTCACTTTTTAGAGTATAAGTATTGGCTCATATATGTGAGCAAAAGCACTTTTTACCAAAGCACCTATATTTTTAGTTGTGATAGATTAGTTGTATTTTTTACCACACTTGTGCATGGTTGTTTTGTAAGATAACGGATACACATTTTCATTCACATATATTTTTAATATCACGTATATAGTGTATTTGTGAAATTCCCACATTGGGCTTCATTTCATGTAATTTGCAGAGTATTAGCATTTTTAGTACACCATTTAGGTTTTAGCGCCAAAGCTCAATTTACTTTTCAGATTTCTAGCCTATTCCCATTTTGAGGGATAGGTTTCAAGCACAGGCAGCTTTAACCCCTCACAGTTCACTTTATTGTAGTCATTTTAGCATTTAAACTTATTTAAACTTGTCTAGCGAACAGGTAAATTTGTCCATAGCGCAATCTTATCTTTTCTTATTGCCCTTCTCTCCTAAAGCCCAATTACATTTTTTTTTTTACTTTCACTTCAGAGAGACATTATTTCTTCATATCTACATATTGGATGATGGGTATATTTTTTTCTTCATTATTTTTTAAATGCTGGTGTCTCATTAATCTCTGCATGGGTACTGTATATTGATCAGAATTACAATTTTCACTATTTACAAAGCTATGGTTTTTGCTAGGTTTACTAAGATGCCTCCACTTCCATTGTTTTTTTTAAAAAGCAGTTCATGTACATGCTGTTAGTTATCTTGTTACACTGTGGTTCTTCTCGCACAATAATATGTGGCGGATTCTTCAGGTTTCATTCCAGTGAGTTTTAAGAACACTTCTCCTTTATTTGTGTCTCTGGTCAGAGTTATTCGTCCCTGAAGAGAGCTGGCATAATTTATTACTGTATTATAACATATTCTCCCCAACCACACCAGCGGTTTCCTATCAGATTGTCGGATCCAGTGCACACAATGCATGTTAGTGCTGTCAGTGAGGGAGGCTCCGGTCACTTTACAGGTCATTTCCAGAGTCTCTGATGGCTTCACAGTCCCAGGACCAGACTCCACCATTGTGATTTGTGATGTGACATCTGAAAAATATATATTATATTTGATTATATATTACATGTCTAGTATCTCAGATGACTTAGAAACTTTAAATGCATAATCTAAATGAAAAAAAAAAACACACACATTGTACTGAAGACAAAATAAAAAGTAACCACAGGAGATGTGTCATGTCTGAAGTTGTGTTTTGGATTCGGTTGCACTGATTCCGTTCAGTTAACTTTTCCTATATAACTCTCTGTATTTAAACAGAAATTTACCATGAATGCTTTGCATAAACTGAAATGATTGGGTGAGGGAAACTGATAATATGGTCAATTTGTTTTAAAACAAAACTGTTAATTTATACTGCAGAAAGTTCTTCTTTTAAATAAAATATTTACAGAAAAATAGTTTTTGCACCGACTGAAAAAGCTGAATTTATCTACAAGGACAAGTGAAGCCACACAAGTAGAATATTTTATGGTGGCCATACATTTATTGATCTGTTTTAAGCAATTCCCCACAAAATAAGATAATATGATCAGATCTATGAGTTATTAAAAAGACAAATACTATGTCATTGATTGCTTTTGACAAAACTGATCAATTTAATCAAAATTATTCTAATCATTGTGGATGGAAAATCAGATTGTAGGAAAGTAAATAATTTGGTGTATTTTTGTGTTATAAACACTAAATGCAGCTGTAATTAGGTGTGCCAAAAACACCTACAAAATATCCTAAAAGTAAAAAAGTGCAAACAGGGGCGGATCCAGAGCCTAGTCTCAGGAGGGGCACTGCTATAAAATATGTTTTTTTGGGGGCAATTTATATGGGAAACGGCTGGTATTGGCGCTTCAATCATTATGGCACCATGGCTGTTATGGTGTCAGGATGATTGAAGCGCATTATTTCTATTAATACATTGTAATATAAAATTAAATGGTTCAACTAACCATAATGCAGAATCAGTGGGAGCCCTGAGGGTGTCATTTGCCATGTTGCCTGCCACCAAATGTGGATTGTTACTTGCCACGTCACCTGCCACACATTGCGGATTGCCCAGTTGTCTGCCACACATTGCGGATTGTCACTTGCCACGTAGCCTGCCACACATTGCGGATTGTCACTTGCCACGTCACCTGCCACACATTGCGGATTGTCACTTGCCACGTTGCCTACCACACATTGCAGATTGCCACTTGCCAAGTAGCCTGCCACACATTGCGGATTGTCACTTGCCACGTCACCTGCCATACATTGCGGATTGTCACTTGCCACATTGCCTGCCACACATTGCGGTATGGCACTTGCCACGTAGCCTGCCACACATTGCGGATTGTCACTTGCCACGTCACCTGCCACACATTGCGGATTGCCACTTGCCACGTAACCTGCCACACATTGCGGATTGTCACTTGCCACGTCACCTGCCACCAGATGCGGATTGCCACGTAGCCTGCCGCACATTGTGGATTGTCACTTGCCACGTCACCTGCCACCAGATGCGGATTGCCATGTAGCCTGCCACACATTGCAGATTGTCACTTGCCACGTCACCTGCCACACATTGTGGATTGTCACTTGCCACATCACCTGCCACACATTGCGGATTGTCACTTGCCACGTCACCTACCACACATTGCGGATTGTCACTTGCCACGTCACCTGCCACACATTTCTGATTGTCACTTGCCATGTAGCCTGCCACACATTGCGGATTGTCACTTGCCACGTCACCTGCCACACATTGCGGATTGCCACGTCGTCTGCCACACATTGCGGATTGTCACTTGCCACGTAGCCTGCCACACATTGCGGATTGTCACTTGCCACGTCACCTGCCACACATTGCGGATTGTCACTTGCCACGTCACCTACCACACATTGCGGATTGTCACTTGCCACGTCACCTGCCACACATTTCTGATTGTCACTTGCCATGTAGCCTGCCACACATTGCGGATTATTACTTGCCACGTCACCTGCCACACATTGCGGATTGCCACGTCGTCTGCCACACATTGCGGATTGTCACTTGCCATGTTGCCTACCACACATTGCAGATTGCCACTTGCCACGTAGCCTGCCACACATTGCGGATTGTCACTTGCCACGTCACCTGCCATACATTGCGGATTGTCACTTGCCACGTTGCCTGCCACACATTGCGGATTGTCACTTGCCACGTCACCTGCCACACATTGTGGATTGTCACTTGCCACGTAACCTGCCACACATTGCGGATTGTCACTTGCCATGTCACCTGCCACCAGATGCGGATTGCAACGTAGCCTGCCACACATTGCGGATTGTCACTTGCCACGTCACCTGCCACCAGATGCGGATTGCCATGTAGCCTGCCACACATTGCAGATTGTCACTTGCCACGTCACCTGTCACACATTGTGGATTGTCACTTGCCACGTCACCTGCCACACATTGCGGATTGTCACTTGCCACGTCACCTACCTCACATTGCGGATTGTCACTTGCCACATCACCTGCCACACATTTCTGATTGCCACTTGCCATGTAGTCTGCCACACATTGCGGAATGCCACTTGCCACGTAGCCTGCCACACATTGCGGATTGTCACCTACTGTGTCACTTTTGTGCTAAGGTGTTCTTTTGTTGAGTCCCAGAGTGAAGATAGGCAGCAGAGAGATGATCTAATCTCTCTGCTGAACACAGCTTCCCGCACAGTGAGGGTGGAACTGGAGGGATGCAGGGCAGTGAGAGATGATGTCATCTCCCTGCTCCCCTGCCCGCTGGCTTCCTGATTGGCCAGCAGCCCTCCTAAGCCGCCCAGCTGCCCCCCTCACCCGTCCACTCAGCGCAGTCACCCGCGGAACCGGCCTCGCTGGCACCCGCGGAACCGGCCACGGAACCGGCCATGCTGGCACCCGCGGAACTGGCCACGGAACCGGCCGCGCTGGCACCCGCGGAACCGGCCGCGCTGTCATCTGCTGGCTGTATTCTCGGAGGAGGCAATTGCCCCGTTGCCCTCCCCCTGGATCCGCCCCTGATTGGGTGTTGTCTGTGTGCCTGCACCGCAGAATACACCTGTATCTACCCTTCCTTGCTATTCTCTAATTGAGACATCTGCCATCTGCAGGAGTTAGTTTGTGTTGTGTGCCTCCAGCGCAGTATACACCTGTAGCTACCTATATTGCTCTTCTCTAATTGAGCCATCTGCAGGAGTTAGTTGGTGTTGTGTGCCTCCAGCACAGCACAGTGTACACCTATATCTACCCTTTATTGCTGGTGTTCTATAATAAAGGCATCTGCAGGAGTTAGTGGGTGTTGTGTGCCTCCAGCACAGCACAGTATACACCTATATCTACCCTTTATTGCTGGTGTTCTATAATAAAGGCATCTGCAGGAGTTAGTGGGGGTTTTGTGCCTCCAGCACAATATACACTACCCAATTGCTGGTTTTCCCATCTCCCTGCAGGCCATTACCATGTTTGGAAGGCCAACAAGTAGAGGCAGAAAGGCACGAGCTAATAAAAGAGGGCAAGCAGGCTCTGTGTATAGAGACAACAGTGCTGGTCGTGGACGCGGTGCATCGTCATCAGCACCTGGCCATGGGGCACGCTTTTCCTTATTTTCAGCAGCTGGACATGTTGAGCCGCATTGTGCCGAAGACTTGGTAGAGTGGATGACTAAGCCCTCTTCATCCTCCTCATCCTCTCTCACCCAGGCTCAGGGTACTAGCAAAGCATCTGCCAACGCATCCTCTTCCCTCGTCTCAATGTCATCATCAGTGACTCCTTCCCTAGACCCACCACGTCCTCCTGAGGAGTCCCCTGAACTGTTTGAGCACAGTGTTGGGTACATGCTCCAGGAGGATGCCCAGTGTTTTGAAGGCTCTGATGATGATACCAAGCTAGAGGAAGGCAGTAGTGTGAACCCAGAGAGAGGGGATGCTCAAGAAGGACAGCAATCTAGCAGTCATGTTCCACAAGCTGCAGCATACTGCCAGGTTTGCTCCAGTGATGAAGAGGTAGGGGATGATGAGGGCACTGACTCCACGTGGGTGCCTGGTAGGAGAGAGGAGGAGGCTTAATTCTAACGAGGCAGGATGCCCTCCGGGGGCCAGTTTAGGGGCAGCACACCGACTGAATCACGCCGCAGAGTTCCGCCTTTGCAGGGTGCTGCCTCTGCGCATTATTCTAAAAGTTCTTTGGTGTGGGCCTTTTTTGAGATGAGTGCATCAGATCGCACCGCTGCTATTTGCAACACATGTCTCAAGCATATTTCGCATGGCCAAAACATCAGCCACTTGGGCACCACATGCTTGACCAGACATATGTTGACCTGCCATGCAGCTCGTTGGCAAGCGTACCTCAAAGACCCACACCAAAGAACAAAGCGGACCTCTCCTTGCTCCTCATCAGCTGGGATCTCCAACCCCACTAGACCTTCTGTCCTCTCTGAAACCTGTGCTGAGAGGAATGAAGGTGTAGAATTAGGTGTATCACAGCCAAGTGCCTGTGGGCACTCTACTAGCAGTACACCCATGTCCGATTATAGCAGGTAAATTTTCCTGCCCCAGCCATCCACATGCCCAGCGGTTGAATGCTAGCTTGGCTAAACTGCTAGCACTTCAACTGCTGCCTTTTCAGTTGGTAGACTCGGCCCCTTTCCGTGAGTTTGTGCAATGTGCGGTTCCTCAGTGGCAGGTCCCCAAACACCACTTTTTCTCACGGAAGGCGATTCTGGCTCTCTACCGGCATGTGGAAGACAATGTCCTTGCCTCGCTGGACAGGGCGGTCAGCGGTAAGGTGCATATTACCGCTGACTCATGGTCCAGCAGGCATGGACAAGGATGTTACCTGTCTTTCATGGCCCATTGGGTCACTCTTCTGGCAGCTGGGAAGGATGCAGGACAAGGTGCAGTAGTGTTGGAGGTTGTTCCATCACCATGCCTCCAAAATGCTACTACTGGTTGTGACACAACTCTCTCCTCCACCCCCTCCACTTCTTATTCCTCCATGGCCTCTTCCAGTGCTCTGACCTCGGAACCAGTGGTGCTCCGTAGGCATTCAAGGGGCTACACAAGTATGCAGGAAAAACAATGCCATGCCGTGTTTGCGCTGGTTTGTTTGGGGGACAGGAGCCACACTGGGACAGATATTTTGTCAGCTCTGCAGGGGAAGGCCGAGAGGTGGTTACCGCCAGCTTAAGCCAGGATTTGTGGTTTGCGACAATGGCACCAACCTCCTCTCAGCCCTCCAACAGGGACAACTGACCCATGTGCCTTGTGTTGCTCACGTCCTTAACCTGGTGGTGCAGAGGTTCTTGGGCAGGTACCGGGGCTTACAGGATGTCCTGAAGCAGGCCAAGGAAGTCTGTGTGCATTTCTGCTGATCATTTAATGCCTGTGCTTGGCTGGCTGATCTCCAAAAAGAGTTGAACCTGCCCAAGAACCACCTTATATGTGACATTCCCACCAGGTGGAACTCAACGTTGGCCATGCTGCAGCGTCTGCACACACAGCAGAGGGCCATCAATGAGTACCTGTGCGACTACGGCACCAGGACAGGGTCAGGGGAGCTCGGTTTTTTCTCACCACACCAGTGGAGCATGATCAGGGATGCATGCACTGTCCTGTCACCGTTTGAGGAGGCCACAAGGATGGGGAGCAGTGACAGTGCATGCATCAGTGACACTGTACCTCTTGTCCACCTGTTCGAGCATACGCTGTGTGGAATAATGAAAAGGGCACTTGAGGCAGAACAGAGGCAGTAAGAGGAGGACTTCCTTGTCTCTCAAGGCCCCCTTTATCCAGACAGTGTTCCTTCTGTCCCACCCATCACACAGGAAGAGGAGGAGAAGGAGGAGGATGATTGTGTCAGCATGGAAGTGGAGCCTGGCACTCAGCATCAGCAGCAGCAGTCTTGTAGGGATGATTTACAGTCCCAAGAAACCCGTGGACTTGTACGTGGCTGGGAGGAGGTAGCTGCGGATCATGTTGTCCTTAGTGACCCAAAGGACTCCGGACCGAATGCCTCAGCTAACCTACGCTACATGGCCTCCCTGACCCTGCAAAGCCTGCGGAAGGATCCTCGTATTCTTCGGATCAAGGAGAGGGATCATTACTGGCTGGTCACTCTCCTTGATCCACGGTACAAGGGTAAGGTTGCGGACCTTATCTTGCCATCGCAGAGGGAGCAGAGGATGAGACATCTCCGGGAGGCCTTGCAGAAAGGTCTGTGCAATGCGTTCCCAGAGACTGTGAGGTTACAAACTCCTGGTTCTGGACAACGTGTTGCTGAGGCATCGGTCAGAAGGAGCAATGGAGAAGGTCGCCGTCTGACTGATGCGTTCAGACAATTTTTTAGTCCGTAGCCCCAAGGTATGATCGGTTCCAGCAACCTGGCTGCATGGTGCACGAATACCTAGGGGCAAGGTCAGATTTGGACACCTTTCCCACCGAAAATCCTCTGACTTACTGGGTCTTGAGGATGGATCACTGGCCAGAGCTTGCAAAGTATGCAATTGAGCTACTGGCCTGTCCTGCATCTAGGGTTCTTTTGGAACGCACCTTCAATGCTGCTGGTGGCTTTGTAACCGATCACAGGGTGCGCCTGTCCACCGACTCGGTTGATCGACTGACCTTCATCAAGATGAATAAGTCTTGGATCACCCACAGCTACCAAGCACCTGAAGCTGATGTAACCGAAGAATTTTTTTTGAAATATCACATCCCTTCAAGACTGACTGTGCTGATGCTGAGTGACTGTTCTGTTATGTTGACTGTCTATCCTCTTCTTCCTCTTCTTCCGCTGATATCTTGGAAGAACATTTTTGGTTCTGGGTGATGCCACCAGCCCAATTTTTCAGCCCCTGTTTAACAGGGGCTTGTAATTAAAAAATTTTGATGCAATGCTTTGCAGCAGGGCTCATTCCTGCACTACAAATAGAGTATATGGAGGAGGTTGCAGTGCCTAAGGCCCAATGTTTCAGCACCTGTTTAACAGGGGCTTGTAATTACAATTTTTGATGCAATGCTTTGCAGCAGGGCTCATTCCTGCACTCCAACTAGAGTATCTGGGAGAAGTTGCAGTGTTGTGGCACCAGCAAGCAGTGCCTAAGGCCCAATTTTATTGCAATTACAATTCTTGATATAATATTTCACAGCAGGGCCCGTTCCTGCGCCCACCGAGAGTAACTGTGAGGACTTACAGTGTTGTGGCACCAGCACCACAACCACCAAAGTCCCTATTTTTCTACCACTGTTCAACAATGGCATGTAATTACAATTCTTGATATAATTGTTCACAGCAGGGCTCTCCAGCACCTACCAAGAGTCACATTGAGGGCTTACAGTGTTGTGGCAACACCAACACCTTAGGCGCAAATTTCTGCAGAGCATATAGGACAGGCCCCTACTTTCAAACATCCAACTCACAAACGTCTCCTACTTGCAAACGGAAGGAGACAACAGGAAGTGAGATGAAAAGACGGACGGCAAAAAAATTATACAGGGGTGATAACCCTTCCCTATGTTTTCCAAAAAGCTTAAAAATAGATTTTTGGACTGGTGCTACACTTTAAAAAGGTGCCAGTTCAAAATTACAAACAAATTCTACTTAACACAACAAACCTACACAGTCCCTGTCTTGTTTGGACTGCCTGTATACTCCTGTTCTGAGTATATAGGGTCTGGGGGCCCCACACCTTTCCTTTTTTAATATGGGTACAGGGTTCCCCTTAATATCCGCACAAGACCCAAAGGGGCTGGTAATGGGCAGGGGGCTACCTATGCCATTTTTCTCAATGATTTTCATCCATATTGATGGAACCAGATATTACATTAAAACCGCAAGCAGTTTTAAATGACTTTTTTTCTGTTAAATGTCATTTTGTGCAGGGACTGTTCTAAACACGGGAAACACGTGCCACTTCACAGGCATACTATAGACACCCCCCAGGCATGATATTTAAAGGAATATTTAACTTTTCTTTTCACTTTAATCGTCATTAAAATCAGTGCTCCCGAAAAAACAGCAGTTTTTAAAAACATTTTAGACATTGACCCATGTCCCCTGGGGCAGGAGCCAGGTCCCCAAACCCTTTTTAGGACAATATCTTTCATATTAGCCATTAAAATTAGCACTTTTTATTTGGAACGTTCGAGTTCCATAGACTTCAAAGGGGTTCTAAAGTTCTGGTGCGAACCAAACAGGGGGGGGGGGGGGTGTTCAGCTCATCCCTACTTTCAAGGAACTAGGTACTCCCACATGGGCTAACTCATCTTTTAGAGGTTCAGATAAACCTAACCGGAATTGGTAACAGAGAGCGGCATCATTCCATTTGACATCTGCGCTCCAGCGTCTAAAGTCTCTCATAGTCCTCAGCATCTCTGGGGCCTTGCTGGAGTGCATGTAGGACTGCCTTGGCTGTGGCAGTTTGCAGGGGATCCTCATACACCTGAGCCATGGTCTTAAAGAACGAAGTCACACTTGAGAGACAGGGGTTATTCTGCTCCAAAAAATGGTGGGCCCAGGACTGAGGCTCACCTTGTAGAAGGGAAATTACATGCCCGACCTTAGTAGCTTCAAGAGAAACGTTCTGGGGCTGTAATGAAAAGTACAGTTTGCAAGCATTATGAAAAGTCCTGATCTTGCTGTGATCGCCTGAGAACTTTTCTGGAGTCGGTACTCTGGGTTCAGATGGCAGCATTACTACAGTTGGTGCAAGAGGAAATTCCACAGATGCAGATGAGATGGAGACTGACCTGGGAGAAGGGAGTCCATGGATCTGCTCATCAAGTCGACTGTACCCCTCCTGCAGATTCTTGACCATCTGAGTAAGTGTTGTAAGGTGATGGCACAGCTGATCCACCAGGGAGGTCGCTCATCCAGGCTCAGACATGGCTGCTTCGTACTATCACGTACCTGGTAGTAGAGGCTGATTGGAGGAGGAAGGCCTCCCTTACACCACTGACTCGGGGCCTCTGATAATGTGAACAGAAGGCGTGGGAGTGCAGAGTCACATGAGTGCCAAGGAATCTTGCAGGCAGTAGGGCAGATGTTCTGAATGGCTGGAGAAGATACCAGAAGATCTTGGCAGGCAGCTGGTGCAGGTGAGAGCAAAAGATAGTAGGGTCAGGCAGGCTGTGTCATACACAGTAAGACAGTCAGATGCAGGGTACAGGCAGGAGCATAGTCAGGAGACAAGTCAGGTCTGGAACCAGATGAGTGCAAACAGGAGCCAAGGGAGAAGGCAGTAGAAGGGTCACAGGACAAGTCAAGGTCAATGCAGGTGGAGTTCAAGGGATGGTCACAACAAGCCGTGTTAACACAGAGATCATGACACAGGTCTCACAGGTAACAGAGCACACAGGAGCTGAGACGAAGCAGCACTGGAGGCAGGCACTGGCTGGGTTTAAATAGACTGTTTGGCGCCAGCGACAATCACAGGTGCATGTGGGTGTACGCAAGCGTTGGCACGCATGGCAATGTCCAAACGGCTCCTGCTTGTGCAACAGTTTCAGTTTGCACATGCGCACTTCTATGCGCCAATGCGTGTTTCCTATGAGCAAAGGGAATAAGTGTTCTTCTGTGCTTTGGAGTACTTCTAGAGGGGCGAACTTGTCTGCTGGCATGTGCACCCTGACAACGGCAATAAAAGTGGAAAACTACTGGCAAGGGCAGTGCAAGCCTCAAGAGGTTTCCTCACAATACACCACATACGATCTTCATGGAACACTACATGCGACTCATGAGGACATAGCTAAAAACTTTGAGAGGTATTTCTCTGAGCTTTACAACCTAAGTTCAGAAGACACTGACCCAATTTCCCCGGAATCAAGAAGGGTGGCAATTGCAGAGTTTTTAATTCAATATGTCACATAAACACCCCTTTCTGAACAGGAGTTACAGACTGCCGTGAAGCAAATTAAACCTGGTAAAAGCCCAGGCCCGGACGGGCTCTCATTACAATATTATAAATGCTTCATGGATGTCTTGTATCATAAGATGATTGCAACCTTCAATGCCCTCTCAGTAGCAGATATTACTACAGGCCACATGTTAGATGCACATATTACGGTTCTACCTAAGGAGGGTAAATATGCCACGAAAGTATCAAATTATAGGCCTCTCTCTCTACTTAACGTAGATATAAAATTATATGCAAAGATTCTGGCCAATAGACTGTTACCTCTCCTTCCCAGCCTCATCTCTCTGGACCAGGTAGGTTTTGTTCCAGGTAGAAAAGCTAGGGACAATACTATACAAGCATTGAACATACATCACTGGCTGACATCAACTAAAACCCTGTTTTTTTTTTTGTTGTTGTTGGATGCAGAGAAGGAGTTTGAAAGAGTGGCCTGGGACTATATGCATGAGGTTCTGAAACGGGACTGAACGTGACTTCAGTCGCGCATGTTGACCCATATCATGTTATTATACTCCAACCCAGTTGCATGTGTACGGGTAAATGCCCACCTGTCGGACACCTTCACCATCGGCAATGGCACCCGCCAGGGTTGCCCCTTGTCCCCCTTGATTTATGTCCTTACCCTGGAACCCTTCCTAAATAAACTAAGATTGAACACTAACATCACGGGAGTCCAGATAGGGGAAAGTAAATTTAAAGTAGCAGACAACATTTTATTATTACTGAGGTCACCACACATCACTCTGCCAAACCTGTTGAAGGATATAGAATATTTTGGTACTCATTGGGCTCTCTAAATTAGAAGAGATGGAGGAACTGATACATATCTCCCAAGAACGGATACAAAAATTTACAACCATATGGGCATGCTGGACCCACTTTAAGATGACCAAAAACTTTCAAATTGACAATTCCTAGACAGCGAACTGACTAAAGTACTATGTATATAGCTCCCAATAAATTCAAATTGGGGGGGTGGGGGGTGTGGAGCAGAGGTGGCGGGACATGTTATTTTTACCTCGCTAACTCATACCACAATGATTTCTCCTTCCTGGGATCCCCTCTTCCTTCTCCCTTCCCCATTCTTTCCCCACATTGCCCTTCTCTGTTCCCCCCCCTTTTTTTGTGCTCTCTCTCTCACTCAGTTTTCATTTCTTTCCTTCTTCCTCCTTTCCAGTTTTCGTTCTTGAAATTGGGCTCCTGATAACCTTAATGTACCAGACACAGCAGGGTTGTTGTCCAAATGCATACAGAAATGATTAGGTTTATAACCAATGTGCTAAATGGAGAACATGCTTATATGATTCCCTGATTGTTTTGCATTCTGCTTCTCTTTCTGGTACATAATACGACCTGAAGAATATTTGTGGCCCATAAAACCTTTTTGTATTATGTCCATGATGTTCTAATTGCAACATGTATCTGTTTTTGACTTCAATAAAAAAAGAAACATGGATAGAGAGTCTTTATTTAAGAAAAAAAGAGAAGAAGATAGACTACGGTGTTTCTTTCTTTAAAGATTATACTCGGCAAAATAAACAGTTTGAACAAATATTAAAACAGCATTGACCTCTGTTGCTCAAAGATAAGGATTTAAAAACATCTTACCTGCTAAACCACAGTTTATTTATACAAAACCACCCACACTCCGGCCACAGCTGGCATGGAATGTTATAAATCCCCCCAGAAAACTATTTACTTTTCTAGATCAAATCGGTTTTTTTTTTAGTTGTTGCAAATGTGTAATTTGTAGAACTTCCAATATAGACAAAGGAAAACTGATTTTTTTTTTCACATTCTCAAGGTAGATCTTATGAAATTAAGAAATGTATCACCTTGGGGCCACACATGCTACATTGCTCTTGTCCTGCCCCTGTGGTCTCCAGTATGTGGGGAGGACCAAGAGGAATCTAGGGATGAGGCTGAGGGAACATGTAAATAGAATAAAGAAAGGATTCAAACACCACAGTTTATCTAACCACTTTAGGTTTTTCCACAACAGAGACCCAAGGGGTCTGACTTTTTGTGGAATCGATAGGGTGGAGGGACACTGGAGGGGATCCAATCTCAAGAAATCTGTCTCACAGAATGAGACCCAATGGATCCATAGGCTTGGCTCTATGAGTCTGTTGGGTCTAAACCTTGAATTGGATCTCATTTGTTTCTTGTCCAATTGTTAAAATTGGCTCGTTGCACTGGTAGTCATTCAGATAAATTCATTGTCATTTTTGTCTCATTACACTCACCTTCATAATTTTTCTATTTTTATTTATTTTTATTTTCATTCATATTTATTTATATATATTTATTTGTATTTATTTTATTTTTATTTTTATTTTCATCATTGTTCATTCATTAAATATGATATACAATTTTTAGATAAATTGTCCAGAGAAAACGTTTTGTCTCCCAAATGATTCTATTGTATCCAAGCTTTTCTGACCCCAGACTGCAAAGCTGTGGGTCCTTGCCATTTGGTGAGTGGGGTCACAACAGGGGAGTGTGGCACACGGCACCTTTCTAATTGTGCTTAGTGTGAGAGCACAGCATAATCTGTTAATAAGCTGTGCATACTGGCACATTATGGCATAACCCTCCTGGGGGCCCATGTATTTAAACAAATATAGCACAGTTTAAAGGGGTTCTGCACTCATAATACAACATTTGCCCATTCTGTTGCCTCTAGTTAATATATCTCATAATGCCACCTGTTTTTTTTTTTTGATTCACCTACCTTTTGTAATCTTCAGTAGTTTATTTTAAACCCCTGCGGCGATGGGCGGTCTCTTGCGGGGATCAGCGTAATTTCCTGTTGAAGCCCGCACTGTCTCCTGGGATCTCGTTCGTGTAATCCCAGGAGACATTGCGGCTAATGCACCCGACATCTCGCGAGATTTCGGGTGCTACAGCCGACATCTCGCGAGATTTCGGGTGCTACAGCCGACATCTCGCGTGATTTCGGTAATTACAGCCGAGATCTCGCGAGATCTCGGCTGTAATTACCAAAATCACGCGAGATGTCGGCTGTAGCACCCGAAATCTCGCGAGATGTCGGGTGCATTAGCCGCAATGTCTCCTGGGATTACACGAACGAGATCCCAGGAGACAGTGCGGGCTTCAACAGGAAATGACGCTGATCCCCGCAAGAGACCGCCCATCGCCGCAGGGGTTTAAAATAAACTACTGAAGATTACAAAAGGTAGGTGAATCAAAAAAAAAAAACAGGTAGCATTATGAGATATATTAACTAGAGGCAACAGAATGGGCAAATGTTGTATTATGAGTGCAGAACCCCTTTAATTCTGGTTACTCCATATTAAAAACTACCTTTCTGTTTCATTCTGCAGCTACTGTAATTTTCTGAAAATACCATGCAATACCTGAAGGTGTTCTATACACAGAATGTATACAGAATGCCCCCCAGAAACATAATTTCCTGCTTGTGTGATTGGCTCATTGATTTTCACAGACGTCTACACTAAAATAGAAGTCAGATATCCCCTGCAACAAAAATATAATTTTTAGTTAGATATTCCAAATAGGAAATTACGTCTAAAAGGATGCAGACCATGCAATTTTCCTCATTAATGCCCTGCAGGTGCAGCAGCTAGCTGATAATTATGAAACCACTCCCAATGGATTCACTTACCACATGGACTCAGGCAACCACACAGGGATTTCTTCAGAATAACAAAAAGGTAGGACTCTGCAACAAAGTGTGTTAAAATCCTTGTAATGTACATACTGTAGATCACCCAGAGGGGAATGTTTTTTCGAAACAAAAGTGGAGTTACTTTTTAAGTGTAGGTCAATTTTAGGTACCCCTTTTACATACAGACTACTCAGAACATACATAATAGAAACTAAAGGAGCCATTTAAAAACCTTTAAAATTCTTTAAGATGGCCTTATCTACCTCAACCTTCCCTCCCCCAATTTTCACCGTCCTCGTCGATTACGAGTTATTTCACCTACATGCAAGAATATCTGCCAAATTTTGGGAAAAAAAAGTAGAATAGTTCTACTAATGCCTAGTAATAGCATGAATTCACCTTTATTAATTAAAGTAGAACTATAGGCAATTTGTTTTTCCATTTTGGATAGAGTAAGGGAGGGTTATAACCCCTGTCAGATTTTTTTTTGCCATTTGTGTCTTGTTGGGGAGATTTACCTTCACTTCCTATCCCATAGCCAAACAGGAAGTGAGAAGAAATTCCTGTAAAATAAGGGAATCCATTGGGGACTCCCATGCCACCAGAACTAGTGTCCCCAGTGGAAGATTTTTATTGTTACATACAGGACACGGTTAAAAAGTTTGGTATAAGTTATGTTAACATGTACAGGGATACATCTAAAATTCAGAGCAGATGACAAAATATAATCACTTAGAGGTAGCATTGCAGTGATTGTCCCGACATGTTTCACCACTCTGGGCTCATCAGGGGACATTTTAAAGACAATTTGATGTAACACTGCATAAAACCAAAACAAAATTAAAACCATTACATTGTCTAAGCCCCAGTACACACGGTCGGAAATTCCGACGGAAAATGTCCGATCGGACCATGTTGTCAGATAATCCGACCGTGAGTGGGCTCCATCAGACTTTTTCTGTCGGAATGTCCAACCAACAAAGTTTGATAGCTAGATCTAAAATTTTCTGACAACACAATCCGATGCGCGGCAATTCCGATCATCTGTAGCGTAGTCCGACGGACAAAGTGCCACGCATGCTCAGAATAAATTCTGAGACTGAAGCGCTCGGTCAGGTAAAACTAGCGTTCGCAATCGATATAGCACATTCGTCACGCTTCAAAACACACCAAAAATAGTTTAATGCAGCGCATTCTTTTTATTTATAATGCTACAAGAATTAAGTTCTTTTGCTGCTCATATTCACAAAAACTTCACCAAAACTTATTTCTTTATTCTTTTTCCTGAATAGCATATTTTTATTCGTCAGATCTCCCGAATCATTTTAAATTTTTTTGGGTTTAAATTTTGTGGTTGGTTTTTTTAATCAAGATCTCCTTTTTTGATATTTTGCTCATCTTCATAATTTTTTTGGTGTGTTTTGTGTGCCAACTTACCACAACACCATTATTATCTTTTTATTTTATTGTTTAATTTTTTAATCTCGAGGAGGTTGTTTGGTGTTGGTGCCCCTTGTTAATTTGACTTTGTATTTTTGAGATGTACCTACCTACTCACAAATAAACTGTCCTTTTTGAAGTAAAACACATAGGCAAGTATTTCTTGAGCCAAAAAAAACCTTTATTAGGTGTCATAAACAAATAAACAGGAAGAACACGCTGGAGAAACTGGTCAATTTGGCAAAACCTTTGGCCCCCAGGGCAGACATCAATTATTTAAATGCAAAATTGGTGGCCTGAGGAGTACATATCTAAAGGGAGAACAGTCTGGTCCAGAAGTCCAAGCGGTCAGGAAGTCCCCAGGCTGTGGCTCTGCTGTTGTAGTTGTGGCAGGAGGCAGAGGAGGAGGGCAATGGTCGACCTCCTGGCTGCCACTTGCCACAGCCTTCTCCCGACTGCCACTTGCCACCGCCTCCTCCCGGCTGAGGTCTTTCTGTGTATGAAAATAGGACATAGTTTTAGTTTTTTGGTCATCACACAATTTTCAGCTCATGACTGTTGCAAATGAAATGTTAATAAATAGAACAGACTATCATTCTGAGCCAAGCATTTTTCATTCTTGTCCCAATCATTTTTGGTCACTACTGTCTATTGATATGTAAACCACTTTGTCAAATCAGAACTTACTGATCAATAATAACATCTAGTTAACATCATTAAATGTACGACAATAAATATGTTGAACAATTCTATACCTGTCTCAAGCTGGGCCCCGCCACATGTTGCTGCCTGGAAGGCCCAGGTTGGAAATTGGAAGCCTCAGCTGGGGGTGAAGGAAGCCTTGAAGGAAGACTGTAGAGTGGTGGCCTGGGTTCCCTCTGGTCTGCAAGAAAATGCAGCCTCTCGTAGTGTAACATCCGGGGGTATAAATGTCACCTGGATCTCCTGATCTCAGGGAATCCTGGAACTTCTTGCACTCCCTCAGATATGTACTCCTCAGAGCACCAATATTGGCCATCACATAGGTCATGTCTGCCGTGGGGAGCATGAGCTTCACCAAAGCAAGCAGTTTCTCCAGTGCTGCCTTCATCTTTTTTAGGTCCTTATAAAAGGGGTTGTTTATCTGCCACAGGCAGGGCAGCTCCCTGAGCATATCAATGATTAGCCCCAGAAAATGTGGTTCCACATTCTCTGCAAGACACAACACAAGACAAACCCTAATGTCAGGCTAAACTCTCCTAAACTTGTCCCAATATAAGTCTCAATCTAGAAGCAGTATAGGCTAGTGATGTACCAAGTTAAAATTGTACCTTTGTTCTAATGATCGGTGCTTCAGCTCCTTCCTCCGCTCACAGATCGTACATACACATTTTTTATTTTCCTTGCATGTCCCCCTGGGATCTTCAGTGACTACACTTCCAAGTGCACTTGCAGTGCAAAGTGGATTTGCCTTTCGTAAATAACCCCCACTGTCAACATGTGCTATCTCCCATCATGGGGGATCAATGTATGCGTTTTGTGGGTGCAACCCCTTCCTTGCTACTAAAGTGGCTGAGATGAAGGGTTTGCACCCCCAAAACAAGTACAATGATCCCCCATGAGGGGAGATAGTACATGTTGACATTAGGCATGGGATCAGGAGGAAAATGGCCACTTTGATTCACAATTTGTGTGCATCTTCCAAATTTGGCTTTTACAGGGGTGACACCCCATGCGATGAAGGCAATATCAGCACAGTTTGTACATACTCATGTCTGATATTGTCTTCACTTTTCAAAGTTGAACTTTGTAAGTTCCTGTGTTCTGTATGTTATGCTTTGATACATGCTTGTTTCCACAAAACGCCAACTTATATTAATGTTAACAAAATAATGTTATATACACCAAATATGTTGGTTTGTTGTAAAACCCTTTTCTAAACGCACATGTGAATGTGCTTTGAGTAAAAAGTTTAATTATGAACAATGTGTGGCTTCCTTTTTCAATGCCCAAAAGAAGTATTTGTAGTAAAGTTGTTGTTTTCTGTGGCAATGGGTGTTATTTACTAAAGGCAAATCCACTTTGCACTCCAAGTGCAGTTTCAGGTGCACTTTTGCAGTGCACTTGTAGTGCATAGTGGATTTGCCTTTAGTAAATAACACCCACAGTGCTTTTTAATTTGCCTCAATCACGCCATTTTCATGACTCCACACATTTATGCCATGGTGCTGAAAATTAGCAATATTTTTGTCCGTAATGCACTACATACATTAACAACAAAAACAAGGTGTGTATGTAGCAGACCCACAACATAATAATATCTGAAGAAGAGACTGTCACCTCATCTTGCACAGAAATTGGATTTGCACTGTTGAAGAAAAAGGTCCAAAAAAATAACGAAAAAAAAAAAAAAAAAAGGAGACACCTTAACCACTTGCTTACTGGGCACTTAAACCCCCCTCCTGCCCAGACCAATTTTCAGCCTTCAGCAGTAATGTACTTTGAATGACAATTACGCGGTCATACAACACTGTACCGAAATGACATTTTTATAATTTTTTTCCCGCAAATAGAACTTTCTTTTGGAGGTATTTAATTACAGCTGGGAGTTTTATTTTTTGCTAAACAAACAAAAAAAGATGCAAAATAAAAAAAAAATCATGTTTAATAGTTTGTTATAAAATTTTGCAAACAGGTATTTTTTTTCCTTCATTGAAATGCGCTGATGAGACGGCGCTGGTGGGCACTGATATGCACAGTTAAGGCGGCACTAATAGGCACAGATAAGGTGGCACCGAAAGGCACAAATAAGGCAGTACTTATGGGCACAGATAAGGTGGCACTGATGGGCAAAGATGGGCACAGATAAGATGGCACTGATGGGTGGCACGGATGGGTGGCACGGATGGGCACTGATAGGTGACACTGATAGGTGGCTCTGATAGGTGGCACTGCTGGGCACTGATGGGCATCACTGATGGGCACTGATGGGCACTGGTACATGACACTAATGGGCACGGATATGTGGCACTGAGGTGCAGCACTGTGTGTGCGAGGCATATTGGGGGCACTGATAGGTGGCACTGTGGGCACTGATGGGTGGCACTATGGGCACTGATGGGTGGCACTTTTTGCCATATTTTAGGGGGCACTGGCAGGGGCAGGTGGGCACTGATGAGCTGTCCCCAGCTCTGACTTCGCAGGCAGTTTGGGGGGGCAAGCCAGGACGGCCAGCTTCAAGGGCCGTCAGGTTGGCATTTTCAGGGAAGTCTGCGTCAGGCCCAACTGAGGCCACATAGTTCGGTGAGTGTTTCTTCAAAAAATTGTGTAGAATGCAGCACGAAAGCACAATATGATTGAGTGTCAACGATATCCCGGTAATCCAGCGGTATATGGAAGACCTGCCCGCAGAATTCCTATCCTAAGAGCTAACCGGTACACAAGGGTGCGCGTTAAGGCGCGAACGGGCACACACGGGTGCACACGGGTGCGCGATGGCGCGAGTGTGCAGACGCGTCGTGTGACTGTTTTTGGTGGACAGAAGGCTATTTAAGGGAATCTGTCACTGTGCCTCCTTGCTGTCCAGTCTACAGCGTTTCCTGTGATCCTGCTACCTGTTACCAGTTGACTTGATTCCTGTCTACCCGGCCTGCTCCTGACGACGTCTGTTTGCTGCCTGCCTCCGACCCCGGCCTGCCTGACTACGCTTATGCCTCTTCCTTTGGACTGATCGCTGCCCGCCTGTTACCGACCCGGCCTGTACCTCGACTACCCTTCTGCCTCTGTGTGGTACCTGCTCTGCCCACTAGTATTGATCCGGCCTGTCTGACTCTGCCTGTGTTCCTGCCTGACCTCTGAGTACCTTTCTGCTACCTGCTGTTCCAGCCTTCTGCCGTTTTACAGGACACCTCCTCGCTGTCAGCTGTTTCAGAGTTCCTGCCAAGCTCAGGCATCTCTATACTTCCGCTTTTCCAGTGTTCCTGCCAAGTTTCTGTGCACCACTTCACAGCCTGCAGATCCTGCACTCCTGCTGCACTACAGAACTCCTCCCAGCGGTCTGCAGTGTTCCCGTCACCAGTTCAGGCTTGCTGTTCCTGCCTGCCTTTCTACTGGTACTTCAGAGGTCTGGACCAGTCCCACACCTGCCATCTATCAGGTACTTGTGCCCTCTGAACTCTTGAGTCCCTGTATCCTCTACCAGGGGTTCTCGAGCCAGAGGCTTACGAGAGGCCGCTCCCTGCATTCTGGGCTCCAACACCAGGTATGTGACAGTACTGGACAGCCATGTCCGAGCCCACGCAGGGAGCCTCTCCTATGGACGAGCTCTGCCACCACCTTGCTGGACTTACTTAAGCGGTGAAGAGCCTGCACCCTCTGCTTCCGGGACTTCTGTTGCACCTTCAGTGGTGATGATGCCGCCAGAACCCAGGGTTCCCACACCTGAGAGATTCTCAGGCAACTAAAATAAATTTTACTAAGGTAAATTTAGGACATTCCGTAATGCTTGCAAACTTTTCTTTGCCCTGCAACCAAGGACCTTTCCTCTTGAGGCCACCAAGGTGGGGTTTGTTATTTCGCTGCTGGCAGGTGAACCCCAGGCCTGGGCTCATCGTCTCCTGGAAAAGAAGGATCCCTCTCTTGATACCTTAAGCACCTTTTTTCTGGCCATGCCTCTGCTTTGTGAGGATCCGCAGCTAACCGCGACCGCAGAGGCAGCTCTGCACACCCTGCAGCAAGGCCGCAGACCTGTGGAGGACTACGTGTCGGAATTCAGACGTTGGAGTTCCGACACAAACTGGAATAATGCTGCCTTACGGTACCAGTTTTGTATGGGTCTTTCAGAGTCCTTAAAAGATGAACTGGCCCGAGTGGGCATCCCTGAGACTTTAGAAGCCCTCGTAGACCTGTCCATCCAACTAGACAGACGTCTAAGAGAGCGAAGCATGGAATGATCCTGTGGAACTTCTCGTCCTGTTTGGATGTTGCCACATGTGCCTAGTTCTCCCCATTCAGCCTCTTTAGTTCCTGCAACGGCCACCTCAGATACTCCAGAACCTATGCAGCTGGGCTTGCTATGACCATCTTTGACCCCTGAAGAACGACAACGGGTCGGTAACTTTTGCCTGTATTGTGGAGAACTGGGACATTTTGTACGAACTTGCCCTGCAAAGCTTCGTAAGTGCTTTTCCATTTCTCCTGCTCTTACTCCGTTTTGCCGAACAGTATTACTCACCTGGCTGTTCGTATTCTCTTGCAGCTCCCAGGAGGGAATATTCGAACCAACACTATAATTGATTCAGGGGCTTGCAGTGGCTTTATGGACTTGTCCTTTGCTTCCAAATATGACATACCTCTTCGGCCTAGAGCAAAAGGACTTTCAGTGTATTTGGCCGATGGCTCTACTCTTAAATCAGGACCAGTAACTCAGGAGACTTTGCCTCTGCTTACCACCATTGCCGGGAGTCACCAGGAGTTACTGTGTTTAGATGTCATCAAGTCCCCACTATTTCCCATCATACTAGGCATGCCCTGGCTGAGGGCCCATAATCCACAAATCGATTGGATCTCGGGTAAGATTGAATTCCTCTCACCTTACTGTCATCAACATTGTCTACCGGAAGTCAACGATGCTCCTTCTTCTCTACTATGCCTAGAAGTAGATGCTGAGACCCGTAAAGCTGTACCTGAAGTTTACCACAGCTTCCTGGACGTTTTCAGTAAAAAGGGTGCAGAAACTCTCCCTCCACATAGGCCGTACGATTGCCCAATAGAACTTCTTCCCGGAGCAGAGATTCCTTTTGTAAGAATTTTCCCTTTGTCAGAATTAAATTAGGGACTTTGAAGACTTACCTTGATGACAACCTAAAAAAAGGGTTTATCCGACCCTCCACCTCCCCGGCGGGCGCAGGAATTTTCTTTGTGGAGAAAAAAGATCACTCCCTACGTCCATGCGTATATTATTGGGCACTTAACAAAATTACAATTAAGAACCGATATCCTCCTCCTTTAGTGCCAGAACTGTTCCAAAGACTGGGGTCAGCAGTAGTGTTCTCCAAGCTGGATCTTCAGGGTGCCTATAATCTAGTCCGCATTTGGAGTGGAGATGAGTGGAAAACCGCCTTCCGCACACGGTTCGGGCACTTTGAATACTTGGTTATGCCTTTCGGCCTTTGCAATGCCCCTGCCACATTCCAACACTTTGTGAATGACATTTTCAGAGACTATCTTGACCTATTTGTTATTATTTACTTGGGTGATATTCTGATTTTTTCCCCCTCCTTAGCTGAACATCGAGAACACGTTAGAAACGTTTTAACACGACTCGGTCTTCACGGTTTATACGCCAAACCTGAAAAATGTATCTTCGAACAACAGAGCATCCAGTTACTTGGTCTGATCATTTCGGTGGAAGGCATTAAAATGGACCCTCATAAGGTTTCTGCCATTCCGGACTGGCCAGCCCCTACCAACAGGAAAGGAATTCAACGGTTTGTGGGCTTCGCAAACTTCTACAGGAAGTTCATAAGGGGATTTTCCACCATCATTTCCCCATCACAAGATTAACCAAGCAGGGCCTAAATTTCCAGTGGACTCCTGAAGCTCAAGCGGCCTTTACAACTTTGAAAGATCTGTTCATCTCAGCCTCAGTTTTAAAGCACCCTGACTCGACCCTGCCATACATCTTGGAAGTAGATGCCTCGGAGATAGCGGTTGGGACAGTGCTTTCCCAGAGACAAGGACCTAAATCCCTTCTGCACCCAGTCACGTTTTTCTCTCGTAAGTTATCCGAAGCAGAGAAGAACTACGATGTTGGTGATCGAGAATTATTAGCAATCAAGGCTGCGCTTGAAGAATGGCGCTATCTTCTGGAAGGAGCAGCTCACCCGATCCTTGTTTATACAGATCATAAGAATCTGGAATATTTAAAGACTGGTAAGAGACTGAGACCGCGACAGGCCAGGTGGGCACTTTTCTTTACCAGATTCTCGTTTCACATAACCTATCGCCCCGGGTTGAAGAACGCCAAGCCTAGAATGTACAATGAACCTGAAGCTCCTTTGTCCCCAGACACCATCCTGTCTTCAGGAAACTTCTTCCTGCTCCAAGGGGATTTACTTTCTTAAATCAAACAAGCTTCTATTGGTGCTGTTTCCCTGCCTGACACCACTCTACAGGCCAGGGACGACCTTCTATAGTATAAGGACAAGATTTTCGTTCCCCAGGAAGTGCGAGTTTCGGTCCTTAGTTCCTGTCACGATCACATGCTGGCCGGCCATTTCAGGGTGCACAAGACCTCTGAACTGCTTCAGCGCACATTCTGGTGGCCACAGTTATGGCGGGACTGTAAGGAGTATGTGGAGGCATGTGCTACCTGCATCCAGAACAAGGGCAGCAAGTCTAAGGCATGGGGTCTATTGAAGCCATTACCCGTCCCGGAGAGACCATGGAGGATGATCTCCACGGATTCCATTGTCGAGCTGCCACCCTCAGAAAATTGTACTACAATCTTTGTGGTTGTGGATAGATTATCTAAAATGGCTCACTTTTTGCCAATGAAGGGCACACACGGGTGCGCGATGGCGTGAACGGGCGCACGCGGGTGCAAGATGACGCGAACGGGTGCACGCGGATGCACGCAGACGTGCCATGTGACTTTTGCTGCACAGAAGGCTATTTAAGGGAATCTGTCACTGTGCCTCCTTGCTGTCCAGTCTACAGCGTTTCCTGTGATCCTGCTACCTGTTACCAGTTGACTTGATTCCTGTCTACCCGGCCTGCTCCTGACGACGTCTGTTTGCTGCCTGGCTCCGACTCCGGCCTGCCTGACTATGCTTCTGCCTCTTCCTTTGGGTTGATCGCGGCTCGCCTGTTACCGACCCGGCCTGTACCTCGACTACCCTTCTGCCTCTGTGTGGTACCTGCTCTGCCCTCTAGTATTGATCTGGCCTGTCTGACTCTGGCTGTGTTCCTTCCTGACCTCTGAGTACCTTCCTGCTACCTGCTGTTCCAGCCTCCTGCCGTACTACAGGACACCTCCTCGCTGTCAGCTGTTTCAGAGTTCTTGCCAAGCTCAGGTATCTCTATACTTCCGCTTTTCCAGTGTTCCTGCCAAGTTTCTGTGCACCACTTCTCAGCCTGCAGATCCTGCGCTCCTGCTGCACTACAGAACTCCTCCCAGCGGTCTGCAGTGTTCCTGTCACCAGTTCCAGCTTGCTGTTCCTGCCTGCCTTTCTACTGCTACTTCAGAGGTCTGGACCAGTCCCACACCTGCCATCTATCAGGCACTTGTGCCCTCTGAACTCTTGAGTCCCTGTCTCCTCTACCAGGGGTTCTCGAGCCAGAGGCTTACGCGAGGCTGCTCCCTGCATTCTGGGCTCCAACACCAGGTACGTGACATTGAGTTTATATTCCGCCATGTGGATTGGAGTAAAAAATAGGTGAAACTGGCTGGCCATTATCCCGAAAGTGTTTTCCACTACTCTTCTGGCTCTGGCCAGCCGGAAATTGAAGACCCTCTGGTCCGGGGTGTGGGTCCTCATTGGGAAAGGCCGCATCAGATGGTTTGCCAGAGCAAACACCTCATCCATGAGGAAGATGAAGGGGAGTCCTTCCACATTCTCCTCTGGAGGTGGCAAGCCCAAACTGCCACTCTGGAGACGCCAGTACAACTCCGTCTGCACGAACACTCCACCATCCGACATCTGGCCATTTTTCTCCCACGTCCATATACAGGAAGTCATATGTCGCTGACACCACCACCAACATCACAATACTATTATACCCCTTGTAATTACAATAGTAGGACGGGGGGGGGGGGGGGTGGGAGGATGCGGACGTGTTTTCCATCAATTGCACCACCACAATTTGGAAAGTTCCAACGGGTGGCAAAGTGGGAGGCCAAAGTCTGCCATTCCCGTGGCATTGAAGGAAACTGTGGAGTCAAACAAGAAAAAAAAAAATGAGTCAGTCATTTTGCACATCAACATTGCAAGCAGATTAGACACAAACATTTTTGCCCTAGATCAGTATATACATTTTTTGAAATGAGTAGTTAAAGCCAAAAGTATAAGGTCTGCTTATCAGATTTCTCAACCCCACCCCCCCCATTTCCTCCCCCCATCTGATGGCCCATTGCAAAAAATTAGGGGGGGGATGTTTTGGACAGGTAACCCTCTCCACTTCATTGAGAGCTGAATGCATAAATAATGTGTGATACTTTGGCCAGACCCTCCTTACTTACACTATTGGCAGCCCAATGGACAAGTAAGAAGTGTCATAATATAAAAAATAAAAAAATAAAAATTACACACTGAACAAATGGAAGCACATTGTTACATTCTGCTATTACCTATCAAGATAATAGGAGAAAAAAACTTAAAGCAGTAGCATTTGAAAGTATTGAGGTAGGCCCTTGCACTACATGCTTTGGTGAATTCATCCAAAAATCTGACCACAAAAGAGCTAGGTATTGGGTTTGGTAAAGTCAGCAGTGGGGATGAGCTTTGAGTTTGAGTCGAACAGTGAACAATTTGGGGTGTTCGCGGCAAATTCGAAAAGCCGCGGAAAACCTTGTACAAGTCTATGGGAGAAATCTAAAATGGTCATTTTAAAGGCTAATATGCAAGTTTTTGTCCTAAAAAGTGTTTGGGGACGTGGGTCCTGCCCCAGGGGACATGTATCAATGCAAAAAAAAAAGTTTTAAAAACTGCAGTTTTTTTGGGAGCAGTGATTTTAATAATGCTTAAAGTGAAACAATAAAAGTGTAATGTTCTTTTAAATTTCGTACCTGGGGGGTGTCTATAGTATGCCTGTGAAGGGGCATTTAAAATCACTCGTGGCTATAATGAATTTTCGGCTCCCTTTAATACAGAGAACAGTCATTGAAAGTCATTGATAAAAAAAAAAAAAAGTATGGGGTTCCCCCAAATTCAATTACCAGGCCCTTCAGGTCTGATACCCCGCATCAAAAGAAAAAAAATGACATGGGGTTCCCCCTAAATATCCATACCAGACCCTTCAGGGAAACCTGTGTTACATCAGAGGGGGGCGGGGTCACCCACGCGTCATTGGGGAAGCCAAGCTTTCCCACTTGCGCCAGACGGGGGTGGGGTCAGGTGACGGGGGGCCCCGCCCTCCTCATATAAGAAATGTCAGGCTGCCTCTGCCTCGCTGGATCAGATATCGCTGGACCCCAGAGAGATAATCATCCATCACTGGATAGCAAGAGTGGATTACCACTGCTGGAATATTGTTTTAATTTTTTTATTTTTAATATAGGACTTTTTCAACAGTCTGTGTGTCTTTAACATTCTTTTACACTTTCTTTTACTTTTGTACCCCCTTACCATTTCAAACAGGGGGAGGCCGGGATCTGGGGATCCCCTTGTTAAAGGGGGCTTCCAGATTCTGATAAGCCCCACACAGACTCCCACAACCACCGGTCAGGGTTGTGGGGATGAGGCCCTTGTCCTCATCAACATGGGGACAAGATGCTTTGAGAGGTCACAGACCCCCAAAGCATCCTCCCAGTGTTGAGGGCATGTGGCCTGGTACGGTTCGGAGGGACGCTCTTGTCCCCCCTCTTTTCCTGTGACCTGCCAGGTTGCATGCTCGGATAAAGGGTCTGGTATGGATTTTTAGGGGGAACTCTAGCCATTTTTTTTTTTAATTTGGCATTGAATTCCCCTCAAAATCCATACCAGACCTGAAGGGCCTGGTAATTGAATTTGGGGGAACCCCAAGTTTTTTTTTTTTTATCAATGACTTTCAATGACTGTTCTCTGTATTATGGGGAGTTGACAATTCATTATAGCCGCGAGTGATTTTAAATGACTTTTTTTCCTGCAGAAATGACACTTTGTGCAGGAACAGTTCTAAGCACGGGAAACATGCGCCCCTTCACAGGCATACTATAGACACCCCCCAGGTACGAAATTTAAAGGAATATTACACTTTTATTGTTTCACTTTAAGCATTATTAAAATCACTGCTCCCAAAAAAACTGGCGATTTTAAAACTTTTTTTGCATTGTTACATGTTCTCTGTGGCAGGACCCAGGTCCCCAAACACTTTTTAGGACAATAACTTGCATATTAGCCTTTAACATTAGCACTTTAGATTTTGAACGTTCGAGTCCCATAGACTTTAAAGTGGGGTACCCCCTAAAAAAAAAAATTAAAAGTCAGCAGCTACAAATACTGCAGCTGCTGGCTTTTAATAATCGGACACTTACCTGTCCCGGGTTCCAGCGATGCGGGGGAACGAAGCCCCCCCCTCGCTCCCCCCTCGCGGCGCCGTCATGCATACTGTGGGCACCCGGCTGTGGCTTCACAGCCGGGCACCCACTGCGCATGCGCGAGCGGCGCAGGGCGCCGTGATACGCCGTACAGTCACCTGGGACACGTGACAGGTCCCAGGTGAATGTGCGGCGCGAGGGGAAGTGATGTCACCAGCCTGGGCAATGAAGAAGGCAGACTACGAGGGACCCCCTAGCAACCGGTATTTAGAGGTGAGTAAAAATTTTTTTTTTTCCAATTATTTTTTTTTGATTTTTTTTAAGATTTTTAAGTAGTTTTATTTTTTGGGGGGCAACTCCACTTTAATAGGGTTCTAAAGTTCACACGAAGTTTAGTTCTGTTCGCAGGTCCTGGTGCGAACGGAACCGGGGGTGTTTGGCTCATCCTTAGTCAGCAGATAGAGGATTGCTATCAGCTGACTTAGCAGTTGGAGGAGGGGGGTTCCTAATGAGTTTGGCCCACCAAAAAAAAAAAACCCTGGCACTCTGCATGAATTTAAGCACACACATAACATTTGTACACATTTTAGGGGGTGTTTAGGGGAAAGCAATACTATGGAGCTGACAAAATACATTGCTAAGTAACTAGGCTAGAGCTGTATGGGCCCAGAAGAGCATGCTGGAGCGGTTAGTGAAGGCAAATATGCATGAAGGACAAAAAAAAACACAATAAAAGCTTCCAGCATGCACGATGACAAAGGGGCACAGCATATCAATTACAGCATATTGCAATCATGGTAATTAGGGAACAATGAAAGAAATACAATACATTAGCAAACATGAAATACATAGAATGTGATGTTAAAGGAAAAATCTTACCTTAATATAGTTCTTCTGCAGGACCTGTATGATGGTGGAACAGGTCTCTGGAATAATGATTCCCAGAGCCTGGGGGGGGGGGGGGGGAGAGATGCCTGTGGAGAACTTGAGGTCCTGAAGGCTTCTCCCTGTCGCCAAGTACCGCAAGGTGGCAACTAGCCTCTGCTCTGGAGTGATGGCTTGCTGCATGCAGGTATCCTGCTTGCTGATATAAGGGGACAGCAAAGCCAATAAACCAGTGGAGGCCCATCCATAGGGGGTGCCCAGGCGTCGCCCCCCCCCCCCCCCCATCCCATGTAGTAAAAAAAAAAGTTAAAAAAAAAAGTTTAAAAATAAGTAAAAATAAATAAAATAAAAAATATTTTTTTTAAACATGTACCTTTAAGAAAAATACATTTTTTTTTTCAAATTTCCCTCCCTATGTGCACTAGCGCCGGGCGCAGTGCAATATAGGAAGCGCCACGTCTATGCAATCACAAGATTGCAGACGAGGCGCTTCATTTGCCCAAAAAAACAGCGCTCTGTGGCGCAGCCGATTGCGCCACAGCTTCCGGCGCGATCGACTGGCCGAGCAAGTGCATAGACTTGCTCTTGAGTGAGCGGTGGGCGGTGCTTCCGACGTCACTTGGCACGGCACTTCTCTATTCTGCCCGCCTGAGAGGATCAGGTAAGGGGCTGCCTGCCACATGGCAGCTTACAGAATCTTGATCATTTATTCCGTCCAGCCACCGGTACCCCCTCCACATCAATGTAACTTATGGTGGTCGCACTCGGCAGCATACCCCAACCCCCCCACCCTCTGCTAAACAAGATTTAAAGAAAAAGTGTTATCAGTGACCGGCAGCATACCCCCTCCCCCCCATAGAAGCTTTAAAAAAAAGGGTTATTAATAATAACCCTTTTTTTTTAATCTTGTTGGGGGGGTATGCTGCCGACCACCAATAATAACCCTTATTTTTTAAATCTTGTTTAGCGGGGGCGGGGTAGGGGGTTAATGCTGTCGACCACCGCAGCATACCCCCCAAACAAGATTTAAAAAAAAGGGTTATTATCGGTGGTCGGCAGAATTAACCCCCATACCTGCCCCCCCAAACAAGATTTACAGGTTGTAGATATGTGCGATTTGCATGTTGTAGATATGTGCAATTTACAGGTTGTAGATATGTACGATTTACAGGTTGTAGATATGTGCGATTTATAGGTTGTAGATATGTGCAATTTACAAGTTGTAGATATGTGCGATTTATAGGTTGTAGATATGTGCGATTTGCATGTTGTAGATATGTGCGATTTGCATGTTGTAGATATGTGCAATTTACAGGTTGTAGATATGTGCGATTTGCAGGTTATAGATATGTGCGATTTGAATGTTGTAGATATGTGCAATTTACAGGTTGTTGATATGTGCGATTTATAGGTTGTATATATGTGCGATTTATAGGTTGTAGATATGTGCGATTTGCAGGTTGTAGATATGTGCAATTTACAGGTTGTAAATATGTGCGATTTACAGGTTGTAGATATGTGCGATTTGCATGTTGTAGAAATGTGCAATTTACAGGTTGTAGATATGTGCGATTTGCATGTTGTAGATATGGGCAATTTGCATGTTGTAGATATGTGCAATTTACAGGTTGTAGATATGTGCGATTTATAGGTTGTAGATATGTGCGATTTGCATGTTGTAGATATGTGCAATTTACAGGTTGTAGATATGTGCGATTTACATGTTGTAGATATGTGCAATTTACAGGTTGTAGATATGTGCGATTTGAATGTTGTAGATATGGGCAATTTACAGGTTGTAGATATGTGCGATTTGCATGTTGTAGATATGTGTGATTTACATGTTGTAGATATTTGCGATTTACAGGTTGTAGATATGGGCAATTTGCATATTGTAGATATGTGCGATTTACAGGTTGTAGATATGTGCGATGTACAGGTTGTAGATATGTGCAATTTGCATGTTGTAGATATGTGCGATTTGCATGTTGTAGATATGTGCAATTTACAGGTGGTAGATATGTGCGATTTACAGAATGCGATTTACAGAATGCAGATATGTGCTATTCACAGGTTGTAGATCTGTGCGATTTGCAGGTTGTAGATATGTGCGATTTATAGGTTGTAGATATGTGCAATTTACAGGTTGTAGATATGTGCAATTTAGAGGTTGTAGATATGTGCAATTTACAGGTTGTAGATATGTATGATTTACAGGTTGTAGATATGTGCAATTTACAGAATGCGATTTACAGAATGCAGATATGTGCTATTTACAGGTTGTAGATATGTGCAATTTGCATGTTGTAGATATGTGCGATTTGCATGTTGTAGATATGTGCAATTTACAGGTGGTAGATATGTGCGATTTACAGAATGCGATTTACAGAATGCAGATATGTGCTATTCACAGGTTGTAGATCTGTGCGATTTGCAGGTTGTAGATATGTGTGATTTATAGGTTGTAGATATGTGCAATTTACAGGTTGTAGATATGTGCAATTTAGAGGTTGTAGATATGTGCAATTTACAGGTTGTAGATATGTATGATTTACAGGTTGTAGATATGTGCAATTTACAGAATGCGATTTACAGAATGCAGATATGTGCTATTTACAGGTTGTAGATATATGCGATTTGCATGTTGTAGATATGTGCGATTTGCATGTTGTAGATATGTGCAATTTACAGAATGCAGATGTGTGATTTACAGAATGCAGATATGAGCAATTTACAGGTTGCAGAATGCAGATATGTGTGATTTACAGGTTGTAGATATGTGCTATTTACAGGTTGTAGATATGTGCTATTTACAGAATGCAGATATGTGCGATTTACAGAATGTGATTTACAGAATGCAGATATGTGCGATTTACAGAATGCGATTTACAGAATGCAGATATGTGCAATTTACAGGTTGCAGAATGCAGTTATGTGCGATTTACAGAATGCAGATATTTGTGATTAACAGGTTGCAGAATGCAAATATGTGCGATTTACAGGTTGCAGAAAAAGTGCCTGATGTGGTTATACACAAGATAAGCATGATTCATCTGCTTTAGTAGAGCCCTGTGTATAATGTGCAGCCTGGTATATGATGTTGATTTGATAAGGGATGTGGCTTGTGAGAAGTGGGAGGGGCCAAATCTGAGGGGTGTGGTCTTGCGTCCCCCCATCCTAAAACTTCACCAGCCGCCACTGCAACAGACGGTGAAAAAGGGGGTCCGTCATCCAGAGATAATTCCTGAAATCATCAGGATTATTCTCCCGAATCTCACGAAGCAAAGTATGTATGAGAATTGGTCACGCTGGAGCAACCAATTCTTGCTCCATGAACTCCTCCTCACCCTGTTCATGGACCGGGCTTGTGTCAAAGCTAAAAGCCCAACACGAAGCCCCTGCACAGCATGAACTCTACGACGAGTATGTATACGAAACATGGTTTCAAAACGGTCGGCTGGTCAGAACGGACTAACAGAAAGCACCGATAAACAGCAAGGCCTGAAAAAACTAACTGAAAACCAGAAATGAGCGGACAATAAGCACTGAAAATCAAAGCGTACTATATCAAGATATAGTTCCGCAATGACCAACAAATGTGAACTGACTACACACACTTATAAGTGGATACGCACACACAAGCACAAACTGCAGAGCAGTAACGCACTAAAGCACAAAATTGAAAATCGCGAATCGTCTCTAACCAAACTTTTACTAACACGCGATAAACATGAGATCAGCAGAAGGAGCCCAAAGGGTGCCGCAAGTGGTGCTGAAGTTCCCTTTTCTAGTCCCGTCCTACGCCGTTTACGTCCCCGCGTTCTTGACGACTGGAAATTCTGACAACTTTTTCCGACTGTGTGAAGGCAACACCAGTTCCGGACTAAATCCGTCGGAAATTTTCAGATGGATTTGGTGATCAGAATGTCCGACCGCATGTACGGGGGCTTACAGTACAATACAGAAAATTGAAATAGAAATAGTAATGGTATAATGGAATAATCCGTCGACTACCATGCCCATCATCAATCGCTCACCCAAATGAGGATCTTTTGTCTGTGATTCAGGGTCAAGTCAAAAAAAACGTCAATGGGTAGTGCACATGAAAAAATGCCATTTGAGACTCAAAGGAACTTATCGGCTGGAATCTAACCAAAATATTACAAAAATTTGTGAAAGTGAAATAAAGTTAATGTTCATCAACACGATTTATTTCCCATTTACTTCATTTTACTTTCACTAATTTTTGCACTATTTTGGTTAGATTCCAGCCGGTAGTCGACAGCTTATTCCATTGTACCATTACAATTTCAATTAAACATTTTTGTATTGTACTCTTAGACAATGTAATGGTTTTAATTTTGTTTTGGTTTTATGCAGTGTTACATCTAATTGTCTTTAAAACGTCCCCTGATGAGCTCAGAGTGGTGAAACATGTCGGGACAATCACTCCAATGCTACCTCTAAGTGATTATATTTTGTCATCTGCTCTGAATTTTAGATGTATCCCTGTACATGTTAACATAACTTATACCAAACTTTTTAACCGTGTCCTGTATGTAACAATAAAAATCTTGTCATTTTTTAGACCTTCTATGGATTGAAATTACTTACTTTTGCTTGTTGGCACCCTTAAAAATCCCGCCAAAAATTTCCCTCTTCTACATTTACTTACAGAGATGTCGGTGCCTTTTTCTTGTCATTGTTACCTACCCATATTGCTACTTTCCATAATAACATAATACATGTTCTAAACTATCTGCATTCTATCCAAAACTAAAGAAAAAAGTTTTGTCTTTAGTTATACTTTAAGCTCTACTTTAACCATGTATTTTTCAAATGTAAATCCGTTTATGTACAAGTTGTTAGAGTACATCATACACTGTGCGTATCTTGCACAATAATATGTGGCGGATCCTTCAGGTTTCATTCCAGTGAGTTTTAAAAACACTTCTCCTTTATTTGTGTCTCTGGTCACAGTCAGTCCTCCCTGAACAGAGCTGGCATAAGCTGTGCTTGCATCATGAAATATTACCCCCAACCACACCAACGGGTTCCTATCAGATTGTCGGACCCAGTTCACACCATACATGTTAGTTCTGTCAGTGAGGGAGGCTCCAGTCACTTTACAGGTCAGTTCCAGAGTCTCTGATGGCTTCACAGTCCCAGGACCAGACTCCACAAATGATATTTGTGATGTGACACCTGCAAAAATACATCACATTGTGTTATATACGTCATCCTATAGCTTAGTTCAAATAAATAAACTAAATAAAAAGTAACACACATTGTACTAGAAACACAATGGAAAGTAACCACAGGAGATGTGTCATGTCTGAAGTTGATTGGTGATGATTCTGCTCAGATAATGTTTCCTGTGGATGGCTCTGTATTTAAATAAAAACGTAGCATTAATACACTTTGCATACATAGAAAAAAAATTGGGCGAGTTGAACCAATGAGATAGCTGGTTTGTTTTTAAGCAAATGTTTTCCCTGAAGTATATTCAGTATTTAAGTGATTCTGACGTTTTTTTTTTTAAATAAAAAACATGTCATACTTACCTGCTCTGTGCAATGGTTTTACACAGAGCAGCCACGGTCCGCCTCTTCTGGGGTTGGGGTTCTCCGCCAGCACTCCTGGCTCTTTCCCCTGCTGAGTGCCCATAGGAAGCCCCTCCCTATGGGGGCACTCCTGATGGCTTTCTGCAGAGTGGCATTCTGTGTCCATTGACACACAAAGCGCAGCTCAGCACCACCCCCTGCTCTCTCATCACTGATTGTGATTGAGCCAATGGCTCACGCTGCTGCTGTTTAATGAGGATAGAGAGAGCAGAGAGAGCTGCTGCTTTCATGTACATTGCTGGATCAAGATTGAGTTCAGGTAAATATTGGGGAGCTGGGGGAAGGGGAGAGATGCACACAGAAGTTTTTGTTTACCTTAATTCATTGAATACATTAAGGTAAAAAAACTCTGCCCAGGGTATCCACATAGCCTGCTGAGTTCCAATTGACAGTAATGGAACTGCCTGCATGGGGATGCACAAGACTCTTTTACATCCCCATGTAAGTAAACAGGGTCCTCATATGGGGCATAGGAAATCAGAAATTGCTCATGGCTGTACATATGCCACATGGCATGTCACATTTGAGGGGCAGAACTGTTGCTGAACAAGACCCAGCAAGGCCCGGCAACCACATACAATACAAGTGGTTGTAGCATGGTGGGTCAGTATTTTAATATTTAAAACAGGCTGTGATGAGGTGACATATTGCCTCCTTACCACCTGCAAAATGTCCTTCTGAAAAGCAATCCATGTGATTGAGCCATTAAAGAGGAAGAAAGTGCTGCTTTTTTTTTGTTTTCCCTGACTTGCAAAGTAAAGGCATAATGTGCTAATATGCGCCGCATACTAGCACATTATGTGAAACTTACGTTTAAATGAAGCCCTCGTTGTCATGGCTGGAGGCTGCATCCATCTTCACCCATCTTCCTTCTGGGTCTGCAAGGTCCGGCACTGTGACAGGCCGGAGCCGCGTGACATCACACCTGCGCAAATGCACACAGGAGCCGCTGGTTACAGCACACTGCTCTAAAGAAACAGCACAGATGGCCGTTTCTTCAGATTGCTTGCACTGATGATGTCATCAGCTGCATATGCAGTAAATATCTCCTAAACGGTGCACCCTTAGGAGATATTTATTATAGGCTTGCCTATAGGTACAAACAATCAATGGAAGTTTACTTCCACTTTAAGGAGTTTTGATGGGTTCTGCTTCTATCCAACAATTCTGGGTGTGTTGGATGGTGTGTTCTCTGCTGGACACTGTGATTGCGCCTGAAGCCCACTACATCACTGATGTGTATTTTTTTCACACAGTGACATGGATCTCTTCAAACAGAAACTTAGGCCCCAGGATATTCAGTATCTCGCAAACGTGAGTACACCCCTCACATTTTTGTAAATATTTTATTTTAACTTTTCATGTGACAACACTGAAGAAATTACACTTTTCTACAATGTAAAGTAGTGAGTGTACAGCTTGTATAACAGTGTAAATTTGCTGTCTCCTCAAAATAGCTCAACGCAGACATTTATGTCTAAACCGCTGGCAAGAAAATTGAGTACACCCATAAGTGAATATGTCCAAATTGGGCCCATTTAGCCACTTTCCCTTCCTGGTGTCATGTGACTCATTAGGTCTCATGTGTGAATGAGGAGCAGGTGTGTTAAATTTGGTTTTATCACACTCACTCTGTCATACCGGTCACTGGAAGTTCAACATGGCACCCCATGGCAAAGAACTCTCTATGGATCTGAAAAAGGGATTTTGGCTCTACATCAAGATGGCTTAGACTATAAGAAGATTGGCAAGACCCTGAAACAGAGCTGCAGCACAGTGGCCAAGACCATACAGCGGTTTAACAGGACAGGTTCCACTCAGAACAGGCTTCGCCATGGTCAACCAAAGAAGTTGAGTGCATGTGCTCAGCATCATATACAGAGGTTGTCTTTGGGAAATAGACGTATGAGTGCTAGCAGCATTGCTGCAGAGGTTGAAGGGGTGGGGGGTCAGCCTGTCAGTACTCAGACCATACGCCGCACACTGCATCAAATTGATCTGCATGGCTATCATCCCAGATGGAAGCCTCTTCTAAAAATGATGCACAAGAAAGCCCACAGTCAGTTTGCTGAAAATAAGCAGACTAAGGACTAGTGATGGACGAACTTCCGATGGGACGTTCCGCGAACGCGGACCGCGAACGCGGCCGATAGTTCGCGAACCAGAATGTTCGCGGCGGGCCCCATTGACTTCAATGGGAGGCGAACTTCGCAAACCTACAGGTCAAATCTGCAGCCACAAAATAATTAATAGCTGTGCAAACATATTCCCACCACATGGCCAATGACATAACACATGTATGAGGTGAATCTGGGATCGACAACTACAAGCATTCTTTTTTTATATGGGAAATTGTTGTGACAATTCAGGACTGTGGAGCGCATGAAGGCAATGGAGGAGAGGGAAGGTCAGGGTAGGCAAAGAAGAGGGTGCAGGAGATGATCACCAGCAGCGTGACATACAGCAATGACACCTGCACCGTGATAGAGTCATCTGACAGCAGCACCGTGATAGAGAGCACTGACATCAGCAGCGTGACATAAAGCACTAACACCAGCACCGTGATATACAGCACTGACAGCAGCACCGTGATAGAGAGCACTGACATCAGCAGCGTGACATACAGCAATGACACCTGCACCGTGATAGAGTCATCTGACAACAGCATCATGATAGAGAGCACTGACATCAGCAGCGTGACATAAAGCACTAACACCAGCACCGTGATATACAGCACTGACAGCAGCACCGTGATAGAGAGCACTGACATCAGCAGCGTGACATACAGCAATGACACCTGCACCGTGATAGAGTCATCTGACAACAGCATCATGATAGAGAGCACTGACATCAGCAGCGTGACATAAAGCACTAACACCAGCACCGTAATATACAGCACTGACAGCAGCACCATGATAGAGAGTACTGACATCAGCACCGTGATATACAGCACTGACACCTGTACCGTAAGCAGCCCCAGGAGGAAGTCAGCATAGCACAGGGATGGTGGGAGCTCCTCATAATGAGCATAGCACAGGGATGGTGGGAGCCCCTCATAATGAGCATAGCACAGGGATGGTGGGAGCCCCTCATAATGAGCATAGCACAGGGATGGTGGGAGCCCCTCATAATAAGCAGCCCCAGGAGAATGTCAGCATAGCACAAGGATGGTGGGAGCCTCGCATAATAAGCAGCCCCAGGAGGAAGTCAGCACAGCACAGGGATGGTGGGAGCCCCTCATAATGAGCATAGCACAGGGATGGTGGGAGCACCTCAAAATATGCACAGCAGAGGTACAGCCCCAGGAGGATGTCAGCACAGCACAGGGATGGTGGGAGCCCCTCATAATAAGCAGCCCCAGTAGAAATATGACACCGCTCAACCTCTTCAAAGAGGAGGGTACGGGCATATAGTACGGTGTGCTTTTTTTGGACAAGGAAGTGAGCCAAATGAAGAAAGAAGGTCTGTGTGCTCGATTAAAAAAATTGTTTATCGACATATACATGGTCTACTGGTCACATGTGTTGAATTCCTCCGAGATCCATGCCTCATTCATTTTTAGAAATGTGAGGTAGTTAACACTGTCGTGAGCTAGGCGAGTACGCTTATCGGTCACGACCCCCCTGCTGCGCTGAACGTCCTTTCAGACAGGACACTGGACGAGGGGCAAGCCAACAGTTCGATTGCAAATTGGGCAAGCTCTGGCCAGAGGTCAAGCATGCCCACCCAGTAGTCCTGGGGTTCATCACTCCTCAGAGCGTCCACATTGGCCGTTAACCCGGTGTAGTCGGACACCTGACGGTCTAGGCGTTCCCTGATGCTGGATCCGGATGACACCTGTTGATGGGTCGGCTGAAAGAATGACCTCATATCCGAAGTCACCAACACATCTTCAAACTGACCTCTTCTTGCAGTCGCTGTTGGATTGGTACCCGCCACTCCTTCTCTGGGAGTGGGAATTGCTCCTCTGCCAGTGCACGCAAAAGCAGAATGCAGCATTTCTCAAAGCAAGGCCTGGAAGTGCTCCATTCTGCTAGCCCTCTGTGATGGCGGTAACATTTCCGCCATTTTGTGTTTGTACCAGGGGTCTAAGTACGTTGCCACCTGGTCCTTGACCCTTATGCTTTTTATACGGGGGTCCCTATTAAAACACTGGAGCATGAAGGCCCCCATTTGCACTAAAGTGGAAGCGGTGTGGTGGCCTGGCTCCTACTCCTCATCCAGGATAATGTCGTCCTCTTGGCTGCGACTGGCTGCGACTGACCAGTTTGGTGATCTCCTCAAATGGCCGCAGAAGTCTGCATGCGTCGCGCATGGGCAGCCACTGGCGCGGTGAAAAAACCCCCAGCTCCCCAGAACCTGTTCTGCCGCAGAGTTCATACAGGTAGACATTAACTGCACGTTTCTGCTGGAGCAGCCTATCAAGCATATAGAAGGTTGAGTTCCATCGCGTCGGGCAATCGCAAATAAGATGTCTGACCAGCAGATTGTGTCGCTGCTGAATGTCAGCAAGGCGAGCCATGGCCGTGTAAAATCTTCTGAAATGGGCCAAGATTTTCCTTGCCTGCCGCAAGATGTCCTGGACCCCAGGGTATTTGACAACGAATCGCTGCATGACCAAGTTTAAGACGTGTGCCATGCATGAATACAAAGAATTACCGCTCTAAGGTAATGACTTCTCCCAAAACAGCTGTCTCCACAATCCCACAGGGTGCTGGCTCTGTTTGCAACTGGAACTGAAGTAGAAAAGATGTAGCTGGATAGCCGCACTCCAAATTATTCAAATTTATTTCAAAAATTTAATTAAAATCATAGCATCTAGGCTGGTAAACAGACTAACTGCACAGCCGCTGACATGTTTCACACCGAACACGGTGCTTAGTCATAGCTAATGAGAAGAATATACATACAGAGTTATATACACAAACACAAGCAATTAGACAAATGAATAAAATATGTGTATGACAAGATAGCAATTAAGGAAACACCTGTGAACATCCAAAGTCTGAAGATTAACATTTAAATGGATGAAAGGAAAAATACTTTTTCCCCTAAAACACCAAAATCACGCTGACAGGTTGAAAGCATACATAATGGTAATAAATGAATGACATGATAAATCTTATCCTTAGGTGAAGAAGTATAGGTGTAACCTAAAGAAATAAAAAATGACATAAGTAAAAAAAAATTTCATTTTGTATGTAAAAAAAATAAATGTTATATATTTTTTCACACGCATTGGCAGACACACAAAAAAAGGAGAGAAAGAAACAAACTCTCAATGTGTGTGCATGCCAATATATGGGGCTCATTGAATGTCAAACCCACCAGAGAAAAACACACAAAAATTATTCCCTAAAAATATTCCCTAAAAATGACACATCCCAAAAAAGGTTTCATAATAGAAAGATTGCAAATATCTCATTATTGGATGTGTCTGCTTAGGTCTTCTCCTATGATACAATGCATAGATATCAAAAATAAAAGTAAATATAGGAATAGACCAAATGAACTATCGATATCGAATGTTCTAAAACCAAGGGCAGGTTCAATGCGAATATCACTATACCGACAGGTATAAGAAGCTGATACAAAAACCCTGTTGATTGATCACACACCCAACATAATATATCAGCTGTGTGATTATCAAACGAATGACAAACATGTCTAATAGGATATTAATTAACATAAAAAATACTGATATTCATAATCACTGCAGAGAAAAATGCTGCAATATATGCATACAGCCCTATTCAAAAAACAGTCTCAATCGAATAATTGGCCTGTCCTCAATGTAAAGCAATTTTAATAAATGGAAAATGGTGAATAAACTCTGGCAGAAACATAATAAAATGAGCCCAGCAGAACCAGATGAAAAAACCTGTCAGCACCAGACCGACAACCAGTGAAATGGGAGCCATACATATTGGCTTAGTAAATACTGGGCAATCAATATGTGGAAAATTCACTCATAAAAGAATGAAATGTCCCACTCAAAGTTAAGGCCCTTAGGCTGCCTCGTATGGAGATAGAATATCCAATAAACCTCCCTTTTGCATAACAGACTAAACCTATCACCCCCTCTTTTAGATAAAGTGACTTTTTCCACCCCCTGAATGCGTAAGCCACTCACAATCCAGATCATGGCAAAGATTCCAATGCTTCGCCACATTAGTGGGGTGGTTTTTGGAAATGTCATAGAGGTGGTCATATAATCTGTCTCTCAGTCTTCGTGTTGTGCGTCCAACATACTGTATGCGACATTGTTCACACGTAATCACGTAAATAACAAATTTAGTGTTACAGTTAATGAAGGCCATGGCTTTAAAATCCTTATTTAGAGACCTAGAAAGGATGGTATCGCCTCGTAAAATGTGGGGGCAACATGGACAATTATTGCCTCCACATCGAAACGATCCTTTAAACTGTAACCAATTAGGGCGTTGAATGCTGCTCAAATAGAGGCTGAGGGACAACATGCCACCAATAGTTGGGGCCCTGCAGGAGACTGATCTAATACCCTTAGATAGAATTTGAGCATAGACAGGATCGTTGTAGAGAATAGGTAAATATTTCTCCACGATTCCTTTAATTTTACTAAACTCTAAACTATAAGGCGTGGAAAACATCGGAATTTTTAAGGATTTGTCAGATACCCGCCTTCTCCCATCTCCATTCTTGACCTTATCACGAAGGAGATGACATCTATCCGTATTAAGGGCTATATTGAACGCCCTATCAAGTACAGGGGCTGAATAACCTCTTTCTATGAAACGCTTTTTCATAGCAGAGGCTTCTTTCAAAAAAGATGATTCATCACTACATACCCATTTTAACCTCAAAAACTGTCCCACAGGGATGCCCTTAATGGTATGCCTTGGATGGCCTGAATCAGCCCTTAACAAGGAATTACCAGCAGAAGGCTTCCTGAAAAGTTTGGAGGAAATAGATTCCCCCTCACTCATCAGAACAACATCCAGAAATTCAATTTGTTTAGGGTCCTTAACACCTGTAAATTTAAGATTGAGGGTGTTGTCATTAAGATACAGAAGCCATTCATCTAATTCACCAACACTCCTGGTGCACACAAAGATTAAGTTGTCTATATAGCAACTTCATCTCAGAGCAATGGGGACAACCAGCGCCAAAAATGCGGGACCTCTCCCACCAACCCATGTACAAATTAGCAAGGGAGGGGGAGAACTTAGCGCCCATCGAGGCCCCGCACTTCTGGAGATAGTAGTCCCCGTCGAACATAAAAAAAATTGTGAGTTAATAAATACTCTAAACAACATAAAACAAACTCTTGGTGCACCAAGGAGTGTTGGCTATGATGTCTAAGAAAAAAGGCTATGGCCTGAATCCCTAGAGAGTGGGGGATAGATGAATAAAGGCTAGCCACATCACAAGTAATCCACACAAAATCCGAATCCCATTTAATAGGTTGAATATCAGACAAAAGCTGCTTAGTATCTCTCAAAAAACCAGGTAAATCAGAAACCAATGGCTGTAACTGGTAATCAACCCACTCTCCCAAGCGCTCATTCAGTGACCCAATGCCTGCCACTATAGGTCTACCTAACAAGGGTTGACAACCCTTGTGCAGCTTGGGCAAATGATGAAAAATGGGCATGATCGGGGCATCAGGGATAAACATATCTCTCTCAACTTGAGTGAAAATGCCTGCTGTGACTGCTCTATCCAAAAGTGCATTAAGATCCTTCCTAAAGGTGGACGTAGGATCCCCCTTTAACTTCAAATAAGTTTTGTCATCCGACAATTGGCGGATTGCTTCATCCCTATACGTACATGAATCTAGCACTACAACAGAGCACCCCTTATCGGCATTTTTTATCACAATACATTTGTTGGCACTCAGATGGGTAAGAGCCTCTTTTTCAACACTAGATAAATTATTGGGTCTGGAGCGACTTCTGCGACCGCAAGCCAGATGAGTCAGGTCCTTCTCCACTAACTTTTGAAAAAGGTCCATGTCCTTGCCCCTGGAGCCAATCGGGTAGAAGTCTGACCTTAATCGAAAAGGGATGGTAGTGCAACCACCCAACATCTCCATAGGGGCAGGTGCAGACTCAATAGCCAAATCTTCCAAATCGCAAAGAGCACATTGATCAGAAAAGCTAGAAGAAGGGGAACAAGACTCACCCATAATGGCAGCGGTCGCAGGATCGCAATCTCCAGAATCCACAGCTGACACGTGCGTAATTTTGCCTTGTTTCAATGCGCTAAGAAGATTGGCACTGTTGTCACACACCACTTTACCAACTGTCAAATTGAGCGGTGTTAGCCACTGATCTGCCTGTGAACGCAAAGCTGAAAGGAGTGCTGGGCCAGTGTGGCTCTTGGCTTCCAGGCACAACAGACGCAGCACGGCATGGCAACGTCTCACCTGGCATGTCGAATAGGTTCTGGGGAGCTTGGGTGGCGCAGCGGAAGAGACGCTAGCAGCGGAAAAGGAGGAGTCAGCCGAGGAGGAGAGGGAGGAGGATGGAGTAGGAGGAGGAGGAGAAGAAGAGTCAGGCCTGCATGCAATCCGTGGCGGTAAAACCAAATCTACACAGGTGCCACGGGTTACATGCTTGACGGCCATCAGAAGGTTCACCCAGTGGGCAGTAAAAGTGATATACCTTCCCTGCCCGTGTTTGCTAGACCACGTGTCTGTGGTCAGATGTATCTTGGCACCTACACTGTGTGCCAGAGATACATTCACTTGCCGCTGAACATGGCCATTTAGCTCTGGGATGCCCTTCTCTGAGAAATACTTCCTTCCTGGGACCTTCCATTGTGGTGTTCCAATGGCCACAAATTTTCTAAAGGCCTCGGAGTCCACCAGTTTATATGGCAGTAGTTGGCGGGCTATGAGTTGTGACAAGCCAGCCGTCAACTGTTGGGCAAGAGGGTTATCCGGCGTCATCATTTTTTTACGCTCGAACATTAGGCCCACGGAAGCCTGCCTTTTTGCAGAAAAACGTGAGCTTGGCGTGGTGGAAGGTGGAGTGGAGGACAAATGTGAGGAGAGAGGAGAAGGAGAAGTAGAAGACGAGGCTGGACGGTGAGAGCCTGGAGTGTGGCTTTGTGTGTTCCGTTGCTCCTACTCGGCTCGGTGATGGCTGCTCATGTGCCTTTTTAAGGTGGTCGTCCCTAGGTGAGTGTTGGGCTTACCGCGACTAATGTGTTGACTGCAAAGATTGCAGATGGCAACACTATTGTCAGCAGCGGATAGGTTAAAAAAAGCCCACACTGCGGAGCCATCCTGGAGCGCCAGATGTGACCGTACATGGTCGATGACTCGCTCCTGATACATTTGCAGTCTGCTTTGTCCCTCCTGTGCAATGTAAGTTATTCCTGCTTCTCCTCTCTATCTGCTGGTCCATATCTCCCTCTGAACTCCCCTCCTCTTCCTCTCTTGTGGGCACCCACGTGACATCACTAGACATGTCATCATCAACGTCACCTTCCCCACCACTATAAGTAGAGATCTCGGAGTAGGCAGCAACACCGGGGACCAACCTCCTCCTTGGGCTGATCTGGGTACTGTCGTCAGACTGCTGAGTAGCGGTTGTTGCTACCTCCTCTTCCTGATCCAATACCAAGAGTGGCTGCGCATCAGAAATGTCTTCTTGATATGGATCGGAAAATAATTCCTGTGACTCAAGCGGAAGGTATGTGGTGGTGGTGGTGTTGTTGGTGGTAGTGTCTTTGGGGGTGCACATAGCAGAGAGTGAAGAAGAGGGTGCAGATCGAGAGGATGAGCAGGGTGCAGAAGAGTAAGGCTGAGCGAGCCACTCAACCAAGACTGGTGCGTCCTTTAAAGTAATTGAACGCACCTTCTGCAACTTCCCACTTTGGCTCAAGCCTGTTGCTCCTGCCCTACCCCATCACCCCTGCGGAAGGGCCTGCCTCTTCCTCTGCCTGTCATTTTTTAAATGACCCTGTGACAAAACTCTCAGTCCCTATACCGATGAAGAACTGCTGCAGTATAGGGCAGCGGTCAGCAGTAGTGCACCTCAACCCTATGTATTGGGGACCTATACCAGTCCTTATAGAATAGCAGACTGTACCTCACTCAACCCTATGTACTATAGCACCCTACACCAGGTTATTACCAGTCCTTATAAGGACCTTTGTGGAACAATTAGGTTGTGTGTGAGTGATTAGCAGACTGTACGTCAGTCCCTATACCGATGAAGGACTGCTGCAGTATAGGGCAGCGGTCAGCAGTAGTGCACCTCAACCCTATGTATTGTGGACCTATACCAGTCCTTATAGAATAGCAGACTGTACCTCACTCAACCCTATGTACTATAGCACCCTACACCAGGTTATTACCAGTCCTTATAAGGTCCTTTGTGGAACAATTAGGTTGTGTGTGAGTGATTAGCAGACTGCAGCAGAAGGGCAGCAGTCAAGTATAATATTCTTTATATATTTGGAAGAAAGAATATTATACGTGTACAAGCCTATTACCATACCAGTCCTGAAAAGAACCTTTGTGGAACTAATAGTAACAGCTACTGATTAAACTGACCCTCACTGCCTCACACACTGCTTCCTGCCTGTCCCTATATAAACTGACAAAACAGAGGCTACTGGAACAATAACTGGAATAGCACTTTTGTGGACATGATAGTAACAGCTAATGACTAAACTGGCTGTCCCTGCAGCACACACCGTCCTGTCCCTTTCTCTAAACTGACAAAAGACACTCAGGCTGCTGCAACAATCACTAGCACAGCACTGCCTATCCTGAACTACACCTAACACCTATACCAGTCCTGAAAAGAACTTTTGTGTACCAAATAGCTAGCGATTTGGGTCACTGCAATCTCTCCCTGCTCCACACAGCAACCTCTCCCTATAGTGACAGAAGAAAGAATGTAAAATGGCCGCCGGATCGGGTCTATTTATAGGTTAGGGGGAATGTCCAAGTGTCCATGTGCTGTAATGTCTCAATTGGCTGTCCTGTACCCCTTGATGGATGTGTCATCATAGGTCAAAGTTCTTTTACACAGTAAACACGGAAGTCCGCCGGGCGAACGGCGCCAATAGTCCGCCAAGCGGGCGGACCGCGAACAGCCGAAATTCCCTGCGAAACGACCGCCGGGCGAACCGTTCGGCCATCACTACTAAGGACATGGATTACTGGAACCATGTCCTGTGGTCTGATGAGACCAAGATAAACTTATTTGGTTCAGATGGTGTCAAGTGTGTGTGGCACCATCCAGATGAGGAGTACAAAGACAAGTGTGTCTTGCCTACAGTTAAGCATGGTGGTGGGAGTGTCATGGTCTGGGGCTGCATGAGCGCTACCAGCACTGGAGAGATACAGTTCATTGAGGGAACCATGAATGGCAACATGTACTGTGACATACTGAAGCAGAGCACAATCCCCTCCCTTTGGAGACTGGGCCGCAGGGCAGTATTTCGACATGATAACGACCCAAAACTCCCTTCCAAGACGACCACTGCTAAAGAAGCTCAGGGTAAAAATGATGGACTGGCCAAGCATGTCTCAAGACCTAAACCCTATTGAGAATCTGTGGGGCATCCTCAAAGGGAAGGTGGAGGAGCACAAGGTCTCTAACATCCATCAGCTCTGTGATGTCGTCATGGAGGAGTGGAAGAGGACTCCAGTGGCAACCTGTGAAGCTCTGGTGAACTCCATGCCCAAGAGAGTTTAGGCAATGCTGGAAAATAATGGTGGCCACACAATATTGACACTCTGTTTGGACATTTTCACTTAGGAGTGTACTACCTTTTGTTGCCAGAAGTTTAGACATTAATAACTATGGCGGTTATTTACGAAAGGCAAATCCACTTTGCACTGCAAGTGCACTTGGAAGTGCAGTCGCTCTAAATATAAGCGGTAGATCTGAAATGAGTGGAAGCTCTGCTGATTTTATCATCTAATCATGTGCAAGCTAAAATGCAGTTTTTTTTATTTTCCTTGCATGTCCCCCTTGGATCTACAGCAACTTTACTTCCAAGTGCACTTGCAGCGTAAAGTGGATTTTCTTTTAGTAAATAACCCCCTATGTGTTCAGTTATTTTGAGGGGACAACACATTTACGCTGTTATACAAGCTGTACACTCACTACTTTACATTGTAGCAAAGTGTAATTTCTTCAGTGTTGTCACATAAAAAGATATAAAAAAATATTTACAACAATGTGAGGGGTGTACTCACTTTTGTGAGATTCTGTATATCTGATATTTAATCCTGTCTTACTATTCCTGTTTGGGCTGGTCCACTCCCTTCATCTTTCCAATTCATGGAACAAAAAATAGGGGAGATGTGCTGAATAGAAACGGAGATAAGGTCTGGACAGTAAATATAGAAAAAACAGTGGAAAGGGGACCTCATGGCAGAAAACAGAAATAGCAAACACTGGTAGAGTTTTGACAATAATTGCTATACCCTTACATTCAAATTCCCAACTTCCAGAATCACTGACCAGCCCTTCACATTTGAATACCTTAGAATGTTTCATCCTTTTACTGAAAGAACCAAACTTTTATCTACTTGCAAGTGCAAATGCGAGGGAGATATTTCATAGTTTCCATGCTACTTAAGAAAACAAACAAAAAAAAATATATAAATAAAAGCCAGACGGAATGCTGCCTTCACTTTTAACAATAGAAACAAATACAATAAGAAAAACAGCTCCAAACCTTGCATGGGCCACCCCCACAAAGTTGAAAAACAGGCAGAAGAATTTTAAGCAGACAAGCGTGTCTCACCCATCCAACTCACTCATCGGCTAATTCCAAGGTATTTTTATTCTGGAGTCTCGTTTTGACCTCCAGACATCAAAAGTATCTTCCAAAGGAATACACCTTGCTGTACCCTCTGACCATATATGTCAATCTTTACGGGGTCTCATGTCCAGAGCCACAAACCCCAGATCTCATGTGCTGTGCAGCTCTCTGACTGGTTGGGAACCTGAATTCTTTTCTCCTAAGAATGGACGGCAGCATTACCCATGATAACTAAAATCGCTTATGACGTCTCCCTGCGTCAAGGGCACCCTTACACTAACTTTCGGAGCAGTACTGCCTAGTGCCTATTTTTACAGTACAAAGAAAAAGGAAAAGGTCTGGTGTCCCCAGTGGCACTCCCATCCCTGTAACATATAAAAATTAAGGATTCACACTGGGACTTTAAAAAAAGTTGGTACCGTTTCCGCCAGTAAACATAACAGTAGTAAATATAGTATATGGTTTATTCAAGTACAATTGCTTACATGCATAAATAACACCAACAGTTGCCAATTAAAAAAGATACATAAACAAGGAATATTGGTACATAAATGTAGTAGCAGTCATAGTACAGGGGCATCATACTACCCGACTAGTTTTTCAAGATCCAGCTTGCTCTTCAGGGGTGGATGTGTGTAACCATGTACCACTGAGCTTGACCGTGGCTCCAGATGTATGGCCTCAAGACGGCGGCAGAAGATGCCTCCCCAGGGAGCTGAGGGGCAGAGTCAGATGGGACCCCACCAGGGGCCAAACGGAGAGCAGGCATGGCATAGGTGTAGTGATGAAGATGGTTAGAAATGTAGGATAGCAGAGGGATATTAACAGGTGACAAAAAATGGGCAAGGAAAGAAGGGAAAGAGGTGAACTGCGATTGTGTAAATGTGTGTGAGTGTGTGTGTGTTTATTGATGTATACCTAGAAACCTTGTTAGTCCATAAAGAGTATAAGCTATGAACATAAATATGTTTGTCAGGCATCTAAAGTAGTATCAATGAGTATTGGCATAAAGATATGTATATCTAAGTAAAAGGCCTGGGTCAGATTTCTCCCATGAACTTGTACAGGGTGTTCCGCGGCTTTTCGAATTTGCCGCGAACACCCCAAATTGTTCACTGTTCGTTGAACAGGCAAGCTCATCCCTAGTCCTCAGTGAAGAGTGAAATGAAATCCAAGCCATGCCTGACCTCCAATTTAACCCCAGAAGAGCCTAAGAGGCTCTGCCCCAACACCATGTGTGGATGGCTGACATGTGAGAGCAGGGGGCGCCCACTGTCATAGGAGGCACGCAATTGTGAATGTACCCCCATGCCATCAGAGGATGTAGTGTGTCCAGCTGTGCCAACGTCCGCGAAATCGCAGACGCCATGCTTCTGACGCCTGAACATGGTGCCGATGTGTAGATGTCCCCATCCGCCCAAAAGCAGATGGGGACAGCAGGAGACACAGAAAAGCATCCCTTTATACACATCGCAGCTCCCAATGCGAGACAGAAATTCGCTAGCGACAACCAAGGAATCGCACAAGGAGCCAGGGTATATAACAATACTGGAATAAAAATTGTGTTGGAGGATGAGTAACCTAGTATAGTATCAAAGTGTAATGATTGTTTATACATGTAAATACTGGCGGGGGTGACAACAGACCAGGTTTGGGCTAATGGGTGTCTTCCACCCGGGTTCAATATAAAGAAAAAGGAAAAGGTCTGGTGTCCCCAGTGACACACTTCCATCCCTGTAACATATAAAAATGAAGGATTCGCCCTGGGACTTTAAATGAAGTGGGTACCGTTTCCGCCAGTAAACATTAACAGTAGTAAATATAGTTTATGGTTTATTCAAGTACAATTGTTTACATCCATAAATAACACCAACAGTTGCCAATTAAAAAAGATACATAAACAAGGAATATTGGTACATAAATGTAGTAGTAGTCATAGTACACGGGCATCATACTACTCGACTGGTTTCGTGAGATCCAGCTCGCTCTTCAAGGGTGGATGTGTGTAACAATGTACCACTGAGCTTGACCATGACTGAGCTTGACCCCCTCCATACATGGTGTTGGGGGGCAGAGCCTCCTGGGCTCTTCTGGGGTTAAATTGGAGGTCAGGCATGGCTTGGATTTCATTTCACTCTTCACCCACAGCTGTGGAGATTGCCTGCCGTGTCTCATTACTTTTATACTTAGGATATTCACCTTTTTGATACTTGCTATATTTAGGCACACTTGCATATTTTACACATTGTTTATTTTCTGAGCACTTATTTTTATTTTATTTGGGATATCCTCTCTCTCTCTCTCTTTCTTATCTTGTCACCTGCCAGTATCCCTTTGCTATCCTATGTTTTCCACCGACTCCATGTCCTTACCATCCTTGACCCAGGCCTTTTACTTAGATATACATATCTTTATGCCAATACTCATTGATTCTACTTTACTACTTTAGATGCCTGAAAAACATATTTATGTTTATAGCTTATACTCTTTATGGACTAACAAGGTTTCTAGGGATACTTCAACACACACACACACACACACACAATCGCAGTTCACCTCTTTCCCTGCCCATTTTTCATCACCTGTTAATATCCCTCTGCTATCCTACGTTTCTAACCATTTTCATGTTCCTACCATCTTTGACCCAGACCTTTTTATTCATGCATACATATCTTTATGCTAATACTTATTGATTCTACTCTACTACTTTAGATGCCTGACAAACATACTTATGTTCACAGCCTATACTTTTTATGGACTAACGAGGTCTCTAAGGATACATCACTACACCTATGCCATGCCTGCTCTCCGTTTGGCACCGGGTGGGGTCCCATCTGACTCTGCCCCCTCAGCTCCCTGGGGAGGCATCTGCTGCCGCCTTGAGGCCGTACATCTGGAGCCACGGTCAAGCTCAGTGGTACATGGTTACACACATCCACCACTGAAGAGTGAGCTGGATCTCGCAAAACTAGTCGGGTAGTATGATGCCCATGTACTATGACTACTACTACATTTATGTACCAATATTCCTTGTTTATGTATCTTTTTTAATTGGCAACTGTTATTTATGTATGTAAAAAGTTGTACTTGAATAAACCATATACTATATTTACTACTGTTATGTTTACTCTCGGAAATGGTACCCACTTCATCTAAAGTCCCAGGGCGACTCCTTAATTTTTATATTTCTACAGTACTGGTACCCAGCTGTGTGACTGTTTTACATGGCCTCCATGTATGCTAGAATTTACTCATCACATTTATATGCTATACAACTGTGCATCGGCAGCCCTATAAATGTGTTTGCCAGGCAACTATAAAGCACAATGAAATTCTCCGCTATTCAAAATGAAAAATGTGGCTTCTTTCAATCTATAACAAGATGTTAAAGCAATAATGGGTATGCCTCCTACTGTCTAGTCGCAGAACCTTGACTGTGTCTGCCCAAAACTGACTTATGCCGTGTACACACGATCGGAAATTCGGCCAGCAAAAGACAGATGAGAGCTTTTGGTCGGAAAATGCAATCATGTGTATGCTCCATCGGACTTTTGCTGGCCGAATTTCGGCCAGCAAAAGATTACGAGCATGTTCTCAATTTTTCAGTTGAAAAAAGTTCCTATCCGAAATCTGTTTGTGTGTAATTGCCACGTGCAAAAACTCATGCATCAACTACGAGAGGGAAGCTATTGGCTACTGGCTATTGAACTTCCTTTTTCTAGTCCCATCATACGTGTTGTATGTAACCGCATTCTCGACGGTCAGTATTTGGTGTGATCATGTGTACGCAAGAAAGCTTGAATGAGATTCCTTCAGAATTCCATCAGGAAAACCATCAGAGCTTTTTCCAACCAAAATTTTGATTGTGTGTACGGGGCATAACAGTATAAAACTCTGTAAAACAACTGGAATTAAATGTAAAAACCAAAAGTACTTCAACTGAAAAGGAAATTCAGTACAAAAACAGACTTACTTTCTAAATCTTTTGCCTTGCTTGCAGTTTTTTCCAAACACTTTGATGCTACTGCAAGCTGCTCCTTTAGTAAATCTTTCTAATTTTGCCTTTTCCTTCTTTTCAGATTCAATATGTAGAGCATGCAGCAAGTGCAAACCAAACACAACAACTGCCCGCATCTCTCCCTTACTGAACCCAAGACTTTTGAGACTAACATCTGAAGAAAGATCAGAGACTCCACCCCCCCCCCCCCCCCCCAGCTCCATTCCCTTGCAATAAACATCCACTGTCTATCTCTGGCCTTGCAGCCTTACTCTTCCTAAACAGTTTATGCAGCATTTTCTACCAGTACAAGCAACAAAACACACCACAGAAAACAGGTCTGCTTCAGTTGAATTTTTAGAGCAAACCCCAGGCCACAAGCCCCCAATGTTTTTCTTTGAGTTTATCTATTAAAGTTATTGTAGTAAAACCAAGGAAGCTTAGACTTCTGTAGTGTATCAATACTTTGCTAAACAGGAAAGCTACACATACAACTGTAGGATACACAATACAACACAATTCATAGATACAATAAGTAAACTAAACATGTTACTCAACTTAGTCAAGTCCAAACAAAATGTCTCCAAAGTTATCCAGCTTCTGGCAGCCATGTGTTGCTCCTTCCAAACACAACTCCCTTTGTGTCCATATGCTTGTTTCAAAAGCTGAAAACTCCTCCCCCAACTTCCTGTTGCATACATCACATCCTGCAGAGAACTTCCTGTCCTCTGCTCGGCAAAAAAAAAACTATCCAACTGGTTTATTTTCATATCAATGGAGGTGGGGCTTAGCTTGTAGCAACACATGGGGTAAAAATCTAACTCTATGTTTTTCTTAAAGTCACTATTCTTTTGACTTTATAGCATAATATAGGTATAATATAATTTATAGCATAATATAGGAAACTTTAACATCTCTTAAAACCATTTGTCCAGGAAAGGGCGAAATAAACCCCCCATATTGTAAGACCACTGTGTTACTTCCAGTTCCCTCATATCTTACATGCAGAAATTCCCGCTCATGGATCTACCAAGAGATCCATCTTTTTACGATTATACCAATGTTCTCGTTATTAACTTTGTGTTTGTGTTGTTCTCTTTACTTTATGTTTGACTCATACAGAAGTGTGAGGCATTGCCGACATGGGGAAAGACTCTGCCTACAAAGTGAGTATCACAACTCCACCATCGCACAATATCACATAGCCCACCAATGACCATCAAGTGCCTATCCGAGAATGCACATGGGCTTAACCACCCCGCAAAGAGGTGCTATACAGTATGTGGAGAGAGGCAAACAAAGAACCAGCGGATATGCTATGTATACAAGAAACTAATTTCCAAACCTCCAAAACACCCCACTGCTCCCACAGAGAATACCCACGCATCTTTCTAGCCAGTACTCCTGGACAAAAAAGAGGGGGTGTCTTAATGGCTTTAAGAAGTTCGCTCTCATTCCAACTCAAGAAAACCTTTCTAGATGAAGGAGGCCAATATATCATCATTACAGGGGATATTAACTCACAGCCATACACCCTGGTGACAGCCTACACACCAAACTCCCACCAAATTCGTTCATATGCAAATGTATATCTACCATGAGATACGTAAAATTCATAATATGTGGTGATTTCAACCTCATTGTGAACATGAAGCTGGACACCACAACCAAAAAAACAACTCGCACCACCACCCTGCATCACCTTCTACACACAGAGCAACTGTTTGATGCTTGGAGATGCCTACATGAAAAGGAAAAGGGACTACACCTTTTATTCCCATAGACCCTGCTCATATTCACACATTGATATATTCATGACAGATAAGTTGCTCCTTCAAAAGGTGTCCTCTGCCCAAAATCAGGACATCACAAGGTCCGATCACGCTGCAATAACGTCAATTGCAGAAAAGGATGTCTCCCCTTCCTTCCCCATCTGGCGCTGTAACGTTAAACTCATACAAGAACCCCAGTCTAGTCAAATGGTCTCTCAGCATCTCAAGGACTTTTTTAGCAATAATAAATCCTCTTCTGAGGATCCTTATACTTTATGCAATACTCACAAAGGATTACATGAGAGGCATACTTATACAACTGGAACTTAGAGAAAAGAAACACCACACAGAAAAACTTAACTCCCTACTATCAGAAATTTGTACACTAGAATCTCGCAACAAAACCTCACCCAACACAACACTCGCAAATACCATATCCAAACTAAGGGGGAGCCTGAGGGTAATCCTTTACACACGGTCCGACAATGAAAATGTCTGATCGGACCATGTTGTCGGATAATCCGACCATGTGTGGGCTACATCAGACTGTTTCCGTTGGAATATCTGACAAAGTTTTAGAGCTGGGCTATAAAATTTTCCGACAACATGATCCGATCGCACTTTGTCTGATCGTTTGTAGAGAATTCCGATTAGACAAAGTGCCACGCATGCTCAGGTCAAATTCCTAGACCAAAGCTATTGGCTACTAGCCTGAACGTAGTCTCGTCATAACGAAATAACGTCATCACGTTACGAACGATCGGATTTTCTGTCAACTTTGTCCGGCCGTGTGTATGCAACACCAGTTTCGGACAAAATCCGTCTGACAAAATCTGACGGATTTTGTTGTCGGAATGTCCGACCATGTGTACAAGGGCTAAGACGTGTAAAGCTGGACTCCTATGTATATGCTAATAGGAGCAGGCAAACACTTAGCAAACAGAATTAAAGCAGGAGGCATCAGAACAAGAATAGCCCACCTTATCCACCCCACCCTTCACCACAAAATCACCAACCCGCAAGCAATAGCCAATTAGTTTGCTGACTACAAACTGACATCTCAACCCCCCCAACCAACTAACACAAACATACAACAATTTCTCCAAAAGCTAAATCTCCAATCCCTATTGGAATCACACATTCTAGCACTAAATGCTCCATTTACAGCACCCAAAATAGAGTCAGTCAGTAGCACATTGCCGAATGGGAAATCCCTTGGCCCTGGTGGCTTTTCCAATGAATATCTCAAAACATTTAGAAGCATTCCCTCCCCATACCTACAAAAGGTTTTTATCAAAGCAGAAACATCTTCATCATTTCCACCTGAGATTCTGAGAGCTTTCATAGTGACATTACATAAACCAGGAAAAAATCCCCCCACACCGGCCAACTTAGGCCAATATCGCTTCTAAATTCTGATGTTAAAGTGCACGCTAAGTTACTGGCCAAACGCTTAACAAATATTATCCCCTCTCTCATACAACATGACCAGATGAGATTTCCATAAATTCAGAAAAGTGTTTGATAGGGTCCGCTGGGGGTATATGTCCTTGGTCCTCTCCAAATTTGGATTCCAGGGCCCTATTTTAAACATGGTGCTAGCACTATACTCCTGCCCTACTGCGGAGGTTTATACATCTGGCCCCCTATCTAAAGTCTTTACCATATCCAATGGGACTCAACAGGGTTGCCCCCTCTCCCGATTCATCTTCAATCTGATAATAGAACCCCTTGAAGGAAGCAATATGTACACATCCCTTAATCGCAGGATTCCATTTCGACTTTCACCCACATGTATTTAACTTATTTGCAGACAATGTTATTCTCCTACTGACAGATCTGCTTACTTCGCTTATGCACGCTCCATAAGGTCCTAACAGACTTTGGCAACAGTTCTTACTATAAGGTTAATTTTGCTAAATCCCTTATACTAGTTATCAGACTATACTGATTTAGCAGTACAGAGGCACATCAAAAACAAAAACTGTAGCAAACCTTACCCTACAAATGGAATGACCACTGTATTCCATATTTAGGCATAACACTAGCAACCACGACAACATCATTAGCCAACAATATCAAGACTCTAATCGCCAAAGTAGTAACCCAACTAAAATAAATATTGAAAAGAGAACTATCCTGGTTAGGAAGAATAGCGGCATTTAAGATGACATTATTACCCCAAATCCTATACATATTTCAGACCCATCCCCTCCCACCATCTTCAAACTCTGTCGAGTCTCATGTGGAAATATATCTGGGGGAGGTAAAAGAGCAAGATGTCAATGCTCCAACCTTATCACTCACAAACAAGTGGGAGGAGCAGGGTTGACCGATATATTTGACTACTTTTGGGCTGTTTGATTAGATCAAATCAGATTGTGGTTCAATGCAGACAGCTAACCACTATAGGTAGAGCTGGAGAGGTCCCTAGCCCCAATGAAAAACTTAATGGCATTTCTAGTAGGAGACCTTTGGAAACTATGGGAAACTCTGGATCTCTCCCCCTCTATACGAGTATCTATACAAGCTTGGAGTCTTCTCAACAGCCAAGGTGGTACCAAATCCCTTATAGTGGACTACCAACTGCCATTACATACATTAGAAGCAAAAGTTCCTATACTATCTACCAAACCATTTCAATGCTATGGTATCATCACAGTAGAGGACTTCCTCTCCAGCTCTAATCCAAAGAGTGTCGAGTGGCTAATAACTGAGTATGGTCTGCCAAGGAGCCTACACTTCTCCTGTACACGTATACTACACTTCCTGGGCAAACACCCCATCCCAGAACTGAAACTCCTTTCCAAAGAATGGCAATTTTAATCCTCCCCAAAACTCATCAACAAAGGTATATCACTTTTATAATATTATTCAAGAGAAGGAAGCATTTTGTAAATCTGCTGCTCTCACCAAATGAGAATTACATTTAAAACTGGCATTTACAGCAGACCAGTGGAAGTTGGCTTTCAAGGGAATCTCCAAAGCTTCTCACTGTACCAGCCATTGCTTAGGATATACAATAGATGGCAGTACATTCCCCATAGAGTGGCAAAAATATTTCATGACACTTCTCCTCTTTTTTTGGTGCAACTGTGGCCAGACAGGGTACCTTCTACACGCCTTCTGGGGATGCCCAAACCTAACAAGCCTTTGGAAACAAGTATTCCAACTAATCTCCTCAACCACAGGATGTATAACACAGCCCAACCCTGAACTTGCAATACTCCATATTGCTATTGAGAAATTCCCCCAAAATTTCAGACCTGTTATATCTCACGTGCTATTGGCCACTCACACATTAGTGCACCAAAATTAGAAGGGTAACAAGACTATTAACATATCGGAGGTAAAGACACTAGTTCAACAAAATTACACCTTCAAACGTCTACTAGCTGTCATGCTCATCTTTTGATAGGGACTGGACAATTTGGACTGAATACTGCACAGGTTCTTAGCCCTAAATACAGTGCCTTGCGAAAGTATTCGACCCCCTTGAACTTTTCAACCTTTTGCCACATCTCAGGCTTCAAACATAAAGATATAACATTTTAATTTTTTTGTGAAGAATCACCAACAAGTGGGACACAATTGTGAAGTGGAACAAAATCTATTGGATATTTTAAACTTTTTTAGCAAATAAAAAACTGAAAAGTGGTGCGTGCAAAATTATTCGGCCCCTTTACTTTCAGTGCAGCAAACTCACTCCAGAAGTTCAGCGAGGATCTCTGAATGATCCAATGTTGTCCTAAATGACTGATGGTGATAAATAGAATCCACCTGTGTGTAATCAAGTCTCTGTATAAATGCACCTGCTCTGTGATAGTCTCAGGGTTCTGTTGAAAGCGCAGAGAGCATCATGAAGACCAAGGAACACACCAGGCAGGTCCGTAATACTGTTGTGGAGAAGTTTAAAGCCGGATTTGGATACAAAAAGATTTCCCAAGCTTTAAACATCCCAAGGAGCACTGTGCAAGCGATCATTTTGAAATGGAAGGAGTATCAGACCACTGCAAATCTACCAAAATCTGGCCGTCCCTCTAAACTTTCAGCTCAGACAAGGAGAAGACTGATCAGAGATGCAGCCAAGAGGCCCATGATCACTCTGGATGAACTGCAGAGAACTACAGCTGAGGTGGGAGAGTCTGTCCATAGGACAACAATCAGTCGTACACTGCACAAATCTGGCCTTTACGGAAGAGTGGCAAGAAGAAAGCCATTTCTCAAAGATATCCATAAAAAGTTTAATCTAAAGTTTGCCACAAGCCACCTGGGAGACACACCAAACACGTGGAAGAAGATGCTCTGGTCAGATGAAACCAAAATTGAACTTTTTGCCCACAATGCAAAATGATATGTTAAACTCTTACTAGAATGGAATATTAATTTGCTTGCATAGGGCTGGTCTTCATTGAGTATACTGTATATATTATATGCCAAATATTTTAAAAATTCCTAAACCAGAGTTCCAATCTTTAGAGGAAACCTAGTATTACAGAAAATGCAGAATCCTGATGTTGACCTCTCCTTCCTATAATGCTAATTGAATTTTGGGAGATACGGAAACATATAAAGAGTTGTCTTACAATCCTACCAATCATTTCAAAGGAAAATTGGTGGAATTAGTACAGGAAGGGTTTGATAAACACATTTTGAATAAAAAGGAACAGACATATTTGGTGCCATTAGCGCCTAGGATTCCTACAATGTACTACCTACCGAAAGTACATAAGGATCCTATTCACCCACCAGGCCGCCCCATTGTGAGCGGCATAGATTCAGTTACATCTAGAATTCGTAGATACATAGACTTTTTTCTACAGCCTCTTGTGAAACGCGTTCCCTCATATTTGAGGGATACGAGTCACACCATTCAGGTACTAGAAAAAATTGAGATTAAGAGGAACTGTCTGCTGGCCACAGCAGACGTGGCCTCATTATATACTTGTATTCCCCATTCATTGGGATTAGAAGCCGTTAGACATTTTTTTGGAAAGGGACCTATCCATTGTGCGTGATCAAAGTGATTATATAATGGAACTATTAGAATTTGCTACTGGCCACAATTATTTTTGGTTTAATGGCAAGTTCTATATTCAACAAAAGGGCGTGGCTATGGGGGCTAAATTTGCCCCCAGCCTCGCTAACTTGTTTATGGCCAAATGGGAGGAGGATGTCGTCTATCAAGCAGTGGTTCCTCAGTAGTCCTTTGGGCTAGGTATATAGACGACATCCTCCTCCTATGGGGTGGGAGTCCAGAGTCTTTGCGGCACTTATTTTCCAATTTGAATCTCAACGATCGAGGTATTCATTTGACATATGAATCTAGTGCAAATAGTGTAAATTTTTTAGATTTGAAAATTAGCATTAATTCAGGAAGTTGGGAATTTCAGACTTTTTTTAAACTGACCGATAGGAATGGCTTTATACCTATCGACAGCTGCCACCATTGGTCGTGGCTTAACGCTGTGCCCAAGAGTCAGTTCCTCAGACTCCGTAGGAACTGCACGGACGTCGAGATTTTTAAACAACAAGCCCAAAAGTTAAGAAATAAGTTTCTTGATAAGGGATATGATCCCATATCTGTGCAAGAACATTATGAGGAGGTCCTTCGGACAGACCGTACTTTATTGTTCGACCGCCCCCCTAGAGAACGTGACAACTCACATAAATGGTCTATTCTGACTTAATACTCTATTCAACATAGAGATATACAAACTATTTTAAATAGACATTGGGGAGTGTTAAAGACAGACAAAACCTTATGCTCTCTGTTACCAGAACGGGCAAGAGTTACTTTTCGAGGTGTCCCGTCACTTCCAAAGTAAAATAGCTCTGAATGTAATAAACCCTCCTGTTCGCCCGGTATTTTTCCAGGATTTAAAGGGTTATTACCCATGCAAAAAATGCACAGTGTGTTGTCATAACATAAATGGTAGGTCTAAAACACTTCAGTTTGGTTCAACAGTTACTAACCGAGTGTATCCGATAAAGGGGTTCCATACGTGTGCCTCTAGATATGTTGTTTACCTAATAACATGTCCTTGTGGGAAACATTATGTCGGTCGGACCACTCGCACGTTCTCTATTAGAGTGGGTGAACATGTCTCTAAAATTAAAAGTGGAGATGTTAAGCATATAGTCCCGAGACATTATAGGGAGTGCCATGACCGCAACCCTATTGGCACTAGTTTCCTGGTAATTGACAGTTATGTCCCACCATGGAGGGGTGGAGCTCTGACCAGAGGCGTTTCCCAGCTTGAAACATATTGGATATATGAGCTCCAATCCTATCAGCCGTGGGGTATTAACGTGGAATGGGACATTAATGCCTTTTTAAATAAAGCATAAATTCCCACACTATTTTTAACCAGAAGTTCTGTTTATATTTTGATAATATGGTATCGATGTCTGTTTCTTTTTTAGTCAATTTTAAATTTTTTACATTTTTTTTTATTATTTATTTTATTTGTTATTTTTTTCTCTCTCATTCCTGTATTTATAGTTTTCATATTTTTGATTTTAAGTCTTAGGCGAATTACCAATTCTAATTTTGATTGTATTTATGTGATATTTATTTATCATATGGGTTCATTTTATTGTTGGAATGGTGTGTATTCATTTATTATTATATTTATATGTACACTATGGGGTTCACATGGGGGTCAGCCCCCCAAGAATTACTATAGTCAATTATTAGAATGCATTATAAAAACATTTTTTTTTCATTTTCATTTTTGTGGTCACTCACATTATGAGCGGTTTTTATTAGTTAATCCATGTTGATTTACATGCCCGTTTTTATTTAATGATGTGCAAAGCTTTTTGAACTGATTGTGTTTCCGTAGTGTTTTTGCTGACCAGAAGCACTGATCAGAATGAGGCTTGGACAGCAAGCCATGGGTGCCTTTTTGCTGACCAGAAGCACTGATCAGAATGAGGCTTGGATATAGGGTGCCCACGTGTCCCGGATTGCCCGGCATTATCCCGTAATTTACATTTTGGTCCCCGATCCCGGGCACCTTCATTCCGGGACAATACAGTGTCCCGGAATGAAACTGACACTGGGAACCAGGGCCGATCCTAGGCGGGTGCAGTTCACCCAGGCGCCACAGAGGTGGGGGCGGTCAAGCGCCAGAGTGCTCCCCTCCCTCCTCCTCCTTGCCTTGTCGTGACGGTGTCCAGACTGAGGCCGGTCTCTCCGCTGGTCACCACCATCGCTGTATTTCCTGCTCAAGTCCGTCCCCCTTCCATCCTCCTCTCCTCAGAGGAGATCCACCTCCTCTCCAGCTGCCGCCCAGGTGGGGTTTGTGCTGTGGGGGGTCTGTACTAATGAGGGGTGGTTTGTGCTGTGGGGGGTCTGTACTAATGAGGGGTGGTTTGTGGGGGGGTCTGTACTAATGAGGGGTGGTTTGTGGGGGGGTCTGTACTAATGAGGGGTGGTTTGTGGGGGGGTCTGTACTAATGAGGGGTGGTTTGTTGGGGGTCTGTACTAATGGAGGGCGTGGTTTGTTGGGGGTCTGTACTAATGGAGGGGGTGGTTTGTGGGGGAATCTTTACTAATGGGGGGTGGTTTCTGGAGGGGTCGATACTAATGGATGGGGTGGTTTATGGGGGGGGGTCTGTACTAATGGGGGTCTGGTTTCTGGGGGAGTCTGTACTAATGGGGGGTGGTTTCTGGAGGGGTCGATACTAATAAATGGGGGTGGTTTATGGGGGGTCTGTACTAATTGGGGGTGTTTGTGGGGGAGTCTGTACTAATGTGGGGGTGGTTTGTGCGGGGGGTTTGTGGGGGTCTGTACTAATGGAGGGGGGTGGTTTGTCCTGAAGGGGGGTCTGTACTAATGGAGGGGGTGGTTTGTCCGGGGGGGTCTCTACTAATGGAGGGGGGATGGTTTGTCCTGAGGGGGGCCTTTACTAATGGAGGGGGGTGGTTTGTGGGGGGTCTGTACTAATGGAGGGGTGGTTTCGGTTTGTGGGGAGGTCAGTATTAATAGAGGGGGGGTCTGTACTCTCACTTCCTCCTCCTCCTTGCTAGTGCTCCTGGGGTCCAAAGCAGCTGCCCTTTGAAACGAACCCTGCCGCCACCCCCTTGTCATGCTATGAGTCTGGAGAGTGAAAGTCCCACTGGTCTAGCGGGGTGCAGGGCAGGGGAAGCGGAGCCAACAGCAGCAGCAGCATTTTGAAACAGTGATCAGCAGCTCCGGTAAGCAGCATGGGGCTGGCTAGAACCAACAGCCCAGGAGGGAGTGGGAGAAGACCTCACCGCCGGCCACCCTGACCTGAGCAGCAGTGGGTGCAGCATCCCCGGAAAACTCCCAGGGCCTGCACACTTTCTCCAGCCTCCTCTCCTAGCTGTCACTGTCATTAACAAGAAGGAAGACAGGCTGACCAAGGGCCCAGAGGATGAGGATGGGCACGAGTTAGGTGCATCTCACACACACACCTACCCACAGACAGGGGCTGGGACAGGGGGGCACAGGAGAGACTGCAGGCAGGGGATAGGGGGTCACTTTCACCCACCCCCTCTCTCTCTCCCATCCTTACTCTCTCATACCCCCTCCTTGCTCTCTCATTGTAAGAACAATTAGTCAGAGTGTAATTGTTCTTACAATGTTGGGCTAACATACATGAAACAAAATGCTTAAATAGGTAAGGGGCGGGGTCACCCATGGATATCACATGGTGGCACCGCCCCTTGTGATGTCACAGACCGTTGCGTGCTGAGGGGTGTCCCTGAATGGCAGTTTGGAAATGTGGTCACCCTACTTGGATAGCAAGCCATGGGTGCCAAGTTCTCGGCTATTGTTGCACCAATAACGCAGCTAACAAAACAAGGGCCCCGTTTCTGTTGGACCCCTGAAGTCCAAGAAGCTTTTGAAATACTCAAGGGACTCTTCACCTTTGCTCCTGTCTTAAGACATCCGGATTCCTCCCTGCCATTTGTTCTAGAAGTGGATGCATCTGAAATTGCCATGGGGGCAATATTGTCCCAAAGACAAGGAGCCAGGGCCCTGCTCCATCCTGTAGCTTTCTACTCACGCAAGCTATCAGCAGCCAAGAAGAACTATGACGTAGGAGATCGGGAATTGTTAGAAATTAAATCTGCATTGGAAGAATGGCGCTATTTACTGGAAGGAGCTTCTCACCCGATCTTGATATTCACCGACCATAAGAACCTGGAGTATTTTGAGATCCTCAAAAAGACTGAAGCTGAGACAAGCCAGGTGGGCGCTCTTTTTCTCCCGGTTCACCTTCCATGTAATTTATCGCCCAGGTTCTAAGAATGTAAAGCCAGATGCCTTGTCACGGATGTTCCACAAGTCCCAAGAAATGTCTCCTCCAGATACCATTCTCGTTCCTGGGAATTTCCTTCTGCTTCAGGAAGACCTTCTTTCCCGACTCAGACAAGCCTCCGTGGGGCAAATTCTTTCTCCCGAACCAGAACTACAAGCCAGAGACGGGTTACTGTGGCACAAAGACAAGATCTACATTCCCGAGGGCCTACGGGTAACCGTTTTAGAGCTATGTCATGACCATGCACTCGCCGGCCATTTTGGCATCACTAAGACCACCGACTTGGTACAACGTACCTTTTGGTGGCCTCAGTTGCGGGAGGACTGTAAGAAGTTTGTGGATACCTGCACTACGTGCATCAGGAGTAAGAGCCGTAGGACTAAGGCCTGGGGCCTACTCAAACCCCTGCCTGTTCCGGACAGGCCATGGAGAATGCTGTCACTGGACTTCATTGTTGAACTGCCCCGGCAGAGGATCATACCATTATCTTTGTGGTAGTTGACGGCACAGGTATTCATCAAGGAAATCATCAGGCTCCATGGGGTACCAGCCAATATAGTTTCAGATCGAGGGGTGCAGTTCACCTCTCGATTCTGGAAGTCCCCCTGCAAGGCTTTGGATATTGAATTGTCTTTCATCTGCCTACCACCCTCAGTCCAACGGGCAAACAGAGGATGAACCAAACTCTTGAACAATACCTATGCTGTTTCTCCTCTTTTGCACAGGATGATTGGATCTCCCTGCTTCCAGTAGCCAAATTCACCTACAACAATTCTATCCACTCCGCTACCAAGCAGAGCCCTTTTTCACCAATTACGGCTTCCATCCTTCATTTCTACCCAACTCCCTTCCCGAATGCACAATGTCAGTGGTTCAGGAAAAGATGGATTTCTTCTCAACCAATAACCAACTTCTGCAAGAAACCATGACTAGAACTCAAGAGCACAACAAAACAACCTTCTACAAGAAGAGACAAGGGGAATTGGTACTGGTACCCGGTGATTTGGTGTGGTTATCCAAGGTGAACTTGAAGATGGCGTGCCCTTCAAGGAAACTGGGTCCCAAGTTCTTAGGATCTTTCCCAGTTAGAAGGAAAATTAATGAAGTAGCCTTCTAATTGGAACTCCCAGACTCATTAAAGGTCCCCCCGGTATTCCATGTGTCCCTGTTGAAACCTTCTGTTCCCAACCCATTTCCTAACCAAAGTACCACTCCTCCTGATCCGGTCTTAGTAGACGATGAGGAAGAATTTGAAGTGGAAGCCATCCTAAACTTCAGAAGAAGGAACCAGTTCTTAATTAAATGGAAGGGGTATGGTCCCGAAGAAAATTCTTGGGAGCCCGAGAACAACATCCACGCTTTCAATCTTTCAAGAGGGCTCATTCCGAGAAATTTGCCCAAAGGGGCATCCGGGGGCTGCCCCTTGGAAGGGGGTAATGTCATGGAGATCCTGCCAGAAATCTGCACCCCAGGCCCTCTGGCTCGCGGGCGCCATCGCGTGTGCGCGCGCCCCTGTTGGCACCAGACAGGTTATTTAACCACTTCCCGACCAGCGCACGACGATGTACGTCGACAGAATGGCACGGGCAGGCATATTGGCGTATAGGTACGTCCAATATTCAATGCCGCCCTGCCATCAGGAGCGCGCCGCCGGCGGCACGCTCCCGTGCTGGTCGGGACCCCCGTGAGTCCGGTCGCGGGACCCGCGGACTCGATTGCCGCGGGCATCCCCGCGATCGTCTCACGGAGCGGCCGAATGGAGGAAATGCTGTGTAAACAACATTTTTCCATTCTGCCTAGCAACTAGTGACGCTGATCTCTGCTCCATGTGATTGGAGCAGAGATCAGTGTTCACTAAATGAAAGCCCAACCCCCCACAGTTAGTAACACACCCCTAGGAACACTTAACCCCTACACTGCCACCCACTGGTTAACCCTTTCACTGCCAGTGTCATTTACACAGGAATCACTGCATTTATATAGCAGTGATTACTGTATAAATGACAATGGTCCCAAAAATGTGTCAAAAATGTCCGATGGGTCCCCCACAATGTCGCAGTCACAATAAAAATTGCTGATCGCCGCCATTACTAGTAAAAAAATAAAAATAAAAAATTATTAATAAAAATGCTATAAAACTATCCCTATTTTGTAAACGCTATAACTTTTGCACAAACCAATCAATAATCGCTTATTGCGATTTTTTTTACCAAAAATATGTAGAAGAATACGTATCGGCCTAAACTGAGGGAAAAAAAATGTTTTTTTATATATTTTTGGGGGATGTTTATTATAACAAAAAGTAAAAAAATAATGTGTTTTTTTCAAAATTGTCGCTCTATTTTTGGTTATAGCGCAAAACATAAAAACCGCAGGGGTGATCAAATACCACCAAAAGAAAGCTCTATTTGTGGGAAAAAAAGGACATCAATTTTGTTTGGGAGCCACGTCGCACGACCGCGCAATTGTCAGTTAAAGCGACGCAGTGCCGAATCGCAAAAAGGGGTCTGGTCTTTGACCAGCAAATTGGTACGGTCTGCAAGTGGTTAAGCCTGTCTGTCACAGACGGTCCCTGCTGTCTGATCTACAGCGTTGTGTGCCCGAGAACCTGATCTGAAGTACTTACCTGTGATTTAGACCCAGCTTGTCTGTGACCTACCTGTTATCTGCCTGCACCCGACCCCGACCTGTCTGTGACTACTCTCCTGCCTGCTCCCTTGTACCTTGCTGCCAGCCCGATGCCTGACCTTGGCCCGTCTGTGACTACTCTCCTGCCTGCTCCCTTGTGCCTCGCTTCCAGCCTGATACCTGACTCGGTCTGTTTGACGATCCAGTCTGCTAAGCTGATCCAGTTCACTGAGCTGATCCTACCTGACAAGCTGATCCAGTTTGCTGAGCTGATCCTACCTGACAAGCTGATCCAGTTTGCTGAGCTGATCCTACCTGCCAAGCTGTTCCAGTCTGCTAAGCAGATCCAGTTTGCTGAGCTGATCGAGTCTGCTGAGTTGATCCTGTCGGCCAAGCTGTTCCTGTCTGCGGAGCTGACCCAGTCTGTTCATCCCTTCTGGTCTGTTGATCCTGCCAGGCACCCGTGCCCCTCCTTACTCCTGTGTCTCCTGTTACCTTACCAGGGAACCGGTAGTGGGAGCCGTAAGGGAGGCCCTCCTCTGCAATTCGGGCTCAAAACCATTAGGTACGTGACACTGCCACTGAGGAACCGCACATTGCACAAACTCAGGGGGCCGAGTCTACCAACTGAAAAGGCAGCAGTTGAAGTGCTAGCATTCAACCGCTGGGCATGTGGATGGCTGGGAGTGAACTTCTTTCAACAGTCCAGCAGCTGGAGCAGGGACATTTGCCTGGTACAAAATTAGATGTCGGTGTACTGCTAGCAGAGTGCCCGCAAGTACTTGGCTGTGACACATCTAATTCTACACCTACATTCCTCTCAGTGCAGGTTTCAGAGAGGACTGAAGGCCTAGTGGGGTTGGAGATCCCAGCTGATGAGGAGCAAGGAGAGGTCCACTTTGTTCTTTGGTGTGGGTCTTTAAGGTACGCTTGCCAACGAGCTGCATGGCAGGTCAACATATGTCTGGTCAAGCATGTGGTTCCCAAGCGGCTGATGTTTTGGCAACGCGAGATACGCTTGAGACATATGTTGCAAATAGCATCCTGCCTGTGGCCAATTATGGCTCTCCTCGCTGCCGGCGCTGTGATTGGCCAAGCATGCGGGGTCACAGTGCATGCTTGGCCAATCGTGAGCCAGCAATGCACTGTGATGGCTCAGTGCATTGTGGGCCATGAGCGCCACACGAATATGGCGCGAACAGCCCACAAAGTTCTGGATTCACTGAACAGGCGAACAGCCGGTGTTCGAGTCGAACATACTTTCGACTCGAACACTGAGCTCATCCCTACTGGCAACCAAGTGGCTCAAGGGTCGTGAGATGCAGCACCAGAGGGGGTCGCTAGCCAGGTAAGTCTGCCATGCTAATATGATGTGTATACTAGTTCATTATGGCTAAAAGCTCCTGGGGGCCCAATTACACTACAGTGCTACAGTCCATAAACAAATCATATAAATCTTCCTGTGCAATTATGCAACAAAGTGCCACTCCAAAAGCGTTTTCCACAAAAATAAATGCACTTCAAGTGCCACTCCTCTCACCCCTTGTGAGCCACACTCACCGGACTTTATGTAACCCCTTTATATAAATAGGAAGGTCCCAAGTTAAGTACTTTTTGTTATGCACTACCTATTCTCTGGGGTTCCTCCTTACAATCTTCCTTGAGGGAAAAATTCCTAGATTAGTCATCTATCAGCTCCAGGGAATACATCCATGGGAGAACCACAAATAGTGTAACACTGCTTTATTGATAAAAATCACAATTTGTGCACTTACATTGGTATTTGTGAGCATTCGCCTTTCAGTTTTTTATTTGCACCGCTGCTTACTATCCAATGTACAATACAGATGTGGGGTCCGCCCAACACATTTCATCCATACAGCGTCTTCAGGGATTGGTCCTGAAAACTTGTTTGATAAATGGATGTACAAATGTCCTGTGAAATAAAACATTGCAACAGCCACCATTTTATTTACAGGACCTCTGTTTTCAGAAAATATATAATATTTTGGGTTTCTAAGTAATTTTCTAGCAAACAATTTTGATTTACATATGTGCCTGAAAAGTTAAAAAAAAATTCCCTGGACAAATTGGGGCAAATTACATGAATATATTTAGCTCTTTGTGACACCTTTTTGTAGCCTGGGGCATCAAAATAATCAACCCTAATGCCTTGCTTCCCCAAAATGCCTTGCATATTGCAGTTGTTCTAAGGAAGTGCCACTGTAAATGTTTCAAGAGTTTGTCATAACAACAAAAAGGCTGTTAAAGTGGAATTAGATCTAAAACTAAAACAAAAAATCAAAAGGGTCTCTTCTGTAATAAACCCTTCTCCCTGCCTGTTAGTGTTTGTGTAAACTGAACTGTGCATGTGCAGATCAGTGTACTTTTACGTAATGACAGCATCTGTGACCAATGGGAGCACTGACACCACAGGACTGGAGGGGATCACTAGCCAGGTAAGTCTGCCATGCTAATACGCTGTATATACTAGCACATTATTGCTAAAAGCTCCTAAGGCCCAATTACATTTTTTTTTTAATTTCACTTCAGAGAGACATTATTTATTCACGTCTACACATTGGATGATGGGTATATTTTTTTTCTTCATTATTTTTTAAATGCTGGTGTCTCATTAATCTCTGCATGGGTACTGTATATTGATCAGAATTACAATTTTCACTATTTACAAAGCTATGGTTTTAGCTAGGTTTACTAAGATGCCTCCACTTCCTTTTTTTTTTTTTTTTTTTTAAAAGAAGTTCATGTACATGCTGTTACATTGTGACTCTCTTGCACAATAATATGTGGCGGATTCTTCAGGTTTCATTCCAGTGAGTTTTAAAAACACTTCTCTTTTATTTGTGTCTCTGGTCAGAGTCAGTCATCCCTGAACAAAGCTGGCATAATATGTGCTTGCATCATAACATATTCTCCCCAACCACACCAGCGGTTTCCTATCAGATTGTCGGACCCATTCCACACAGCGCATGTTAGTGCTGTCAGTGAGGGAGGCTCCGGTCACTTTACAGGTCATTTCCAGAGTCTCTGATGGCTTCACAGTCCCAGGACCAGACTCCACCATTGTGATTTGTGATGTGACATCTGAAAAATATATATTATATTTGATTAGATAGTTTACATTTCTAGTACCTCAGATGACTTAGAAACTTTAAATGTGTTATCTAAATGAAAAAAACACACACATTGTACTGAAGACACAATAAAAAGTAACCACAGGAGATGTGTCATGTCTGAAGTTGTGTTTTGGATTCAGTTGCACTGATTCCGATCAGTTAACTTTTCCTATATAACTGTATTTAAACAGAAATTTACCAGGAATATGTTTTGCATAAACTGAAATGATTGGGTGAGGGGAAACGATGTTATGGTTAATTTGTTTTAAAACAAAACTGTTAATTTATACTGCAGAAAGTTCTTCTTCTTTTAAATAAAATATTTACAGAAAAATAGTTTTTGCACCGACTGAAAAAGCTGAATTTATCTAAAAGGACAAGTGAAGCCCCACAAGTAGAATATTTTATGGTAGCCATACATTTATTGATCTGTTTGAACAATTCTTCACAAAATAAGATAATATGCTCAGATCTATGAGTTATTGAAAAGACAAATACTATGTCATTGATATATTTTGACAAAACTGATCGATTTAATTAAAATTATTGTGATCATTGTGGATGGAAAATCAGATAGTAGGAAAGTAAATCATTTGGTATATGAATATGTATTTTTGTGCTATGAACACTAAATGCAGCTGTAATTAGGTGTGCCAAAAACACCCACAAAATGTCCAATAAGTAAAACAGTGCAAATAGTGTCTAGTAAATACAACATAAGAAATATTAAAATCTGCAGGTAAACTCTACAGTAATTGCTCTGTTTTCATTTACTGCTATTTTAATATATTTTTTATTCCATTCACTTATTACTGATAAAACAATCCAGACCAATATACTGTATGGCCGCGTACACACGCGCGGACTGTTTGCCCAACCTTGTTCGTCAAACAGTTTTGGCAAACAGTCCGCTCAAAATTTGCATGAGCGGACTTGCCCACACACGAGCGGACTGTTTCAACGAACTGTTTGCCAAACAGTCCGCTCAACTTTTGAAATGAACGGAGTCGCCCACGTAAGGCGGAGGCAAATCCGCCCATTTCGAGCGCGTGTACAGGTAGGCGGGGCCCGCGAAGGAGACGTCGCGGGCTCCGCCGCCTGGAATGGGCTTAAAGGGGAACCCCAACGCCGAAAAAAATCGGCGTGGGGGTTCCCCCAAAGTCCACACCAGACCCTTGTCCGAGCACGCTACCCGGCCGGTCAGGAAAGGGGGGCGAGCGAGCGCACCCCCCCTCCTGAGCCGTACCAGGCCGCGTGCCCTCAACATGGGGGGGTGCCTTGGGGAAGGGGGGGCCACGCGGGCCCCCCACCCCAAAGCACCTTGTCCCCATGTTGATGAGGACAAGGGCCTCTTCCCGACAACCCTGGCCGTTGGTTGTCGGGGTCTGCGGGCGGGGGGCTTATCGGAATCCGGGAGCCCCCTTTAAGAAGGGGGCCCCCGGATACCGGCCCCCCGCCCTATGTGAATGAGTATGGGGTACAATGTACCCCTACCCATTCACCTGTGAAATAAAGTACAAAAAAAAACACAACACAGGGGAAAAAATATTTTATTGCACAGCTCCGGGGGTCTTCCGTCTTCGGGGGTCTTCTCGCCGGACTCCTCCGCTATGTGTGTGTAGCTCTTTTACTAGCGGAGGAGTCCGGCTTTCTTCCTCCCCGCCGCCGGCCTCTTCTCCCGACTTCGGGGGTCTTGTCCCCCTCTTCGGTTCTTCTGCCGGGCCACCGCGCCTTCTTGTAGCTCTTTTACAGGCGGTGGCCCGGTCTTCTGTCGCCGCTGCCTTCCGTTCTTCTGTCGCCGCCTTCGGTTCTTCTGCCGGGCCACCGCGCCTTCTTGTAGCTCTTTTACAGGCGGTGGCCCGGTCTTCTGTCGCCGCTGTCGCTGTCGCCGCCTTCCGTTCTTGTTCTTCTTCTTGTTCTTCTTCTTCTTCTCCAGGCGATGTTGACACGTCGCTCCCTCCGGCAGGAATGCCAGGGACACGCTCCGCTGCCACTTATATAGTGACAATGGGGCGGTGTCACATGGTATATGTCACATGGGTTGGTCACATGGTGACCCCGCCCCCTTACGATGTCATAGTCCCCATGTGACATCAACCCATGTGACCAACCCATGTGACATATACCATGTGACCCCGCCCCATTGTCACTATATAAGTGACCGCACAGCGCGGCTCTGGCATTCCGGCCGGAGGGAGCGACGTGTCAACATCTCCTGGGGAAGAAGAAGAAGAACAAGAAGAAGAACAAGAACGGAAGGCGGCGACAGCGACAGCGGCGACAGAAGACCGGGCCACCGCCTGTAAAAGAGCTACAAGAAGGCGCGGTGGCCCGGCAGAAGAACCGAAGGCGGCGACAGAAGAACGGAAGGCAGCGGCGACAGAAGACCGGGCCACCGCCTGTAAAAGAGCTACAAGAAGGCGCGGTGGCCCGGCAGAAGAACCGAAGAGGGGGACAAGACCCCCGAAGTCGGGAGAAGAGGCCGGCGGCGGGGAGGAAGAAAGCCGGACTCCTCCGCTAGTAAAAGAGCTACACACACATAGCGGAGGAGTCCGGCGAGAAGACCCCCGAAGACGGAAGACCCCCGGAGCTGTGCAATAAAATATTTTTTCCCCTGTGTTGTGTTTTTTTTTGTACTTTATTTCACAGGTGAATGGGTAGGGGTACATTGTACCCCATACTCATTCACATAGGGTGGGGGGCCGGTATCCGGGGGCCCCCTTCTTAAAGGGGGCTCCCGGATTCCGATAAGCCCCCCGCCCGCAGACCCCGACAACCAACGGCCAGGGTTGTCGGGAAGAGGCCCTTGTCCTCATCAACATGGGGACAAGGTGCTTTGGGGTGGGGGGGCCGCGCGGCCCCCCCTTCCCCAAGGCACCCCCCCATGTTGAGGGCACGCGGCCTGGTACGGCTCAGGAGGGGGGGCGCGCTCGCTCGCCCCCCTTTCCTGGCCGGCCGGGTAGCGTGCTCGGACAAGGGTCTGGTGTGGACTTTGGGGGAACCCCCACGCCGATTTTTTTCGGCGTTGGGGTTCCCCTTTAAGCCCATTCCAGGCGGCGGAGCCCGCGACGTCTCCTTCGCGGGCCCCGCCTACCTGTACACGCGCTCGAAATGGGCGGACTTTCCGAGCGGGAACAGTCCGCTCATTTCGAAAGTACAGCGGACAGGCCCACACACGGGCGGACTGTTCGCTCAAACACAGTTTCAGCGGACAGTTTTTCGGAATTTCCGAAAGACTTTGTCCGTCCAACTGTCCGCTGAAACTGTCCGCTGAAAGCCCACACACGAGCGGACTGTCCGCCCAAACACTGTTCAGCGGACAAGGTTGGGCGAACAGTCCGCCCGTGTGTACGCGGCCTATGAATTACAATCAATAATGATCCTGCGCAAGTAGAATGTGTAAAAATGAATAATAAACATATAAAGAGCAACATGCTAGTGCAAAGCAAAAATAATATTATTAATAATTATATTAGGAAGGCACGTATCATAAATCCAAAAAGATGAATATTAACTTATAAAAGAAAAATGTAAAGTGCTACGTGCTAGTGCAATGAAAAAATAGTATTAATAATTATATTCGGAAAGCGGGCACCATAAATAAGTCCACAACCAAAATGAGTCTCTCAATATTGTTCAACAGCACCAGAAGTGTCTAAATGAATTCTTATCAAAGAAACAGCAGGTAAAATTTGGTACAAAGAGATATTGGCTCTCAGAACTCTCACCTCCACTCCTTGATAAAATAGCACATCAAGTATAATGAATAGCCTCCGTTCTCTCCTTTACCACCAGGGGGTCTTCAGTTGTTAATAACTCGAAAATTATGGACATCCACACTAGGCCACCAGGGGGCCATTCATCCCTGTATCAGCTATATGGAAAACCAGGCAGCGACCTCCGCGAAAATATGCCACTCAATACAGATATAGGGGGAAGGAAAAAGGCTCCAATAGTGCAGTATTTTGTAAAATCAGTGGTTTAATTTATTAAAATAATGATAGGACTCTCACGTGAATAAAAAATACAAACAGCACATAAGGAAAATGGTGTCCTGGCATCTTCCGCCAGTCTTGCGTCACTTCCGGTATTACGTCACGGCCACTCCCTACGCGTTACGTCAATCACGTGACTTCATCGGGGGATCAGATTTTCACTTTTAGGTAGTAGCGCGAAGGCTTGTTTATTTTATACTGTATGAATTAATGCAGCACTATTTAGAAAACAAAAAAACAAAAACAAATGATAATTATCCAGCATGTGTGTAAAAATACAATACAAGAACATTAATCAATCACAAATGAATACACAGAGTTAAAAAGTTAAGTGTTCATTGGTAAGCAGGCCTGTACTGGTCATAGGGCCGCTGGGCTGCATGTCCTTACAAGAGAGCTCCATAAGATGAATCTGGATCTTCTAGAGGCCATTGAGTGCTTCACCAAGCCGCTGGCCATCAAGCAGCCACTAGTGGTGATGGGGTCAGGCTGGCGGGCTGTTCATTAACCTCATTGGCCTGTGCATGTTCTGGGACAGCGCCAGGGTCAGCCACAAGCACTCATTCAGAGGAGGAGGCGGTGGACATGGGAACGAGCATGGGGGGAAGAAGAACTGGGGAGGGGGAGAGATCGGCTGGAGAGGGGGTGCTCTAGACCGGCAAGAGACCAACAACCTGGTAGAGAACTGGGCCAATGGGCCATCTGTGAAGGTGGTGCCGGGGAAGCATGTTGAGGATCACCCCAAATGTCAGAACAACATGCCTGTTACTGGGGCCACAAAGTGGCTGCTTCTTTTAAATGTACTAATGTTGGCATTTTCTGACTATCACTACATGTCCCCCCAGATCAGCTATTGGCACGTTTGACACCCAGTGACTTTTTTTTATGTTTACTTAAAATCTAATTTGTGAATCTGCCCTTCCCTATCTGTATGGAAGCTAGTCTTATCTTTCTTTCTAAACCTTCTTTTTTGGGTTTAGTGACCCTGTCTGATGCTGGCTATTTTTTGGCTTAAAAAATCATTTTAGACCCAAAGATTACATAAAACCTCAAACATATTTTCTGAAAGCAGACGCACTAGAGAATAAAATAGTGGTAGTTTCAATGTCGCATGATATTAGCACAATCATTTTTTAATTGCACAATTTGTGTGGCGTGATGTGGTGTGTGTCAGGCTAGGAGCAGATAACAGGTGACAGTTCAAGTGTGCTAATTATGCAAAGAGTTCAAGGAACAAGAGCACATGCCATGAGCAGGTCTAAGCAGAGCAGGTCAGCTTGGACTTGTAGTTCACCGCTGCAGATGAAGGTAGGTGTTGGCTGGACCTTGTGGTTCACTGCTGCAGATGAAGGTAGATGTTGGCTGGGCCTTGTAGTTCACCGCTGCTGATGAAGGTACTACAGTAGAATCAGGCAAAGCGTAGTATAGGCAAGCTGGGTCATACAAAGGTAGATCAGAGTCCAAAAGGTATTGAATCAGAAGCAGGCAAGCAGGACCAAAAATAGTCTGGTCATTAGTGATGGACGAACTTCCGACGGGACATTTCGCGAACGCGGACCGCAAACGCGGCCGATAGTTCGTGAACCGGAACGTTCGCGGCGGGCCCCATTGACTTCAATAGGAGGCAAACTTTGCAAACCTACAGGTCAAATTTGCAGCCACAAAATAATTAATAGCTGTGCAAACATAGTCCCACCACATGGCCAATGACATAACACATGTATGAGGTGAATCTGGGATCGACAACTACAAGCATTCTTTTTTTATATGGGAAATTGTTGTGACAATTCAGGACTGTGGAGCGCATGAAGGCAATGGAGGAGAGGGAAGGTCAGGGTAGGCAAAGAAGAGGGTGCAGGAGATGATCACCAGCAGCGTGACATACAGCAATGACACCTGCACCGTGATAGTCATTTGACACCTGCACCGTGATAGAGAGCACTGACATCAGCAGCGTGACATACAGCAATGACACCTGCACCGTGATAGTCATCTGACAACAGCACCGTGATAGAGAGCACTGACATCAGCAGCGTGACATAAAGCACTGAAAGCAGCACATTGATAGAGAGTACTGACATCAGCACTGACACCTGCACCGTAAGCAGCCCCAGGAGGAAGTCAGCATAGCACAGGGATGGTGGGAGCCCCTCATAATGAGCATAGCACAGGGATGGTGGGAGCCCCTCATAATGAGCATAGCACAGGGATGGTGGGAGCCCCTCATAATAAGCAGCCCCAGGAGGATGTCAGCATAGCACAGGGATGGTGGGAGCCCCACATAATAAGCAGCCCCAGGAGGAAGTCAGCACAGCACAGGGATGGTGGGAGCCCCTCATAATAAGCATAGCACAGGGATGGTGGGAGCCCCTCATAATATGCACAGTAGAGGTACAGCCCCAGGAGGAAGTCAGCACAGCACAGGGATGGTGGGAGCCCCTCATAATAAGCAGGCCCAGGAGGAAGTCAGCACAGCACAGGGATGGTGGGAGCCCCTCATAATAAGCAGCCCCAGTAGAAATATGACACTGCTCAACCTCTTCAAAGAGGAGGGTACGGGCATATAGTATGGTGTGCTTTTTTTTGACAAGGAAGTGAGCCAAATGAAGAAAGAAGGTCTGTGTGCTCGATTAAAAAAATTGTTTATCGACATATACATGGTCTACTGGTCACATGTGTTGAATTCCTCAGTGATCCATGCCTCATACATTTTTAGAAATGTGAGGTAGTTAACACTGTCGTGAGCTAGGCGAGTACGCTTATTGGTCACGATCCCCCCTGCTGCGCTGAACGTCCTTTCGGACAGGACACTGGACGAGGGGCAAGCCAACAGTTCGATTGCAAATTGGGCAAGCTCTGGCCAGAGGTCAAGCCTGCCCACCCAGTAGTCCAGGGGTTCATCACTCCTCAGAGCGTCCACATCGGCCGTTAACCGGATGTAGTCGGACACCTGACGGTCTAGGCGTTCCCTGATGCTGGATCCGGATGACACCTGTCGATGGGTCGGCTGAAAGAATGACCTCCTATCCAAAGTCACCAACACATCTTCAAACCGGCCTCTTCTTGCAGGCGCTGTTGGATTGGTACCTGCAACTCCTTCTCTGGGAGTGGGAATTGCTCCTCTGCCAGTGCACGCAAAAGCAGAATGCAGCATTTCTCGAAGCAAGGCCTGGAAGTGCTCCATTCTGCCAGCCCTCTGTGACGGCGGTAACATTTCCGCCATTTTGTGTTTGTACCGGGGGTCTAAGTACGTTGCCACCCAGTACTGGTCCTTGACCCTTATGCTTTTTATACGGGGGTCCCTATTAAAACACTGGAGCATGAAGGCCCCCATTTGCACTAAACTGGTTGCGGTGTGGTGGCCTGGCTCCTGCTCCTCATCCAGGATAATGTCGTCCTCTTCATTCTCCTCTCCCCATCCACGCACAACAGGGATCCCAGAAAGGTTTAAAGCATGCTCTTCTTGCTCCTCCTCATCCGCCCCGGCACCATCCTCCTCTGACTCCTCTTCAGACTCCTGTTGTTCACTTGTCTCAGATAGAGTAGCCCCCCCCGGGAATTCATCCAGCATTGCAACTTCCTCATCTTCCCGCTCCTGCTCCTCCACAGCTTGATCAATGACACGACGCAATGCACGCTCCATAAAGAAGGCATAAGGTACCATGTCACTGATGGCGCCATGGCTGCGACTGACCAGTTTGGTGATCTCCTCAAATGGCCGCAGAAGTCTGCATGCGTCGCGCATGAGCAGCCACTGTCGCGGTGAAAAAGAACCCAGCTCCCCAGAACCTGTTCTGCTGCAGAGTTCATACAGGTAGACGTTAACTGCACGTTTCTGCTGGAGCAGCCTATCAAGCATATAGAAGGTTGAGTTCCTTCGCATCATGCAATCACAAATAAGACGTCTGACCGGCAGATTGTGTCGCCGCTGAATGTCAGCAAGGCGAGCCATGGCCGTGTAAGATCTTCTGAAATGGGCCGAGATTTTCCTTGCCTGCCGCAAGATGTCCTGGACCCCAGGGTATTTGACAATGAATCGCTGCACGACCAAGTTTAAGACGTGTGCCATGCATGGCACGTGCGTGATTTTGCCCTGTTTCAATGCGCTAAGCAGATTGGCACCATTGTCACACACCACTTTACCAACTGTCAAATTGAGCGGTGTTAGCCACTGATCTGCCTGTGAACGCAAAGCTGAAAGGAGTGCCGGGCCAGTGTGGCTCTTGGCTTCCAGGCACAACAGACGCAGCACGGCATGGCAATGTCTCACCTGGCATGTCGAATAGGTTCTGGGGAGCTTGGGCGGCGCAGCGGAAGAAACGCTAGCAGCGGAAAAGGAGGAGTCAGCCGAGGAGGAGAGGGAGGAGGATGGAGTAGGAGGAGGAGGAGAAGAAGAGTCAGGCCTGCATGCAATCCGTGGCGGTAAAACCAAATCTACACGGGTGCCATGGGTTACATGCTTGACGGCCGTCAGAAGGTTCGTGCGTGATTTTGCCCTGTTTCAATGCGCTAAGCAGATTGGCACCATTGTCACACACCACTTTACCAACTGTCAAATTGAGCGGTGTTAGCCACTGATCTGCCTGTGAACGCAAAGCTGAAAGGAGTGTCAGGCCAGTGTGGCTCTTGGCTTCCAGGCACAACAGACGCAGCACGGCATGGCAATGTCTCACCTGGCATGTCGAATAGGTTCTGGGGAGCTTGGGCGGCGCAGCGGAAGAGACGCTAGCAGCGGAAAAGGAGGAGTCAGCCGAGGAGGAGAGGGAGGAGGATGGAGTAGGAGGAGGAGGAGAAGAAGAGTCAGGCCTGCATGCAATCTGTGGCGGTAAAACCAAATCTACACGGGTGCCATGGGTTACATGCTTGACGGCCGTCAGAAGGTTCACACAGTGGGCAGTAAAAGTGATATACCTTCCCTGCCCGTGTTTGCTAGACCACGTGTCTGTGGTCAGATGTATCTTGGCACCGACACTGTGTGCCAGAGATACATTCACTTGCCGCTGAACATGGCCTTCTGTGAGAAATACTTCCTTCCTGGGACCTTCCAATGTGGTGTTCCAATGGCCACAAATTTGCGAAAGGCCTCAGAGTCAACCAGTTTATATGGCAGTAGTTGGCGGGCTATGAGTTCTGACAAGCCAGCCGTCAACCGTTGGGCAAGAGGGTTATCTGGCGTCATCATTTTTTTTACGCTCGAACATTAGGCCCACGGAAGCCTGCCTTTTTGCAGAAAAACGTGAGCTTGGCGTGATGGAAGGTGGAGTGGAGGACAATTGTGAGGAGAGAGGAGAAGGAGAAGTAGAAGACGAGGCTGGACGGTGAGAGCCTGGAGTGTGGCTTTGTGTGTTCCGTTGCTCCCACTGGGCTCGTTGATGGCTGCTCATGTGCCTTCTTAAGGCGGTCGTCCCTAGGTGAGTGTTGGGCTTACCGCGACTAATGCGTTGACTGCAAAGATTGCACCTCTCTCCTCCACCCCCTCCTCTTCTTCTTCCTCCATGGCCTCTTCCAGTGCTCTGTCCTCAGAACCAGCGGTGCTCCGTAGGCGTTCCAGGGGCTACGCAAGTACGCAGGCAAAACAATGCCATGCCGTGCTTGCGCTGGTTTGTTTAGGGGACAGAAGCCACACTGGGGCGGATGTTTTGTCAGCTCTGCAGGGGCAGGCCGAGAGGTGGTTGACGCCACGCCAGCTTAAGCTAGAAATGGTGGTTTGCGACAATGGCACCAACCTCCTCTCCGCCCTCCGACAGGGACAACTGACCCATGTGCCCTGTGTAGCTCACGTCTTTAACCTGGTGGTGCAGCGGTTCTTGGGCAGGTACCCTGGCTTACAGGATGTCCTGAAGCAGGCCAGGAAAGTCTGTGTGCATTTCCACCGATCATTTAATGCCTGTGCTCGGCTGGCTGAGCTCCAAAAGGAGTTGAACCTGCCCAAGAACAGCCTTATATGTGACATGCCCACCAGTTGCAACTCAACGTTGGCCATGCTGCAGCGGCTGCACACGCAGCAGAGGGCCATCAATGAGTAGCTGTGCGACTACGGCACCAGGAAAGGGTCAGGGGAGCTCGGTTTTTTCTCACCACGCCAGTGGGGCATGATCAGGGATGCATGCACTGTCCTGTCACCGTTTGAGGAGGCCACAAGGATGGTGAGCAGTGACAGTGCATGCATCAGTGACACTGTACCTCTTGTCCACCTCTTGGAGCATACGCTGCGTGGAATAATGGACAGGGCACTTGTGGCAGAACAGAGGCAGGAAGAGGAGGACTTCCTTGCCTCTCAAGGCCCCCTTTATCCAGACAGTGTTCCTGCTGTGCCACCCATCACACAGGAAGAGGATGAGGAGGAGGAGGAGGATAATGATTGTGTCAACATGGAGGTGGAGGCTGGCACTCAGCAGCAGCAGTCTTGTAGGGATGATTTACAGTCCCAAGAAACACGTGGACTTGTACGTGGCTGGGTGGAGGTAGCTGCGGATCATGTTGTCCTTGGTGACCCAGAGGACTCCGGACCGAATGCCTCAGCTAACCTACGCTGCATGGCCTCCCTGATCCTGCAAAGCCTGCGGAAGGATCCTCATATTCTTCGGATCAAGGAGAGGGACCATTACTGGCTGGCCACTCTCCTTGATCCACGGTACAAGGGTAAGGTTGCCGACCTTATCTTGCCATCGCAGAGGGAGCAGAGGATGAGACATCTCCGGGAGGCCTTGCAGAAAGGTCTGTGCAATGCGTTCCCAGAGACTGGGAGGTTACAAACTCCTGGTCCTGGACAACGTGTTGCTGAGGCATCGGTCAGAAGGAGCGGTGGAGAAGGTGGCCGTCTGACTGATGCTTTCAGACAATTTTTTAGTCCGCAGTCCCAAGGTATGATCAGTTCCAGCAACTATCGCCAGCGTCTGATTTACATGGTGCAGGAATACCTAGGGGCAAGGTCAGACTTGGACACCTTTCCCACCGAAAATCCTCTGGCTTACTGGGTCTTGAGGATGGATCACTGGCCAGAGCTTGCACAGTATGCATTTGAGCTACTGGCCTGTCCTGCATCCAGCGTTCTTTCGGAACGCACCTTCAGTGCTGCTGGTGGCTTTGTTACCGATCACAGGGTGCGCCTGTCCACCGAATCAGTTGATCGACTGACCTTCATCAAGATGAATCAGTCTTGGATCACCCACAGCTACCAAGCACCTGAAGCTGATGTAACCGAATAATTTTTTTTGAAATATCACATCCCTTCAAGACTGCCTATGCTGATGCTGAGTGACTGTCCTGTTATGTTGATTGTCTATCCCCTTCCTCCTCCGCTGATATGTTGGAAGAACATTTCTGGTTCTGGGTGATGCCATTAGCCCAATTTTTCTGCCCCTGTTTAACAGGGGCGTTTAATTACAATTTTTGATGCAATGCTTTGCAGCAGGGCTAATTCCTGCAATAAAACAAGTGTATATGGGAGAGGTTGCAGTGTCGTGGCACCAGCACCAGTGCCTAAGGCCCAATTTTTCTGCCCCTGTTTAACAGGGACATGTAATTACAATTCTTGATATAATATTTCACAGGAGGGCCCGTTCCTGTGCCCACCCAGAGTAACTATGAGGACTTATAGTGTTGTGGCACCAGCACCACAACCACCAAAGGCCAATTTTTCTACCACTGTTCAACAATGGCATGTAATTACAATTCTTGATATAATCGTTCAAAGCAGGGCGCTCCATCGCCCACCAAGAGTCACTTTGAGGGCTTACAATGTTGTGGCAAAACCAACACCTTGTTCCACCATTTCTGCAGAGCATATAGGGCAGGCCCCTACTTTCAAACATCCAACTTACAAACATCACCTACTTGCAAACGGAAGGAGACAACCGCAAGTGAGATGAAAAAAGATGGACGACAAAACAAATTATACAGGGGTGATAACCCTTCCCTATGTTTTCCAAAAAGCTTAAAAATAGTTTTTTTGACTGGAGCTACACTTTAAAAATGTACCAGTTGAAAATTACAAACAGATTCAACTTAACACAACAAACCTACACAGTCCCTGTCTTGTTTGCACCGCCTGTATACTGCTGTTCTGAGTATATAGGGCCTGGGGGCCACACGCATTTCCTTTTTTTAATATGGGTATGGGGTTCCCCTTAAAATGCGTACAAGACCCAAAGGGGCTGGTAATGGGCATGGAGGGCTACCCATGCCATTTTTCTCAATGATTTTCAACCATATTGCAGGAACCAGATATAACATTAAAACCGCAAGCAGTTTTAAATGTTATTTCCGTTTAATGTCATTTTGTGCAGGGACTGTTCTAAACACGGGAAACACGTGGCACTTTTTTTTTTCACTTTAATCGTCATTAAAATCAGTGCTCCCGCCAAAACGACCATTTTTAAAAACATTTTAGGCATTGACCCATGTCCCCTGGGGCAGGAGCCAGGTCCCCAAACCCTTTTTAGGACAGTATCTTGCATATTAGCCGTTAAAATTAACACTTTTAATTTAGAACGTTCGAGTCCCATAGACTTCAATGGGGTTCTAAAGTTCGTACGAATTTGGGGTCCGTTCGAAAGTTCTGGTGCGAACCGAACCGTGGGGTGTTCGGCTCATCCCTATTGCTGACTGTTCAACACGTCCACAGGTTCCGGTTCATTTACTTGGAGGCTGGAATGAACAGGTTTCAACAATGAAACTTGAAAGACATTTGGAGTGCGCAGGGATGGGGGAAGTTTTAATCTACAGGCCACAGGATTAACAATCTCCGTAATTTCATAGGGCCTGATGGATTTTGGGTAAAGTTTTTTTAGATGGAACATGCAGGGACAGATTCCTAGATGATAGCCACACTTTGTCACCAACTTTATATCCTGGTGTCTTTGAGCGCCTCTTATCAGCCATTTTCCTACACAGAGCGAGAAATAGCACAATTAACATCGGACCAGATTTTGGAGAAATTTTCAATCCATAAGCACAGAAGAAAGGAGATGTCCCTGTAGATGTGCTGGCACAATTAACCACTTAAGGACCACCGCATGCCATTGTACGTCATCACAATGGCATGCACAGGCACAAGCACGTACATGTACGTGCTTGCCTTCCAGCGGGTGGGGGGTCCGATCGGACCCCCTCCCGCTGGATGCGGCGGTCCGTTTCGCTGCAGGAGCGATCCGGGATGAGGGGATGGCCGTTGGTTTCTGGCCATCCCCTCTCGATCGCTCCTGGCGAATTAGAAGCTTCCTCCCTCTGTGTATAGTAAACACAGGCAGGGAGGAAGTGATGTCATTCTCCTCGGGGCGGTCTTACTGACCGGACTACGAGGAGAAGTGAAAGTAAGTGTGCACCAACACTACACTAACACATAGGCACACATAGGTACACAAACCCCCCCGATCCCCCCGCCCCCCCCCCCAGTCACAGTGTCACTGATTGCAGTGATCATTTATTTACTGATCACTGCATTCAGTGTCAGTTGTAAAAGTAAAAACTGTCAGGGCAGTTAGTGTTAGGTCCAGGGTAGCCCCCTACCACCCCCCAATAAAGGTTTAACCCCCTGATTGCCCCTAGAGTTAACCCTTTCACCCCCTTTTGCAGTGTCACTAAGCGATCATTTTTCTGATCGCTGCATTAGTGTCACTGGTGCCGCTAAGTAGCTAGTTATTTTTTTAGGTTCACCGCCAGGGTTTTTTTTAGCGCTAGGTACCCCCATATACTACACAATAACGGTTTTAACCCCCTAATTGCCTCTAGTTAACCCTTTCACCCCCTTTTGCCAGTGTCACTAAGCGATCATTTTTCTGATCGCTGCATTAGTGTCACTAGTGTCGCTAGGTAGCTCGTTATTTTTTTAGGTTCACCGCCAGGTTTTTATAGCGCTAGGTACCCCCATATACTACCCAATAATGGTTTTAACCCCCTGATTGCCCCTAGTTAACCCTTTCACCAGAGATCACAGTATAAGTGTCACTGGTGACGCTGGTTAGCCAGTTAGTTATTTAGGTTCCCCGTCAGGTTTTTATATAGCACCAGGGACCCTCATATACTACCTAATAAAAATTTGAACCCCCTGATTGCCCCTAGTTAACCCTTTCACCAGTGACCACCGTATAAGTGTTACGGGTGACTCTGGTTAGTTTGCTTTTTATAGCATCAGGGCACCCACCATTTATTACCCAATAAAGGTTTAACCCCCTGATCACCCGGCGGGTGATATCAATAAGGTTTTAGGGTCAGTGTCTGCGTCGCCCCAGGCAGCGCTAGGTTAGTGCCAGTACCGCTAACATCCACGCGCAAAGCATAAACCTCTCGTAGTGGTATAGAATCTGAACAGATCAATATCTGATCTGATCAGATCTTTACTAGCGTCCCCAGCAGTTTAGGGTTCCAAAAAAACGCATTGTTAGCGGGATCAGCCCAGATACCTGCTAGCACCTGCGTTGTGCCCCTCCACCCAGCCCACCCAAGTGCAGTATTGATTGATCACTGTCACTTACAAAACACTAAACACATAACTGCAGCGATCGCAGAGTCAGGCCTGATCCCTGCGATTGCTAACAGTTTTTTTTGGTAGCGTTTTATATTTAAATCCGGAAGGCAGTGCTTGGTTTTCGGGGTCCCGTACGTGGCTAGGCTCCCAAAAAGTCCCCCACATGTGGTATCCCCGTACTCGGGAGAAGCAGCAGAATTTATTTTGGGGTGTAATTTCACTTATGCCCATAGCATGTGTGAGCAATATATCATTTAGTGACAACTTTGTGCAAAAAAAAAAAATTGTAATATTCCTGCATCTTGTGGCAAAATATAAAATATTTCATGGACTCAAAATGCCTCTCAGTAAATAGCTTGGGGTGTCTACTTTCCAAAATGGTGTCATTTGGGGGGGTTTTGTGCTATTTTGGCATTTTATGGCCTTCGAAACTGTGATAGGTAGTGAGGAGTGAAATCAAAAATTTGCACCCTTAGAAACCCTGAAGGCAGTGATTTGGTTTTCGGGGTGCCGTACGCAGCTAGACTCCCAAAAAGTCCCACATATGTGGTATCTTCGTACTCAGGAGAAACAGCAGAATATATTTTGGGGTGCAATTCCACATATAACTATGGCATGTGTGAGCAATATATCATTTAGTGACAACTTTTTGTAAACTTTTTTTTTTGTGTCATTATTCAATCACTTGGGACAAAAGAAAAAAAATATTCAATGGGCTCAACATGCCCCTCAGAAATTTCCTTGGGGTGTCTACTTTACAAAATGGGGTCATTTGGGGGGGGGGGGGTTTGTACTGCCCTGCCATTTTAGCACCTCAAGAAATGAGATAGGCAGTCGTAAATTAAAAGCTGTGTAAATTCCAGAAAATGTACTCTAGTTTGTAAACGCTATAACTTTTGCGCAAACCAATAAATATACGCTTATTAACATTTTTTTTTACTAAAGACATGTGGCTGAATAAATTTTGCCCTAAATGTATGACTAAAATTGAGTTTATTCGATTTTTCTTATAACAAAAAGTAGAAAATATATTTTTTTCTCAAAATTTTCGGTCTTTTTCCATTTATATCGCAATACCATCAAAAGAAAGCTCTATTTGTGGGAAGAAAAGGACGCAAATTTCGTTTGGGTACAACATTGCATGACCGCGCAATTACCAGTTAAAGCAGTGCAGTGCGAAATTGTAAAAAGACCTCTGGTCCTTAGGCTGAAAATTGGTCCGGGGCTGAAGTGGTTAAAGTCAAAATCCGCCCACGGAAGGATGTTGACCCACCCCACCTCATCATTGGCTATCAGACAACATACCATCTTCTCTAGAGTCTGATTAGTCCTTTCTGTTTGACCATTTGTCTCAGGATGATATGCTGAAAAATATGATAACTTAATCCCTGGCTGAGAGCAAAGGGCCTTCCAAAACTGGGCTATAAACTGAGAGCCATCGTCTGAGACAATGCAAATTGGTGCCCCATGGAGCCTGAAAACATGTTTAATGAATAAGGATGCAAGTTCTTTAGCCAATGGAAGTTTCGGAAGAGGAACAAAGTGGGCCATCTTACTGAACTTGTCTACCTCTACCCAGATCGTTGAACATCCCTGGGACGGAGACAAGTCAGTGATAAAGTTCATAGATAAATGGGTCCAGGGACAGGTAGATGTCAGAAGAGGACATAGGAGACCGGAGGGCTTAGAGGTCCTGCTCTTGCTTCTGGCACAAACTTCACAGGCCTAGACCAAGGCTAACACATCCTGCCTAATCGATGGCCACCAGAGGTTGCGAGAGATAATCTCAAAAGTCTAAATCCCGGATGTGCTGCAGGTTTCGATGCATGTACCTGCTGCAATACCTGCAAACAAAGAGCTAGTGGCACAAAAAGTATACCAGAGGGAGTGGCTTCAGCCTGTGCCGATAAAAAGGCCTCAGATGTCCATCTGGGTCCTATCCTTAGGGATAATGGGTTGTGGAGGAAGCGGAGGAGGAGACTCTGATGAAAAGCTTTGAGACAAGGCATCAGCCTTAATGTTTTTTGGCCCTGGTGGATAAGAAATTGTGAAGTCAAATCTGGAGAAGAACAATAACCACCTGGTTTGACGTAAATTCAGTCTTTTAGCACAACGGATGTATTCAAGGTTTTTGTGGTCAGTCAGAACTATGAATGGATAACGAGCTCCCTCCAGCCAATGTCTCTATTCCTCCAAAGCTATTTCTGGCTAGAAGTTCTCTGTTGCCTATATCTTAATTGGGCTCTGCTGGGAAATATTTATGGGACAAGAAGGCACAGGGGTAGATGGCAGCATTAACAGGATCCTTTTGTGACAAAAGAGCCCCCACCCCTACTTCAGATGCATCTAGCTCCACAATAAAGGGCAGCCCAGGAACAGGATGGCTTAGAATTAATGCAGAGGTAAAAGCTTTCTTCAACTGAATGAAGGCTTCCTGGGCTTCAGTAGTCCATTAAAACTTAGTCAGAGGCTTCCTGGTGCGAGAGGTTTTAGGATGTGCAATGGTGGCAAAGTTCTTAATTAATTTTCAATAGAAATTTGCAAAACCCAGGAAGTGCTGAAGTGCCTTCAGGTCTGAAGGTGGTGCCCAGTCTAAAATGGCTTGAATCTTGGCAGGATCCATGGTGAGGCCTGTGTCAGAAATTAGGTAGCCCAGCAAAGGTACTTGTTTAACATGGAATAAACACTTTTCAGGCTTTACAAAAAGGGAGTGAGTCTTTAATTTGGCCAATACCGAGCAGACGTGAATCTGATGTGTTTCAAGATTGGGAGAGTATATCAAAATATCATCTAAGTATACAAGTATGAAGTGACCCAACAGGTCACGGAAAATGTCATTCATAAAGTTCTGAAAACAGCTGGCGCATTCGTGAGATCAAAAGGCATGACAAAACATTCGCAATGGCCATCCTTGGTGTTAAAGGCTGTCTTCGATTTGTCTCCTGCACGGATGTGCACTAGATTATAGGCTCCCCTTAAGTCCAGTTTGGAGAAGATTTTGGCTCCCTGGATTTGAGAGAACAACTCCGTGATGAGAGGAAGAGGATACTGATTGGGAAAAGTTATCTTATTTTGACCTCTGTAGTCAACACAAATTATCCGTCCTGCATCCTTCTTGGGAACAAAGAAGCATCCTGCGCCTACGGGAGAAGTGGAGGGATGGATGAAACCCTTAGCTAGATTTTCCTAAATATACTCTTGCAAACCCAGATTCTCTGGCTCAGACAGTGGAAAAACTTTCCCTCGAGGAGGTGTAGTGTCAGGCAAGAGGTCAATGGGACAATCATAACTGCGATGAGGAGGTAAAGTGTCAGCAATCCCTTTAGAAAAAACATTCTAAAAGTCCTTATAGCAAAGCGTAATCTGTTCCATTACCACTTGACAGGCAGCAGATTGAACAGGGTGCTGGATGCAGGTTTTTTTATACACTGATTGGACCAAGCCAGAATATTTCCTGTTTGCCAGTCAATTACTGAATTTTGCTTCTGGAGCCAAGGAAGGCCTAGGATCAAAAGAGTGGATGGAGAGTCAATGACAAGGCATGAAATCTTTTCCCAATGCAAGGCCCCCAATTGTAACTGGAAAGGGTCGGTGGATTGGGGCACTAGATTTTGTGAGAAAGGCCGATTATCCATAGAAATCAGATGCACTTGGCAATCTAGAGCATGAGTTTCCAGGGACAAATAGGTAATCAGAGTCTTATCCATAAATTTCTCAGTGGCTCCAGAATCTACAAAGGCCAGCAGTTCATGATCCCAAGTTTCCCGGATGTGTAGGGCAAGAACGGAGCATATGACCCTTGAGGCCACAATATAAACAGAGTCCCATGTTATGCCGGTGTGTGTGTGTTCCTGGGCAGATAAACAGGTGGAGACTAACTACATTGGTTCTTCCTCAGATCTAGCACTGGAAGTGGAATAATCAGGTGTCACGATTATTATAATTATAATTTGCCACAGCCGTAAGGAGTTCTCGTCTCCTCTCTCCCAGCACATAGCCTCCTCCAATGAGTCTGGGTACGAAAAGTTGACCAGAGCATCCTTAATTGCATCTGAAAGGCCTTTTCTAAACTGGCTGTGGAGAGCTGCATCATTCCAGGCCCATCTGCGAAACTCTGAGCAATACATTTCAGCAGTGATAGTTCCTTGCTGTGTTACGCAGTGTTGATTCTGCAGTAGCAGCACGATCTGGATCATCATATAGCAACCCAATGGCTTCAAACAAGGCATCTACTGTTAGCAGGGCCAGATGGTTTGGTTCCAGGTTAAAGGCCCAAGCCTGGGGGTCAACTTGTAGTAGTGAAATAATGATCTGAACCCTCTGAGTTTCAGAGCCAGACTAGGATGGCTTTAACTTGAAATATAATTTGCAGCTGTTTTTAAAGTTGCAAAAACCTTTACGGTCACGAAAAAAAACAGTAAGGCAAAGGAATTTTCGGTTCAGATGATGGAGTTTTTGTAGCGGTGGTAGTAGAAGGAGATTTCACCTTGGTGAGCTCTGTGACGAGCAAGCAGTATCAATACTAGCCAGGTCATTCATGAAATATACAGAGCAGATATCAGCTGGGTCAAGCAGTAGCACTCAAAGGTAACAACTGTATCACAAGCACTGACTGTGTGCTGATACAGGCGATTTAAAGGTTAGCTGGCCAATCACTGTTGTTTCTCAAACAAAGGCTGTGCCAGGTGAGTTCTGCTGGGTCTTAAAGAGGAAGTAAACCCTGATGTGTTTTACTTCCTCTTTTGATCTCTGCAAAGCCTGCAAATGAAAAGCATAATGGGCTAGTATACATTGTTTTGTTTCTTTCCGCCACATTCGGCGTTTGAATTTTCGGGAGACTACAAGTGAAATATCTCCTAAACGGCGCACGTTTAGGAGATATTTCCACTACCTATAGGTAAGCCTTATTCTAAGCTTACCTATAGGTAGAAGTGCAAAAAGTGGGTTTACAACCACTTTAAAGGGATCCTAGTACTGACAGTTGGATGCTCCAACCTTCACAACACAGACCTGCTTACCAGAGCTAAAGACTTCAAAGTAAAAGAGGTCTGATACTTTACACTCCTCCCTAATTAATATGCAGTCAAAGGTGTGTGCAGCCTATTGCATTAGGGTGTGAACCCCAAAACTCAAACACACGTTTGTCCACTGACATTTATGGACAGGAGAAAAGTGCCTGTTTTTTACAAACCATCTGTAAATTTATAGATAATTGGGAACAGTCAGTACCTGGACCTCTGATAGAGAGTAAAGTTTTAGTAAACAGGCCGCTATACAAATATATGAAGCGTGGGTTGCGCTAACTTAGCAATTTAATTTAACCAAAGTGCCGTGCTTATATAAGGACCTCTTTAGCAAAAGAAGATTACTCCTCTTTCACAATGGTAAATATTACAAAAGTGCTATATAGTAGTAAAAATCAAAAAACTAATTAATCAAAATATTCAGAAATGTTAGTACCTCTGCAGAGCTATCCACCTGACCCGTAACACGGCTGGTCACGCCTGCAGTGGTGTCAAATAATTAAAGTGCCTAACAGTGCCTTAAACCATGTAAAAATTTGAAACCAATTACAATATACTATGAATGTCCCAAGTGAGTGATCACTCCTATAATAAAAGTGCACAATACATATCATGAATGAACAATCACTCCAGTGCTGACTGATTCTTCTTATTCCAAAGTGCTTCTTTTGAGATAAAAAGTGCTTCTCATAATCACCAGCCAAGTGACTTCACCACCACCACCAAATGAAATGGCCACTCACGAGATCTAATCTGTATATGTGCCTTTAGTTCATTTAGGATAACCACTCCTTGTAGGGATCTCATCAACAGCCTCTTCAAACAGGAAATAGAAACCTCTCGTGCTATTTATCTCACAAACCTATATAAGGGACCATCATAGTGCAGTATATCAAAACAAATTTATTTAAAAGTTTTAAAATAACAAAGTTCACACTCACATGTGCTTGAGCCTGTGCCGGCACCAAGCATGTCCAGCCATGTACGTGGGAATATGGATTCAATCTGCCCCTCTATGTGCTCAAAAACCCTCGGCAGAAGTCTGTGTTCTGCGATTTTTTGAATACGTCCCAAGCCTCTTCCTCATGCACTGAACCTGATAAACGCAGGTCCCGACAGCCACTACGCGTTTCACAAAAATGATTGCGTCATCAGGAAGGCCGCTATACAAGAATGTGTAAAGCTGCTTCTTTCATAGGTTAGCTGTCTTGTGACTTCATAGACTACCTGGCAGGGAAGATTTAAGACTAAGTTCTTTATAATACCTTTTTTTTGTAGGCTGGGGCACGACAATATTCAGAAATTATTTTGGTGTGAGGAATACAGTACCTTGCTTATGACCACCATATGACAGCTATTCTGAAGTGCCACTGTAAAAGTTTCAGGAGCTTGTCAAAACAACAATAAGATGATTAAAGTGGAATTAAAGTGGTTGTAAACCTCAGACATGAAATATGAACAAAAATCATATCCCTCTATAGTGTGTACTTATCTCAAGAGCACTAAGACTTATATACATTATACAATTTTCTTGCACAATTTTCCTTTGGATTTACCAAAACCATATAATATGAGTTCATACCTAAACACTTTCAATTTGTATGCAAACAGGCAGACCCTTGCATTACATAGTTGAAGATAAATATAAAGGAATTTGTAATAAGAAAATTGTATACTGTATTGTATTTAATGTAATTGTATAATGAATAAGAAAATTGTATAATGTATGGTCAGCTTAAATGTCATTTCTGTCTGTTGCTTTGTTCCTCTGCTATCAGCACAAATCACTTCTTACAAGTTTTCCTGACACCAAGAGGAAAAAAGGTGGCAGGGGAGGGATCTCCAGCCGATTGATAGTCTCAGCTCTGTTGCTATGTGGTGTGTGTGAAGGAGGTTTGTCCCTTCCCTCCAATGTGCTCTCAAAACTCTCCGCACTATGCCCTGCAGAGTGTAAGTTCTGCTTTCCATCCCCTTTATTCTGACAGCTCAGACAAGCGCTATAAATTCTGGACTGAACAGATGTAGAGAAGAGAAGGCAGATAAACAGGTACAACTTATGTACAAGGTTTTGTTTGATCTCTGTGTATCACCTGGGGCCAGTCACTTTACTGGGTATAAAGTATGTAAGGGTTTTATAGCTTAGTATTTGACGCCATCTAGCGGTCAAATACAGAAAGTGCACTGGGATAACTTTTGTTTTCAACCATTGAACACAATACAGGAAGTGACTGTTGTTTTGTTTAGAAGGTTGACCCTTTTTACCCAGGAGGCTTAGACCCCTTTCACACCAGGGCGTTTTGCAGGCGCTATAGCATTAGAAATAGCGCCTGCAATCCGCCCTAAAAAAGCTGCACCATTGTCTGTAGTGTGAAAGCCCGAGGGCTTTCACACTACAGCGGTGCGCTGGCAAGACGTCAGAGAAAAGCAGTTTCTTTGGAGCAGTGAAGGAGCGGTGTGTTTACCGCTCCTCCACCGCTGCTCCCCATTGAAATCAATGGGGCAGCGCTGTAATACCACCGGCAAAACGCCGCTATTGCGGGTTTTAACCCTTTCTCAGCCGCTAGTGGGGGGTAAAAGCGCCCCGCTAGTGGCCGAAATGAGCCGCAAATCCAGCGGTAAAAATAGCGGCGTTTTACCGCCCACGCTATGGGCGGTGTGGTGTGAAAGGGGTCTTAGTGACCTACCCATGAACACTTTCTCTCGCAGTGCATGCTGGGTAGGACATAAAAGGAACCCAAGCGGCCATTTTAAGTCTCTTGGAATTGCGTGGCCAGCCTGTGAGGATCTCTGCAGAGGCCTCTCGTTACAAGGGACCAACAGCCATCACAGATTGCAACTTCTACAGCTTGTGTTAGTGACCTGACATTGAAGCAGACACAGTGATCGGATTGGAGACATCCAGAGACATTTGTTTGAGCATCGGAGGATCAGTTTCACCCAGCATAGTGGAACGTAGTGACGGAGCCAGTCGATGGAAGAGCAAGCTACAGTCACCGGACCAAGGCTACTACACGGAGTTCCTATCCAGTTGGTGAGCGGGTCACAGCCCACAATTTGTTACATGCAGATAGACTCATACACAGGCCTCACCTGGGATTTATAGTTCTACAAAGGAGGATCCGAGTAACTGACACTGAGCAAGTTTGAGGCCTATCTACTCTGACGTTTATAAGTGTTTTAAGATAGTTACTGAAGGTACACCAGGAGCACCTTTACCTCAACTTAACTTACTCTAATCTGTGGATTACAAAGAGTTACTTTAGCTAGCGAAGACAAGAAGATCAAAGACTAAGTACTTTAAGTGAGATCACACACCTAGCTTTAAAAATAGGGGGAGCTCCCAGGTATAAATATATGTATATTGTTTGCAATTGTTTATGTTGAAATTCATTGTACTGTCGTCCTATGTTGGGATGAAAGCGCAATTATTGTAATCACCTCTTTTTGAATATTTTCGCAGTAAAATACACTGTTGTTTAAGCATCCAGTTATGTGGCGTACTGTTTTCTCCCAGCAGGTGGAGCCAGTGGATACTGAGGTTATAATACAGGTACCTTGCATTGTATTATATTGTACTATATTGTATTGCACCACAGCTGTGTCAAGGGGATAGAGAGCCAAGTTAGTGGGGTGTTGTTACTAGAGTGCAGGCCCAAATCAAATCAGCGGCTCCTTCGGGGGGCGACAGTGCTACACTTATAATATAAAAAACCATAACATGCTGACAGGTAGGATATGTATGACAGAGAAGACCCTCTTGGTTTTGTCATAGCTGCTCCTCCCTGTCTGTCAGTGTTTGTGTACAATGAGCACAGTGCACAAAAATGCAGTTATTGAAGCCCTGCCAATAAAGAGGCGAAAGAGTCAGAATAAGAAGTGTGCGAGCAATTCATTTGCCTCGCACACCAATGGGAGCCCGACATCCCACCAGCTTTATCATCGCTGTCTTCCTCTGCACTTTCAGTGCCTTCTCTGTCGGCTACACATCTCCTCTGTGCCCCGAAGGAGTTCTCCAGCTCCGCTGTATTATATTCCTGTTACAAGCTTCCTCCTGTGGCTCCACCTGCTGCCTTCTCTGATGTCTTCCCTATTCCTTCACTGAACCAAGAGCAGGCTGGCAGATCTGATGTCCTGCTCCTTCACACAGAAAGAAGAAGAAACCTCATTGCATTGACTCTCCATCACCTCCCAGACAACATTCATCTGGTAAGCGCTGTTCTCAGGCTGCCCAAAAGAAGAAAACAACATCTGTGCTGTATAATAGTACTGTCTCCCCTCATTTGGAGACTGTTTCTTTAGATGAGTCTGTTCCTGCTTTATCTGATGTATCATATAATGCTGGGAATAATGACACTGTCATTGATCATAGTGGTCATTCACTGAAACTTGCTACTAATTGTTCTGCTGATGTTGATAATGTATCTATTAGTATTCCATCTCTGTCTACTGTACCTGCTGTAAATACGCTGCTGACTGCCTCCTCTAATAGGACAGGTAAGTGTGACGATATACAGCTACTTTTGCGATTAGCGCGTTCATTGTCTTCATTGCAAAATCCTGTCAGTGCACCACCTACCCCTGTTTACACAGTTGATGCTAATGTTTCTGGTGTTTGGTTGGGTACTTCTACTGTTGACCAACCTGCAATGTCTCAGGTATCTTCATACCCGCATACTGTGCCAATAACTACTCGATTTCTCTAGCAGTCCCTGAGAGTTATTTTAAAGAGGCCCTGTGATGCAAACTTTCACCTTTAGGTTTCCATTTGAGTAATTCTGTTAAAGAAAGAATTTGGAAGGGAGAATATATCGATATTTTGTCCCTTTTGCCTTCTTTTAAAGATAATCATATGGAAAAGCGAGATTTTGATAAGAATGACAATGACAATCGTATAACAGTGTCTCGTAGCTTTAACAATTGGTTACAGGCATTTTGTATCTTTGCAAGTGTCATGGGAGAAAAGCATCCTGAACGCTGTTGTGGATTGTTCCAACATGTGGAAATTATTTTAGAGGCATATAAGAACTTTAATGGTGTTGCATGGTTCTTTTATGACAAACCATTTCATCAGAAACTTGCAGTTCACAAGACATTAAAATGGGGGATGAAAGATGTGGGGCTCTGGCTAAATTTGCTACTCCCTCAAAAACAATTCACCAAACCTTCTGCTCCACCTACTGGTTTCTTTCAGCGTGGCGTTTGTTTTGGCTTCAATAAGAGCCCATTCACACAGGGGCAACTCCTGATCCGACTTCAGGTCGCCCCTAGTCGCCTCAGGTCGCCTCAGGTCGGACAACATTTAAAAAGCAATGTAAGTGAATGAGAGCCATCTTAATGCACACTACTGAAGTCGCTCCGACTTCAGAAAAGGTTCCTGTACTACTTCTATCCGACTTGTAGGCGACTGGTACCCATTGATTTCAATGGAGATCGCCTCCAAGTCGGATCTCCGTCTATACGGAGGCGACTTTGACAGAATTATTAGCTCTGAAGGGGGAACTCCACGGCAAATTTCTGAAAAAAATTTGGCGTGGGTTCCCCCTCCGAGAGCATACCAGGCCCTTAGGTCTGGTATGGATTCCAAGGGGAACCCCCTACGCCGAAAAAACGGCGTGGGGGTCCCCCCCAGATCCACACCAGACCCTTATCCGAGCACGCTACCCGGCCGGCCAGGAAAGGGGGTGGGGACGAGCGGGCGGCCCCCCCCTCCTGAGCCGTACCAGGCCGCGTGCCCTCAACATGGGGGGGTGCCTTGGGGGAGGGGGGGCGTGCGCCCCCCCCACCCCAAAGCACCTTGTCCCCATGTCGATGAGGACAAGGGCCTCTTCCCGACAACCCTGGCCGTTGGTTGTCGGGGTCTGCGGGCGGGGGGCTTATCGGAATCCGGGAGCCCCCTTTAATAAGGGGGCCCCCAGATACCGGCCCCCCACCCTATGTGAATGAGTATGGGGTACAATGTACCCCTACCCATTCACCTGTGGAAAAAAAGTACAAAAAAAAAAACACAACACAGGGAAAAAATATTTTATTGCACAGCTCCGGGGGTCTTCCGTCTTCGGGGGTCTTCTCGCCGGACTCCTCCGCTATCTTCTTGTAGCTCTTTTGCTAGCGGAGGAGTCCGGCTTTCTTCCTCCCCGCCGCCGGCCTCTTCTCCCGACTTCGGGGGTCTTGTCCCCCTCTTCGGTTCTTCTGCCGGGCCACCGCGCCTTCTTATAGCTCTTTTGCAGGCGGTGGCCCGGTCTTCTGCCGCCGCCGCCTTCCGTTCTTCTTCTTCTTCTTCTTCTTCTTCTTCTCCAGGAGATGTTGACACGACGCTCTCTCCGGCCACAATGCCAGGGACGCGCTCCGCTGCCACTTATATAGGGACAATGGGGCGGTGTCACATGGGTTGATGTCACATGGGTTGGTCACATGGGTTGATGTCACATGGTAAGGGGGCGGGGTCACCATGTGACATCAACCCATGTGACCAACCCATGTGACATCAACCCATGTGACACCGCCCCATTGTCCCTATATAAGTGGCAGCGGAGCGCGTCCCTGGCATTGTGGCCGGAGAGAGCGTCGTGTCAACATCTCCTGGAGAAGAAGAAGAAGAAGAAGAAGAAGAAGAAGAAGAAGAACGGAAGGCGGTGGCGGCGGCGGCAGAAGACCGGGCCACCGCCTGCAAAAGAGCTATAAGAAGGCGCGGTGGCCCGGCAGAAGAACCGAAGAGGGGGACAAGACCCCCGAAGTCGGGAGAAGAGGCCGGCGGCGGGGAGGAAGAAAGCCGAACTCCTCCGCTAGCAAAAGAGCTACAAGAAGATAGCGGAGGAGTCCGGCGAGAAGACCCCCGAAGACGGAAGACCCCCGGAGCTGTGCAATAAAATATTTTTTCCCTGTGTTGTGTTTTTTTTTTTGTTCTTTTTTCCCACAGGTGAATGGGTTGGGGTACATTGTACCCCATACTCATTCACATAGGGTGGGGGGCCGGTATCCGGGGTCCCCACCCCCTTTCCTGGCCGGCCGGGTAGCGTGCTCGGATAAGGGTCTGGTGTGGATCTGGGGGGACCCCCACGCCGTTTTTTCGGCGTAGGGGGTTCCCCTTGGAATCCATACCAGACCTAAGGGCCTGGTATGCTCTCGGAGGGGGAACCCACGCCAAATTTTTTTCAGAAATTTGGCGTGGAGTTCCCCCTTGAGCTCATTCTCTGCTTGGCCTCGGCAAAAGTCGCCTGGCCTGGGGCGACTTGTAAGTCGTCCCAAGTCGGGCTTGAAGTCATCACAAGTCGTTTTGAAGTCGTCCCAAGTCGCGCTGTGATCTTAACTCAAGTCGTGTCCAAGTTGCCTGACTCAAGTCGCCTACAAGTCGTGTTGCCCCTGTGTGAATGGGCTCTTAGGGTCAATGTAAATGACCCAATTCCTGCAAATATAAAGACAAATGTGGTTATTGTGATGGCTCTCATGCAGCATCGCATTGTTTTAAAAGGTTTGTTTCTAACAATTCATCTCAGAATACTGAACTTTTTTTTGAAAAGGCAATAATGCCAGTGAACATAACAAACATGTTACCATGGCTATGCATTTGGCCAAATCATCAGATGGTGGCCCTGTTGTTTAGCGTTTTTCAGATGGTTTTCTTTTGCCCTCTTTTTTGGGTTTGGCGTGTTTGCTTCATGATAACCCATGTTTTCAAAAGCACGCTGACGTAGTAGCTGATAACATTTTGAAAGAGGTTCAGGATGGATGTGTAGCTGCCCCTTTTGATTCAACTCCTTTTTCCAATTTTAGGATTTCGCCATTAGGCATTATTCCTAAAAAAGATCATAATTCTTTCTGTCCTAACCAGATGGAATGTCACTTAATGATAGCATAGATCATTCTCTCTGTACAGTATCTTATGCATCTTTTGACAATGCTTTAGTTAAGATCGGCAATATTGGTAGGGGTGTGTTGCTATCAAAGGTGGATATGAATTCAGGCTACTACCTTTCCATCTCAAAGCTTTTAATTCTTTAGGTTTCTATTTCAATGGTGGATTTTATTGCGACAAATGCCTCCCTATGGGTTGCTCACTTTTGTGTCGCTATTTTGAGACATTTTCAACTTTTTTAGAATGGGTGGTATCCTTTCAAACTGGGTCATATAATCTAATCTAATCTAATCTAATCACTATTTAGATGATTTTCTGTTTATATGACCCCGGATTCTTTAGACTGTTTCTACTTATTGGGGGGATTTCAAGTAGTGTGTAGAAATTTTGGCGTCCCCTTTGCCCCTGAAAAAATGGTGTATCCAACCACTTGCCTTGAATTTTTGGCCATTTCTATAGATACCGTTAACATGGTATTTTGGTTGCCTGTAGAAAAAGTAAAAAAAATGTTGGATCTAGTTTCTTTTGCTCTTTACAAACCTAAAGATACCTTAAAAACCTTAGGCCGCGTACACACGCGGGGACTGTTCGCTGAAACTTTGTTCGTCAAACAGTTGCCGCAACAGTCCGCTCAAAATTTGCATGAGCGGACTTGCCCACACACGGCACTTTTTGAGCGGACTGTTTCAGCGAACTGTTTGCCAAACAGTTCGCTCAACTTTTGAAATGAACGGACTCGCCCACGTAAGGCGGAGGCAAGTCCGCCCATTTCGAGCGCGTGTACAGGTAGGCGGGGCCCGCGAAGGAGACGTCGCGGGCACCGCCGCCTGGAATGGACTTAAAGGGACACCCAACGCCGAAAAAAATCGGCGTGGGGGTTCCTCCAAAGTCCACAACAGACCCTTGTCCGAGCACGCTACCCGGCCGGCCAGGAAAGGGGGGCGAGCGAGCGCGCCCCCCCCTCCTGAGCCGTACCAGGCCGCGTGCCCTCAACATGGGGGGTGCCTTGGGGAAGGGGGGGCCGCGCGGCCCCCCCACCCCAAAGCACCTTGTCCCCATGTTGATGAGGACAAGGGCCTCTTCCCGACAACCCTGGCCGTTGGTTGTCGGGGTCTGCGGGCGGGGGGCTTAGCGGAATCCGGGAGCCCCCTTTAATAAGGGGGCCCCCAGATACCGGCCCCCCACCCTATGTGAATGAGTATGGGGTACAATGTACCCCTACCCATTCACCTGTAAAATAAAAGTACCCAAAAAAAAACACAACACACGAGAAAAAATATTTTATTGCACAGCTCCGGGGGTCTTCCGTCTTCGGGGGTCTTCTCGCCGGACTCCTCCGCTATCTTCGTGTAGCTCTTTTGCTAGCGGAGGAGTCCGGCTTTCTTCCTCCCCGCCGCCGGCCTCTTCTCCCGACTTCGGGGGTCTTGTCCCCCTCTTCGGTTCTTCTGCCGGGCCACCGCGCCTTCTTGTAGCTCTTTTGCAGGCGGTGGCCCGGTCTTCTGTCGCCGCTGTCGCCGTCGCCGCCTTCCGTTCTTCTTCTTCTTCTTATTGTTCTTCTTGTTCTTCTCCAGGAGATGTTGACACGACGCTCTCTCCGGCCACAATGCCAGAGCCGCCCTGCGCTGCCACTTATATAGTGACAATGGGGCGGTGTCACATGGTATATGTCACATGGGTTGGTCACATGGTGACCCCGCCCCCTTACGATGTCATAGTCCCCATGTGACATCAACCCATGTGACCAACCCATGTGACATATACCATGTGACACCGCCCCATTGTCACTATATAAGTGACCGCTCAGCGCGGCTCTGGCATTCCGGCCGGAGAGAGCGACGTGTCAACATCTCCTGGAGAAGAACAAGAAGAACAAGAAGAAGAAGAAGAACGGAAGGCGGCGACGGCGACAGCGGCGACAGAAGACCGGGCCACCGCCTGCAAAAGAGCTACAAGAAGGCGCGGTGGCCCGGCAGAAGAACCGAAGAGGGGGACAAGACCCCCGAAGTCGGGAGAAGAGGCCGGTGGCGGGGAGGAAGAAAGCCGGACTCCTCCGCTAGCAAAAGAGCTACACGAAGATAGCGGAGGAGTCCGGCGAGAAGACCCCCGAAGACGGAAGACCCCCGGAGCTGTGCAATAAAATATTTTTTCTCGTGTGTTGTGTTTTTTTTTGGGTACTTTTATTTTACAGGTGAATGGGTAGGGGTACATTGTACCCCATACTCATTCACATAGGGTGGGGGGCCGGTATCCGGGGGCCCCCTTATTAAAGGGGGCTCCCGGATTCCGCTAAGCCCCCCGCCCGCAGACCCCGACAACCAACGGCCAGGGTTGTCGGGAAGAGGCCCTTGTCCTCATCAACATGGGGACAAGGTGCTTTGGGGTGGGGGGGCCGCGCGGCCCCCCCTTCCCCAAGGCACCCCCCATGTTGAGGGCACGCGGCCTGGTACGGCTCAGGAGGGGGGGGGGCGCGCTCGCTCGCCCCCCTTTCCTGGCCGGCCGGGTAGCGTGCTCGGACAAGGGTCTGTTGTGGACTTTGGGGGGACCCCCACGCCGATTTTTTTCGGCGTTGGGGTTCCCCTTTAAGTCCATTCCAGGCGGCGGAGCCCGCAACGTCTCCGTCGCGGGCCCCGCCTACCTGGAGACGCGCTCGTAATGAGCAGACTTTCCTCCGAGCGGGAACAGTTTGCTCATTTCGAAAGTGGCCTACACACGGGTGGACTGTTCGCTCAAACAAAGTTTCAGCGGACAGTTTTTCGGAATTTCCGAAAGACTTTGTCCGTCAAACTGTCCGCTGAAACTGTCCGCTGAAAGCCCACACACGGGCGGACTGTCCGCTGAAACACTGTTCAGCGGACAAAGTTGAGCGAACAGTCCGCCCGTGTGTACGCGGCCTTACAGTCGCTGTTGAGATTGTTGGTTTTTGCCTCCAGAGTTATTCCTATGGGTAGGGTCTTCTATAAGTGTTTGTATAGGTCTGTTTCGGGTGTTTCCTCTCCTTTCCATTTTATACATATTACTGCAGAGTTGAAAGAAGATTTAATAATTTGGCAACATTTTTTATTACATTTTAATGGTTGTACATTATGGCAAGCACCTTTTTGCTTTAAATCTACTCTCAATTTATGGACTGATGCTTCTGGGGCTGTTGGTTATGGTCTTTTTTGGCAAGGGCATTGGTCGGCTGATCGTTGGCCACAATCTTGGCAAGAAAGGGGCCAAAATTATTGTTCTTTTGGAACTATTTCCTATATTTGTTGCCCTGGAATTGTGGGGTCCTTATTTTAGAAATGGTAGGCTTTTATTCCATTCAGATAACAAAGGGGTGGTTTATGCAATTAATTGCCTCTCATCCAAGTCTTTACCTGTTCTTACTATATTGAGGCAAATAGTATTGAAATGTTTAAAATTAAATATTTGGATAAAGGCTCAATTTGTTCTGGGAGTGGATAACATTATTGCTGAGCTATTGTCCTGTTTTCAGATGCAGCAGCAATTTCGGCTTCTGGTTCCGAAGGCAGACGAAGAGGGTTGCCGGTGTCCGCACATTTATGGAACTTGCTTTAGCTGTTGTGGCTTCTTCTATTCAAAATTCCATTGCGCCGTCCACATGGGCAAGTTATCAAGCCGCCTGGTTCTCTTGGTGCTCATATTTGAGCAATATAGGATACGGACCTTCTCAATTCTCTGAAATGCTTATTCTGTCTTTTTTGGATTCTTTATTGGCACGTTGCTATTCATATTCCCATTTAACGAAAACTTTGGCAGGCATTTCTTTTTTTCTTAAATTGAAGGGTTTTCATTCTTGTACAGAATTCTTTTCAGTGAGACAAGCACTGAAGGGATATCGCAAGTGCACTATGGTTTTGGACTCAAGGTTGCCAATTACTGTAGATATTCTATTTCGCTTATGCACGTCTACTGCTTTTGTTTGCTTCTCTTCATATGAATCACTACTGTTCAGAGTATCTTTTAGTCTCTGTTTTTTTTGTGCATTTCGCATTTCCGAATTGCTTCCTCTTAAAAATGGAGATTCCTCTGGCATTTTAATTTCTGATTTAAAACTGATTAGTGGCTTATTGCAGATTTTCTTGAAAAAGAGAAAAACTGACCACATGGGTCATGGGCATTGGATTACACTTTGGCGACTTAGCAACTGTCCAATTTGTCCAGTTTTCTTGGTACAACAATTTTTGCAGTTTAGGCCTTCTAGTGAAATCCACCTGTTGATTTATGCATCTGGTTTACCTCTCACCCATTTTCAATTCCAATTATTACTGAAAAAATGCTTGCAATTTCTCAATTTGCATCACTTACATATTACATCCCATTCATTCCGTATTGGAGCTGCTACAGAAGCTTCTAACCTGGGTTTGTCTGAGAGTTGTATTAAAGGTATAGGGGGTTGGCAGTCTTCTTGTTATTGTTCATATGTTAGACCTCCCTTTTTTATTTACAGATTCACTGTGCCATGTTTGGATTGTAGGTCACGCATACATCCATTAGGCTCATCAACATGCTACAGAGAGGTTACGGTTCTAATTTGGGACTTCAGACTGATCAATTTAGACTTTGATTTGACTTAGATTAAATTTGATTTGTTCCATATTCATTCAATTTTAGCCAATATCATCCTATTTTTTTCTGAAATAATTACTACATTGCAGTGGTTGTTAGTTGCTGAGTTTAAACAATTTGATAAAACCAGGAAAAGTATCAACCGAGCGATTTTAGAAGTTTATGCCTTCAATTAATGGCTTATCTTTTCGCCATGTTGACCTAGAAGGGGGTTTGAGAGGTTTTTACAGAGAAGATAATGTACATTTGTCTGCAATTGCACTGGATATTTTTAATTTAGATTTGGAGTCTTGTATTGAATTGGCCATGGTTCGGGCGGAGTGCCAGGCTCCTTTAGTTTGAGCCTGGCTTGTGGGACAGTTGTTTTTGGTAAAAATGGTTATAGCTCAAGTTGTAATGGCTGAGTTATCATATATGGTTTTAAGATGTGTGTACATTATATAATAAATTTTGGTTTGCTGTGAAAATATTTTAAATTTACAGATTCACTGTGCCATGTTTGGATTGTAGATCACTCATACATCCATTGGGTTCATCAACGTGCTTCAGATAGAGTCTATGGTTCTAATTTGGGACTTCGGACTGATCAATTTAGACTTTGGTGTTTTGGTAAAAGGGGTATGTCTTGGTTTGAAATGCGTAAAGCATTGTCATACTTGTACTTGCACTGTCCTCCCCAAGGTATCCTCATTTTTCATTTATCTGGCAATGATATAGGTCACCGCAAAACGCTGGATATATATCAGATTAAATTTGATTTGTTCCATATTCATTCAATTTTGCCCAATACCATCCTATTTTTTTCTTAAATAATTACTAGATTGCAGTGGTTGTTAGTTCCTGAGTTTAAACAATTTGTTAAAACCAGGAAAAGTATCAACTGAGCGATTTCAAAGTTTATGCCTTCAATTAATGGCTTATCTTTTCGCCATGTTGACCTAGAAGGGGGTTTGAGATTTTTACAGAGAAGATAATGTGCATTTGTCTGCAATTGCACTGGATATTTTTAATTTAGATTTGGAGTCTTGTATTGAATTGGCCATGGTTCGAGGGGAGTGCCAGGCTCCTTTAGTTTGAGCCTGGCTTGTGGGACAGCTGTTTTTGGTAAAAATGGTTATAGCTCAAGTTGTAATGGCTGAGTTATCATATATGTTTTTTGATGTGTGTACATTATATAATACATTTGGGTTTGGTGTGAAAATATTTGGTGAAAAAGACATGAATGTAATGTGTGTTATGATATTGGTTTAAAGATCAAATACTGTATTTATCGGTGTATGACACGCGCCGGCGTATAACACGCACCCCAAGATTAGGAAGGAATTTCAAGGAAAAAAACTTTTAGGAGGGAAGTTTAAAGGAAAAAAAAAAAATGCCCATCAATAGTGATGGCCGAACGGTTCGCCCGGCGGTCGTTTCGCGGCGAATTTCGGCTGTTTGCGGTCCGCCCGTTCGGCGGACTATTGGTGCCGTTCGCCCGGCGGACTTCCGTGTTTTTACTGTGTAAAAGAACTTTGACCTGATGACACATCCATCATGGGGTACAGGACAGCCAATTGAGACATTACAGCACATGGACACTTCCCCCTAACCTATAAATACACCCGATCCGGCGGCCATTTTACATTCTTTCTTCTGTCACGATAGGGAAAGGTTGCTGTGTGGAGCAGGGAGAGATAAATCGCTAGCTATTTGGTACACAAAAGTTCTTTTCAGGACTGGTATAGGTGTTAGGTGTATATAGGTTTGCTGTGCTACTGATTGTTGCAGCAGCCTGAGTGTCTTTTGTCAGTTTAGAAAAAGGGACAGAACGCTGTGTGCTGCTGTAAGGACAGCCAGATTAGTCATCATCATTCATTAGCTGTTACTATCAGGTCCACAAAAGTGCTATTCCAGTAACCAGTTACTGTTTCAGCAGCCTCTGTTTTGCCAGTTTATATAGGGACAGGCAGGAAGCAGTGTGTCAGGCAGTGAGGGTCAGTTTAAACAGTAGCTGTTACTATTAGTTCCACAAAGGTTCTTTTCAGGACTGGTATCAGTGGTATGGTAATAGGCTTGTACGCGTATAATATTCTTTCTTCCAAATATAGAAAGAATATTATACTTGACTGCTGCCCTTCTGCTGCAGTCTGCTAATCATTCACAACTCACTTGTTCCACAAAGCTCTTTATCAGGACTGGTAACTTGGTCTGTCTAGGGTGCTACAGTACATAGGGTTGAGTGAGGTACAGTCTGCTATTCTATAAGGACTGTTATCGGTCCACAATACATAGGGTTGTGGTGCACTACTGCTGACCGCTGCCCTATACTGCAGCAGTACTTCATTGGTATAGGGACTGACGTACAGTCTGCTAATCACTCACACACAACCTACTTGGTCCACCAAAGTCCTTATAAGGACTGGTAACTTGGTCTAGGGTGCTACAGTACATAGGGTTGAGTGAGGTACAGTCTGCTATTCTATAAGGACTGGTATCGGTCCACATTACATAGGGTTGAGGTGCACTACTGCTGACCGCTGCCCTATACTGCAGCAGTCCTTCATTGGTATAGTGACTGACGTACAGTCTGCTAATCACTCACACACAACCTACTTGGTCCACAAAAGTCCTTATAAGGACTGGTAACTTGGTCTAGGGTGCTACAGTACATAGGGTTGAGTGAGGTACAGTCTGCTATTCTATAAGGACTGGTATCGGTCCACAGTACATAGGGTCGAGGTGCACTACTGCTGACCCTATACTGCAGCAGTCCTTCATTGGTATAGGGACTGAGAGCTTTGTCACAGGGTCATTTAAAAAATGACAGGCAGAGGAAGAGGCAGGCCCTTCCGCAGGGGTGGTAGGGGTAGGGCAGGAGCAACAGGCTTGAGCCAAAGTGGGAAGTTGAGGAAGGTGCATTCAATTACTTTAAAGGACGCACCATACTTGGTTGAATGGCTCGCTCAGCCTTACTCTTCTGCACCCTCCTCATCCTCTCGATCTGCACCCTCTTCTTCACTCTCTGCTGTGTGCACCCCCAAATACACTACCACCACCACCACCACCACCACATACCTTCCGCTTGAGTCACAGGAATTATTTTCCGATCCATGTCAAGAGGACATTTCTGATGCGCAGCCACTCTTGGTATTGGATCAGGAAGAGGAGGTAGCAACAACCGCTACTCAGCAGTCTGACGACAGTACCCAGATCAGCCCAAGGAGGAGGTTGGTCCCTGGTGTTGCTGCCTACTCCGAGATCTCTACTTATAGCGGTGGGGAAGGTGACGTTGATGATGACGTGTCTAGTGATGTCACGTGGGTGCCCACAAGAGAGGAAGAGGAGGGGAGTTCAGAGGGAGATATGGACCAGCAGATAGGGAGGAGAAGCAGGAATAACTTACATTGCACAGGAGGGACAAAGCAGACTGCAAATGTATCCGTAGCGAGTCATCGACCATGTACGGTCACATCTGGTGCTCCCAGGACACCGGCACATGGCTCCACAGTGTGGGCTTTTTTTAACGTGTCCGCTGCTGACAATAGCGTTGCCATCTGCAATCTTTGCAGTCAACGCATTAGTCGCAGTAAGCCCAACACTCACCTAGGGATGACCGCCTTAAGAAGGCACATGGGCAGCCATCACCGAGCCGAGTGGGAGCAACGGAACACACAAAGCCACACTGCAGGCTCTCACCTTCCAGCCTCGTCTTCTTCTTCTCCTTCTCCTCTCTCCTCACAATTGTCCTCCACTCCACCTTCCATCACGCCAAGCTCACGTTTTTCTGCAAAAAGGCAGGCTTCCGTGGGCCTAATGTTCCAGCGTAAAAAAATGATAATGCCGGATAACCCTCTTACCCAACGGTTGATGGCTGGCTTGTCAGAACTCATAGCCCGCCAACTACTGCCATATAAACTGGTGGACTCGGAGGCCTTTCGCAAATTTGTGGCCATTGGAACACCACAATGGAAGGTCCCAGGAAGGAAGTGATTCTCAGAGAAGGGCATCCCAGAGCTATATGGCCATGTTCAGCGGCAAGTGAATGTATCTCTGGCACACAGTGTCGGTGCCAAGATACATCTGACCACAGACACGTGGTCTAGCAAACACGGGCAGGGAAGGTACATCACTTTTACTGGCCACTGGGTGAACCTCCCGACGGCCGTCAAGCATGTAACCCGTGGCACCCGTGTAGATTTGGTTTTACCGCCACGGATTGCATGCAGGCCTGACTCTTCTTCTCCTCCTCAGCTGACTCCTCCTTTTCCGCTGCTAGCGTCTCTTCCGCTGCGCTGCCCAAGCTCCCCAGAACCTATTCCACATGCCAAGTGAGACTTTGCCATGCCGTGCTGCGTCTGTTGTGCCTGGAAGCCAAGAGCCACACTGGCCCGGCACTCCTTTCAGCTTTGCGTTCACAGGCAGATCAGTGGCTAACACCGCTCAATTTGACAGTTGGAAAAGTGGTGTGTGACAATGATGCCAATCTGCTTAGCGCATTGAAACAGGGCAAAATCACTCACGTGCCATGCATGGCACACGTCTTAAACTTGGTCGTGCAGCGATTCGTTGTCAAATACCCTGGGGTCCAGGACATCTTGCGGCAGGCAAGGAAAATCTCGGCCCATTTCAGAAGATCTTACACGGCCATGGCTCGACTTGCTGACATTCAGCGGCGACACAATCTGCCGGTCAGATGTCTTATTTGCGATTGCCCGACACGATGGAACTCAACCTTCTATATGCTTGATAGGCTGCTCCAGAAGAAACGTGCAGTTAACGTCTACCTGTATGAACTCTGCGGCAGAACCGGTTCTGGGGAGCTGGGTTTTTTTTCACCACGCCAGTGGCTGCTCATGCGCGACGCATGCAGACTTCTGCGGCCATTTGAGGAGATCACCAAACTGGTCAGTCACTGCCATGGCGCCATCAGTGACATGGTACCTTATGCCTTCTTTATGGAGCGTGCATTGCGTCGTGTCATTGATCAAGCTGTGGAGGAGCAGGAGCGGAAAGATGAGGAAGTCGCAATGCTGGATGAATTCCCAGGGGGTGCTACTCTATCTGAGACAAGTCAACAACAGGAGTCTGAAGAGGAGTCAGAGGATGAGGAGGAGCAAGAAGAGCATGCTTTAAACCTTTCTGGGATGCCTGTTGTGCGTGGATGGGGAGAGGAGAATGAAGAGGACCACATTATCCTGGATGATGAGCAGGAGCCAGGCCACCACACCGCTTACAGTTTAGTGCAAATGGGGGCCTTCATGCTCCAGTGTTTTAATAGGGACCCCCGTATAAAAAGCATAAGGGTCAAGGACCAGTACTGGGTGGCAACGTACTTAGACCCCCGGTACAAACACAAAATGGCGGAAATGTTACCGCCGTCGCAGAGGGCTGTCAGAATGCAGCACTTCCAGGCCTTGCTTAGAGAAATGCTGCATTCTGCTTTTGCGTGCGCTGGCAGAGGAGCAATTCCCACTCCCAGAGAAGGAGTTGCAGGTACCAATCCAACAGCGCCTGCAAGAAGAGGCCGGTTTGAAGATGTGTTGGTGATTTCGGATATGAGGTCATTTTTTCAGCCGACCCATCGACAGGTGTCATCTGGATCCAGCATCAGGGAACGCCTAGACCGTCAGGTGTCCGACTACATCGGGTTAACGGCCGATGTGGACGCTCTGAGGAGTGATGAACCCCTGGACTACTGGGTGGGCAGGCTTGACCTCTGGCCAGAGCTTGCCCAGTTTGCAATGGAACTGTTGGCTTGCCCCTCATCCAGTGTCCTGTCCGAAAGGACGTTCAGCGCAGCAGGGGGGATCGTGACCGATAAGCGTACTCGCCTAGCTCACGACAGTGTTAACTACCTCACATTTCTAAAAATGAATGAGGCATGGATCTCGGAGGAATTCAACACATGTGACCAGTAGACCATGTATATGTTTTTAAACAATTTTTTTAATCGAGCACACAGACCTTCTTTCTTAATTTGGCTCACTTCCTTGTCCAAAAAAAGCACACCGTACTATATGCCCGTACCTTCCTCTTTGAAGAGGTTGAGCGGTGTCATATTTCTACTGGGGCTGCTTATTTTGAGGTGCTCCCACCATCCCTGTGCTATGCTCATTATGAGGGGCTGCCACCATCCCTGTGCTGTGCTGACTTCCTCCAGGGGCTGTACCTCTGCTGTGCATATTTTGAGGTGCTCCCACCATCCCTGTGCTATGCTCATTATGAGGGGATCCCACCATCCCTGTGCTGTGCAGACTTCCTCCTGGGGCTGTACCTCTGCTGTGCATATTTTGAGGTGCTCCCACCATCCCTGTGCTATGCTCATTATGAGGGGCTCCCATCATCCCTGTGCTGTGCTGACTTCCTCCTGGGGCTGTACCCCTGCTGTGCATATTTTGAGGTGCTCCCACCATCCCTGTGCTATGCTCATTATGAAGGGCTCCCACCATCCCTGTGCTGTGCTGACTTCCTCCTGGGGCTGTACCCCTGCTGTGCATATTTTGAGGTGATCCCACCATCCCTGTGCTATGCTCATTATGAGGGGCTCCCACCATCCCTGTGCTGTGCTGACTTAATCCTGGGGGTGCTTATTATGAGGGGCTCCCACCATCCCTGTGCTGTACTGACTTCCTCCTGGGGCTGCTTGCGCTGCAGGTGTCAGTGCTGTATATCACGCTGCTGATGTCAGTGCTCTCTATCACGGTGCTGCTGTCAGTGCTGTATATCACGGTGCTGGTGTGAGTGCTTTATGTCACGCTGCTGATGTCAGTGCTCTCTATCACGGTGCTGTTGTCAGATGACTCTATCACGGTGCAGGTGTCATTGCTGTATGTCACGCTGCTGATGTCAGTGCTCTGTATCACGGTGCTGGTGTCAGATGACTCTATCACGGTGCAGGTGTCATTGCTGTATGTGACGCTGCTGGTGATCATCTCCTGCACCCTCTTCTTTGCCTACCCTGGTCCCTGACCTTCCCTGTCCTCCATTGCCTTCATGCGCTCCACAGTCCTGAAATGTCACAACAATTTCCCATATAAAAAAAGAATGCTTGTAGGTGTCGATCCCAGATTCACCTCATACATGTGTTATGTCATTGGCCATGTGGTGGGACTATGTTTGCACAGCTAATAATTATTTTGTGGCTGCAAATTTTACCTATAGGTTTGCGAAGTTCGCCTCCCATTGAAGTCAATGGGGCCCGCCGCGAACGTTCTGGTTCGCGAACTATCGGCGGCGTTCGCGAAACGTCCCGTCGGAAGTTCATCCATCACTACCCATCAATGCAGCCTTATCAGTGTCATCTGAAGCCTTGCCCACCATTGCAGCCTTGTCATGCAGCCTTGTCCACCATTGCAGCCTTGTCATGCAGCCTTATGCAGCCATGTCCACCATTGCAGCCTTGTCATGCAGCCTTATGCAGCCTTGTCCCATCTGGAAGAAAGACCAGGAGAAGATGGAAGTGCCTGTGACCAATGAGAGTGCTGGCACCACAGCATTGGAGGGATCACTAGACAGGTACATCTGCCAAACATATGATAATATACTGTATATACTAGCACATTATGGCATAAAGCTCCTGGGGTCCAGTTTATTTATTTATTAAATTTTTTGCAGTTTTATTTCTGTTTTCATTTTCAGAAGTTCTTTCTTCATGTCCACATTTTGAATGCTGGTTATACATATTTCTTCATTATTTGTCAAATGCTGGCATATCACCAATGATGTATCATGAAATCTGTGGGCTTGTGTTCAAGATCAAAAGTGGGCCCTTGGCATTGATAAACAACTAAATATGGTCAAAAGTGGGCGTGGTTTAAATTGCGCAAAGTTGTGCCCAAAATATTGGGCATGGCTTAACCACTTTCCGCTCGCGCAATAGCCGAATGAGGGCTACAACACGGTTTTTTGGTGGCGGGAGGGTGTCAATAGACATTCTCCAGTAATTGTGCTGCTCGTTCGGCGCCTGGTGCGCGCGTTCGGTGCGCACTGTTATCACCGAGTCCGAAGGACTTGGCTGTTAACAGAACAGGGTAAAGGGCCAATCACAGTGGGCCCTTTACCGCGTGATCAGCTGTCAGCCAATGGCAGCTGATCAGGAAGCAAACAGGACCCATGACCGGATTTATTTTCCCCTCACGATCAGCGTGTGGTGAAAAAATAAAGCCAGTGACCAGCTTCTGTTACAGGGACATGGGTCCTGATCTGTGCTACCCATCAGTGCCCACAAATGTTGCTAATCAGTGCCCATGAGTGCCATCTATCAGTGCCAATCAGTAACCACGAGTGCCGCCAATCAGTGTACACCAGTGCCATCAGTAGTGCCCATCAGTGGCAACTATCAGTGCCTGATCACTAGTGTTGGCTATCAGTGCCACTTACCAGTGCCCATTATTGCCACCTATCAGTGCCACCTATCAGTGCCACCTCTCAGTGCCCATCAGTGCCACCTCTCAGTGCCCACCAGTGCCTCCTCATCAGTGCCAACCAGCGCAGCCTCATCAGTGCCCACCAGTGCAGCCTCATCAGTGTCTATCAGTGCCCATCAGTGAAGCCTCATCAGCCCACATCAGTGAAGGAGAAAAATTACCTGTTTGCAAAATTTTATAACTAACTATGAATAAAAAAAAAAATTCAAAATATTTTGTCCTTTTTTTGTTTAAGCAAAAAATAAAAACCCCCTTTTTCTGCTATCTTTTAGGGAAGCAGAAATAAAATTCATTATCCTCCCTTCAAAACTCTCCAATGAAGCCCTAAGGGAGTCCTCAGTGACATAGACCGGGGCTGCGACATTAGGAGAGGCTGCAAAGCCTGAAAGGGGCACTGACTCGTCTTGAGATGCAGGCTCCACTCTTGCAGAGGGGGATGGTAATCTGCATGCACTTTTGGAACCCCTGGACCTAGGCGGTGATCTGCCAGTGCTTTTGTTACCTGCCCCTGAAACCCTCTTACGAGGAGACATAGTACTGAGCTACAAAGCAGAGTTACTAGTGTAAAATGCAATCACTTTGTTGTGCTTAAAGTCTCACAATAAATCAATATAAGCTTAACTGCACAATATGATGCCGAGTAGGTGTCTTAAGGTTCGCCTGGATCCAATCCCACGGATGCTTACAGCCCACAGCTCCTGTGTCTCACCTTACAGTCCCCTGACGCTCTGGGCTTTTAAAACGGCCGTTTTGGCGCCTGCACTGCAGCATAGAGCACCTGATTGTGCACAGCTGGCAACCAAACCCCCCCCCTTCCCCATTAGGCCGGGAGCGCGCCCGGCGCGCGTGCACGAGGACCGCGGGATCCGGGGGGGGGGAGGAGAACCCAAAAGGAGTGACATGGGACCCCCTGATCTGCGTGGGACCCCTCTTTTACCTTTATTGTGGCAGGGACTGCAAGGAGACGTGAGTAGCTGGGAGAACCAGGCATTTCACTGAGCGTGTTTGTATTGAAAGGCATGTAAGTATGCATCAGGCTGCTCTTACTCCCTCAAGTGGTGGAAACCAGGTAAGACATACAACTACTCACAATGAAGAAATCGATTCATATATTAAATATATAGGATGACTTCCCATACCTGTTCCCCGCCGCAGGAATTGCTGATTTCAGCTAAGTTTTACGTGACCATCGACCAGACACTGGCGAAAAAACTGAGGTGCCTCCCTAATGGGAGGGGTTATATAGGGGAGGAATTCTCTTTAATTGGGTCAACCAGTGTCCAATCACCAGAGGTGCCTATATAACCCACTATGTAATGAAGCTCCTGTGTCCCGTGATGTATGATCAAGAAAAAATTATAACAATTTTGTTTGGTTACAGTGTTGTATGACCACGCAATTGTCATTCATAGTGTGAAAATTGGCCTGGTCAGGAAGAGGATGTAAGTGCACAGTAGGCAAGTGGTTAAAGGGGGTGTGGTTACATAGAGTTTGAGATGACATGCATAGCATAGAGTGTGGTAATTTTAAATAGGGAATGTACAGCGGTGGGTATTATGTGCCAGAGAGGAGTGCAAAGTGTAAGTCGGTGGGTAGTATGTGCATAGTTGCCAACATTGTAAAAAAATAAAAATCGGGACACTTTTTTGGCAGTGGGCGGATTAGTGGTATAATTAGGGGGCGGGGCATGCGTTTATAGGTGTGGTATAGGAAAAGGTTAGAGTGGTTAGAGTCTGAGATGAATGCGGGATGGAGAGGGAAAGGAGGGGGATGGAGAGAGGGAAGGGGGTGGAGAGGGAAAGGAGAGACAGCAGCCCCCCGATCCTACACCACAATAGCAATATGTGTTTTCCAGAGTTTGACAATTGCAGATAAAGATACTCCAAATACCTGGTGTTGGCGCTTCAATCATCCCGGCGCCATGATTGTTATGGTGTCAGGATGATTGAAGCGCATTATTTATATTATTACATTGTAATATAAAATGAAATCATTCAACTCACCATAATGCCGAATCAGTGGGAGCCATGAGCGCATCACTAGCCACGTTGCCTGCCACCAGATGCCATCAGGTGTCCCAAGCGGAGTCTGTCCTTACATCAGGTGCCCCATCAGAGGTAGCTTCCTCACATCTGTGTCCATCAGCGGAGCCCCTCCTTACATCTGGTGCCCCTCTGACATCCACAGACCGCCCCCCCACATACTCCACAGACCACCCCCCCACATACTCCACAGACCTGCCCCCACATACTCCACAGACCGGCCCCCACATCTCCAGACTGGCCCCCGACATACCACTGGCCCCAACATCCACAGACTGGCCCCGACATACAACTGGCCCTCGACATCCACAGACTGGCCCCCCACATCCACAGACTGGCCCCCACATCCACAGACTGGCCCCCCACATTCACAGACTGGCCCCCCCACATTCACAGACTGCCCCCCCCCACATTCACAGACTGGCCCCCCCACATTCACAGACTGGCCCCCCCACATTCACAGACTGGCCCCCCCCACATCCACAGACTGGCCCCCCACATTCACAGACTGGCCCCCCCACATTCACAGACTGACCCCCCCACATTCACAAACTGGCCCCCCCCACATTCACAGACTGGCCCCCACATTCACAGACTGGCCCCCGACAAACGACTGGCCCCCACATTCACAGACTGGCCCCCACATTCACAGACTGGCCCCCACGTCCACAGACTGGCCCCCACATTCACAGACTGGCCCCCGAAATACCACTGGCCCCCACATTCACAGACTGGCCCCCGACAAACGACTGGCCCCCGACAAACGACTGGCCCCCACATTCACAGACTGGCCCCCACATCCACAGACTGGCCCCCACGTCCACAGACTGGCCCCCACATTCAGACTGGCCCCCGAAATACCACTGGCCCCCACATTCACAGACTGGCCCCCGACATAACACTGGCCCCCATATTCACAGACTGGCCCCCACATTCACAGACTGGCCCCCGACAAACGACTGGCCCCCACATTCACAGACTGGCCCCCACATTCACAGACTGGCCCCCACGTCCACAGACTGGCCCCCACATTCACAGACTGGCCCCCGAAATACCACTGGCCCCCACATTCACAGACTGGCCCCCGACAAACGACTGGCCCCCGACAAACGACTGGCCCCCACATTCACAGACTGGCCCCCACATCCACAGACTGGCCCCCACGTCCACAGACTGGCCCCCACATTCAGACTGGCCCCCGACATAACACTGGCCCCCATATTCACAGACTGGCCCCCACATCCACAGACTGGCCTCCCACAGACTGGCCTCCCACATCCACAGACTGGCCTCCCACATCCACAGACTGGCCCCCACATTCACAGACTGGCCCCCCACATTCACAGACTGGCCCCCCACATTCACATACCATGACTGTCACTGGCCCCCGACATACCACTGGCCCCCACATTCACAGACTGGCCCCCGACATCCACATACCATGACTGTCACTGGCCCCCGACATCCGACTGGCCCCCAACCCGACATCCACATTGTAGACTGGCCCCCGACATGCCGCCGTTGCCGCGCGGAGACATTTAACTGTGGCGCCGCCCACCGCCCTTTACACTCACTGACACAAACACACACTAGCAGCGGGGGTGGGTGGCGCCACAGGTGTAGACCAACTCCTGGTCTTTTTAAAAATGGTGGCCGGTGGAGACATTGTCTCCGCCGGCCGCCGACCTCTAGCAGCCGGCGGCAAAAAATCGGGAAATTCAATTTCCTGGGACAAAGCGAATTTCGCGGGAGATTTCCCAGGACAAAATTAATTTGAGACAAATGTCCTAATCGCGAGCATGTCCCGCGAAATTCGGGACAGTTGGCAACTATGTATGTACAGAAGAGGAATATGAATTGTATTGTCAGTAGAGCAGGCCACAGTGTATTTTTATTTTATTTTTTATAATGTTATTATTATCAATATTGAAATTTTATTTTATTTTTGATAATGGTTTACAATTGTTTTAATTATTCAACACTTCTTTGGGGGGGGGGGGGGGAGTGGACAGTGGACGGTGTCAGTAGATTCAGTTTTTATTATTTTATTTTCTATTCTTTTTTACAGTTTTACTTTTTAGCATTTTTCTAAATGTATCTTTTTAATGGTTTTTTTCACAGTGCTTCTGGTGGGGGGATGGGCAGTGGAAAGTGTCCGTGGTGTAGTTGACAGTGTCAGTAGAGCAGTGAATGGTTTCAGTAGTTTTTTATTTGTATTTCATTTTTTTTACAATTTTTTTAATTATTTATTACAATTTATTTTGTTATTTTTTTCTCAATGCTGTTTTTTGAGGAGGGGGTAGGGAGTGCACAGTGTCAGTATTTCTTTTTTATTTATTATTATTTTTTACAATTTTATTATAATATTTTTTTTTTACAATTCAATTTTTTAATATTTTATTGTAATTTTATTTTTTATTATCAACCCTGTTGGGGGACTTTGGTGAGATATCAGGGGACTAAACAGACCCTTGACATCTCCCCTTTGAGAAATGGACTGAGGACAGAAATTCACCAGTCCCTTTCTCTGCAGCCTCGGGTGAACTGAAGATAAATGGACAGGAGACAGAGGCTTCTGTTCATTCATAAACTAAAGAATCGCAAACACAGTGATCACTGACCCTGTTCAGTCAGAAAAGGAAGGGGCTGGTAAATTACATATTTACTGGCTTCTTCCTCTGCTCTCCATTCTGACAGTTTCAGCAGCAGCCAGCAATGAGGGGGGCTGAGGAGCACAGGAGGGAGGACATGGGGACTGGAGGAGTGTAAAGGAGGACACAGGGGGTTGGAGGAGGACACAGGAGGGCTGGAGGCAGACACAGAGGGGGGGGCAAAGAGTACACAGGGTGACAGTCGGGGGTGATCAGTTTTGTGGTGGGGGCAGTTATAGGCATCGATCTCCCCATATAGCATGCAATGTGGCAGCTAACAGCCATAGGAGGGAGAGGAGGGGAAGTTCCTCACTCTCTGCTTCTCCTCCTCTCCCTTCCATTACTGTCAACTGCTTCATTGAAAGCTATACGGGGAGGTGCCTGTAACTTCCATGGCAAATCAAGACTGCGAGTCCCAGAGTGGAGCCCAAACTGGTTCTAAGGGCTTGTCCTGCGGGAGCACACTGGTTGCCTCTGTCTAGCAGCTTGTGCAGAATGTATGGGATACCCCTCCCATGGATGATACGCCACTGTGTCTCACCAATCACTGCACAGATACATTGATCAGGTGTATTAACTGCATTTTTCACTATTTTTTTCACTATTTATAAAGCTTTGATTTTTGATAGGTTTACTAAGATGCCTTCACGTCCAATGTTTTTTCTGTAAAGCAGTTCATGTACATGCTGTTAGTTATCTTGTTACACTGTGGCTCTTCTTGCACAATAATATGTGGCGGATTCTTCAGGTTTCATTCCAGTGAGTTTTAAATACACTTCTATTTTATTTGTGTCTCTGGATAGAGTCAGTCGTCCCTGAACAGAGCTGGGATAATATGTGCTTGCATCATAACATATTTCCCCCAACCACACCAGCGGTTTCCTTTCAGATTGTCGGATCCAGCCCACACAATACATGTTAGTGCTGTCAGTGAGGGAGGCTCCGGTCACTTTACAGGTCAGTTCCAGAGTCTCTGATGGCTTCACAGTCCCAGGACCAGACTCCACCATGGTGATTTGTGATGTGACATCTGAAAAATATATATTATATTTGATAATATATTACATGTCTAGTATCTCAGATCACTTATAAAATTTTAAACGAGTAATCTAAATAAAAAGAAACACACATTGTACTAAAGACACAATAATAAGTAACCACAGGAGATGTGTCATGTCTGAAGTTGTGTTTTGGATTCGGTTGCACTGATTCTGATCCTTTAACGTTTGCTATACAACTCTCTGTATTTAAGCAGAAATTTCCTATGAATGTTTTGCATAAACTGAAATGATTGGGTGAGTGGAAACAATGATATGGTCGATTTGTTTTAAAGCAAAACTGTTACTTTCTCCTGTAGGACATTCTGCATTTAAATAGAATTTTATAGAAATATATTTTGTACCAACTGAAATAGCTGAGTTTATCTAAAAGGACAAGTGAAGCCACACAAGTAGAATATTTTATGGTGGCCATACACTCAATGATTTGATCAAACAATTCTTCAAGATATTCAGATCAGTCTGGATGGGAAATCTGATTGTAAGAAAGTAGATATTTCAATATGATCATTAAGTGATAAACAGAATCATCTTTTCTAAAAAAGGTGAAATATCATCAGTGATACTCTAATAATAATCCACAGTAGCACAAATTATACAAAAAACAAAATCAAAACAAATTAACATAAACTAATAAATAAGTGCTGGAAAATCCATCAAAGTGCTAGAAATAGTGCTTTATTTCTTCTCACTGGAGATAACACACCAAGTCCATCACCACATTGAAAGCACAGCTCCCTCTCCCTTTGGAATATCACTCACCGGACCTTATTGACACTCATTCTCATGACTGGCAATACTGCTTATATGTTGATAAAACTCCACCTTGGAAATTTAAACATCACCTCCAATTCAATACTCCAGCTCTCCTATTAGTAGCCACATGTAGAAGAAAAAGAGAAACGCCTCCATTTCTCAAGATACCCGCTTTTATTAAAAGAAATGTACTTACAACCCTAAAGCATAAAACAAGCCCATATCATAAAATGGCACCAGGTGTCATGCTATAGCGATCTCATCTCCTCCAATGGATCAGGATGGGCGATACGTCACTGCCAGTTCCTGTTGTGACATCACATCCGGTTGCCAAATAGCCACACCCCAATGCGTTTAGTCATATCTGAATTAGTCACCGAGGTGGCTACACAGCTCAGCAAATCACAGTTTATGTATCCGCTTCACCTTAACCCATTGTCTGCCAATTATTTCAATGATGATTGTCAAAACCAGTGTACTACAACAGAACACTTTAAAGTAAACTATCCATCTGTGCTCTTAACCCATAATATGCCACATCACACCTGAATGGCACATTATGGGTTAAGAGCACAGATGGATAGTTTGCTATCAAGTGTCCAGTTATAGTGCACTGGTTGTGACAATCATCGTTAAAGTGATTGGCAGATAATGGACTAAGGTGAGGAGGGGGAGGATACATAAACATGTTGCCGAGCCAGGTAGCCAAACTCTGTGCTGATGTAGGATATGATGAAATGCATCAGGGCGTGGCTATGCAGCAACCAAATGTGCCATCAGGACATCAAGACAGGAACTGGCAGTGATGAAGCGGCCACCCCGATCCTTTGGAGATGGAGAGACCACTATAGCGTGACAACTGTCGCCTTTTTTTTTAATGTGCTTGTTTTAAATTGCTAGAATACAGTATAATTGCATTTTTTAAATAAAATTGTGTATCTTAAGATATTACACCATTGGAGGAGGTTTTTTTTTCTTCTACGTGTGGCTATTAATTTGAGAGCAAGAGGAATGAGTTGGAGGTGATGTTTACATTTCTGAGGTGGAGATTTATCATGAAATAAGCGTTATTGCCAGTCATGAGAATGAGTAGCAATAAGGTCCGGTGAATGATATTCCAAAGGGTGAGGGATCTGCACTTTCACTGTGGTGTTTTATCTAAAAGGAGGCAAGATACCTCCTACCAGATGTACCCAAAGTTCTGGTCATCTATCAGTTGCCAAAAGTACACAAGAATCCGCTTAGACCCCCAGGCCGACCAATAGTAAGTGGGGTAGACTCACTCTTCTCTAGGTTGGGGAATATCTGGATTGTTTTTTACAACCTCTCACCCTGAAATATCCAGCCTACCTTAAAGATGGTAAGAAACTCATGGAATTGTTGAAACCTATGTCAGTTGGTGAGGAGTATATCCTAGCCAGTGTGGATGTGAATTCACTTTATACTAATATCCAACAGCACCATGGCTTGGACCATGGCTTGGAAGTAGTTAAATGGGCTTTAGGAAAGACAAAATCAAATCCAAACAGAAAGAGTTTCTACTACAGGCCTTAGATTTGACAATGAGCCACAATTTCTTTTGGCATGAAAAAAGTTCTATAGACAAATAAGGGCACTGGCCATGGGGTCCAAGTATGCTCTGTCAGTGGCCAACCTCTTTATGAGTCGGTGGAATATATATGGAAAAAATATACCAGAACCAAGATGCTATAAAAAATATATTTGTGATATCTTAATAGTGTGAGAAGGATCGCAGGAATCTTTTTGTAATTTTCTCAAGGAGTTGGAGGATAATTCCTTCAGCATCACCTTTTCAGAAACTTTCAGTCAGGAAGTGGTCAGCTTCCTTGATCTAGTCATATATAAAGAAAATGGGAAATTGCTGACCCGGACCTTTTTCAAGGAGGTTGACCAAAATGGGTATATCCCACTAGGAAGTTACCACCATTCTAGATGGCTAGATGGGTTTCGTAAGAGCCAGATGATTAGGGTGTGAAGAAATTGTGATAAAGTAGAAGATTATTACATCAAGGCTGAAATAATTCTAGAAAGATTCCTAAAAAAGGGTTATGACTAGAGAGATTTACAGAAAACAAAATAAATAATAAGAAACATGGATAGAGAGTCTTTAAGAAAAAAAGAGAAGAAGAAGATAGATTACAGTGTTTCTTTCTTTCTTTAAGATTATACTCGGCAAAATAAACTGTTTGAACAAATATTAAAAGAGCATTGGCCTCTGTTGCTCAAAGATAGAGATTTAAAAAACATCTTACTGACTAAACCTCAGTTTATTTATACAAAACCACCCACACTCTGGCTACAGCTGGCATGAAATGTTATTAATCCCCCCAGAAAACTATTTACTTTACTAGATCAGACTTTTTTTTTAGTTGCGGGAAATGTGTAAGCAGAACTGCCAAATATATAGAAAGGAAAACTACTGAATTTTTGTTCACATTCTCAAGGTAGATCCTATGAAATTAAGAAATGTATCACTTGTTGGACCACACATGCTACATACCTCTTGCACTGCCCCTGCGGTCTACAGTTTGTGGGGAGGACCTCGAGGAAGCTAGGAATCAGGCTGAGGGAACATGTAAATAGAATAACGAAAGGATTCAAACACCACAGTTTATCTAACCACTTTAGGTTTTTCCACAACAAAGACCCAAGGGGTCTGACCTTTTGTGGAATCGATAGGGTGGAAGGACAATCCAATCTCAAGAAAGCTGTCTCACAGAACGAGACCCAATGGATCCATAGCCTTGGCACTATGAGTCTGTTCGGCTTAAACATTGAATTGGATCTCAATTGATTCTTGTCCAATTGGTAAAATTTGTTTGTTGCACTGGTAGTCATTCAGATAAATTCATTGTCATTTTTGTCTCATTACACTCACCTTCATAATTTTTCTATTTTTACTCATACATATAATTTTTTTATGCATTTTTTATTTATTTTTTATTTTGTTTATTTTATTTATTTTCATTTTAATTTTCCTCATTGTTAATTCATTCAATATGATATACGATTTCTAGAAAACTTGTCCAGAGAAAACGTTTTGTCTCCAAACTGATCCTATTGGATCCAAGACTGCAAAGCTGTGGGTCCTTGCCATTTGGTGAATGGGGTCAAAACAGGGGAGTGTGGCACACGGCACCGTTCTAACTGTGCTCAGTGGGACAGCACAGCGTAATCTGTTAATAAACTGTGCATACTGGCACATTATGGCATAACCCTCCTGGGGGACCATGTATTTAAACAAATATAGCACAGTTTAATTCTGCTTTAAATTGTTACTCCACTTTGGGAAGAAATATCAAATAAAAAATAATATAGTGTATACAATTGCGACTTAGGTTATATTGTAATTGAATGTTTTTTAAAAACTACCTTTCTTGACCATACATCACGGGACACAGGAGCTTCATTACATAGTGGGTTATATAGGCACCTCTGGTGATTGGACACTGGTTGACCGCAATTAAGGAGAATTCCTCCCCTATATAACCCCTCCCATCTGGGAGGCACCTCCGTTTTTTCGCCAGTGTCTATGGTGGTTGGTCACGTAAAACATTAGCTCTATGCAGGTCCCTGCGAGGGCCTAAGGGCTACAACAAAAACGGATCCATACCTCGGGCCGATATTTGACTCCCAAGATGGTATGGTACCCGGGCCTCGTCAGCCGAAGAAGCGAGGTTTTGCCTGTAAGTCCTCTCCATTGGAAGACTGGGCTCTGGGAAAACCAGACTTGGTGTACTGTTTATACAGAGTGCACGAAAGTTTCTGGCAGAGCTTTCTACATGGCCCAGGTAGGAGGTTCTTCCGAGAAAGAGCCCCAGATAAACCTGAAGGTTGGCTAGCAATACCCGCCGTGATGGGTGAAGGCTGGAATTTGTCTGGTTCAGCAATTCCTGCGGCGAGGACAGGTAAGGGAAGTTAATCCTGTATATATATGTGTGTGTGTGTATATATATATATATATATATATATATATATATATATATATATATATATATATATATATATATATATATATATATATATATATATGTATATATATGAATGGATTTCTTCATTATGAGTAGTTGTATGTCTTGCCTGGTTTCCACCACTAGAGGGAGTAAGAGCAGCCTGATGCATACTTACATGCCTTTCAGTACACACGCTCAGTGAAGCCTGGTTCTCCAGCTGACTCACGTCTCCATTACAGTCCCTGCCACATCAAGCTAAACAGAGGTCCCACGTAGTTTGGGGGTCCCACGCGCGCGGGCGTGTGCACGCGCACCGGGCGCGTTCCCGGCCTAATGGAGGAGGGGGGAGTGTGGTTGTGAGCCGTGCACATTGGTGTGCACGGCGCTGTAATGCACAGGCGCCAGGCGGCAGTTTGTAAAAAAGTCCAGAGCGTCAGGGGGCTGTAAGTGGAGACACAGGAGCTGTGGGCAGTAAGCATCCATGGAATTGGATCCAGGCAAACCTAGACACCTACTCAGCATCAGGTTGTGCAGTTTAAGCATATATATTTATTGTGAGACTTTAAGCACAACAGTGATTGCACTTGTACTAGTACCTCTGCTTTGTAGCTTAGGACTATGTCTCCTCGTATGAGGGTTTCAGGGGGAGGTAGCAAAGGCACTGGTAAATCACCGCCTAGGTCCAGGGGTTCTAAAAGAGTGCCTGTAAGTTGCCATCCCCCCCTGCAAGAGTGGAGCCAGCCTCTCAAGACGAGTCAGTGCACCTGTCAGGTTTGCAGCCTCTCCTAATGTGTCAGCCCCGGTTTATGTCACTGAGATACTCCCTTAGGGCTACATTGGAGGGTTTTGAAGAGAAAATAATGAATTTTATTTCTGCTTCCCTGAAATATAGCAAGAAAAGGGGTAGATCCCCTCCCTCTGCTGAAATTCCTCTCTCAGATGATTTTTCTGAAAATGAGGAGAGATCCCTATCTTAGGATGGGGATCATGAGCAGTCGGATGAATCAGAGGAAGAGGAGTTAGTCCCCTCCTCTCAGGCACTCAGAAAACAGGTGCAGTATTATACTGAATTGGTGCGTACCACATTCAGAATGCCTGCTGCTGAAGTCGCTACGTCCTCTGTTTCTTCCCTGGGAATCAGGAAAGCCCCACAGACTGCCTATTCCTTTCCAATCCATCCCTTAATGGATGAATTGTTGTATAAGGATTGGGGACATCCCAATAAACTGTTTGCTCCTCCTAAAAAGGTTTTCTTTGCATTATCCTCTGGAGGAAAGTTTCACCAAGAAGTGGGGGGGTCCCATTTGTTGATGCGGCTGTTTCTTGCGTGAATGAAACCTGACTTGTCCTTTGGATATTGCGCAGGTATTTAAGGATCCAACTGATAAGAAGCTGGAAACCTTATTAAAAAGCCTCCTTTTCCATGACTGGCGCTGTGGTGCAACCTACAGTCGCAGCCGTGGGGTTGTGTCAGTTCCTCAAGGAACAGGTTAAGCAGATGCTTGGGATCCTTCCCAGTGAGGAAGTAGAAAATTATGCAGAACTGCCTCATATTCTGTGCTTTATGATTGATGAGAGTTTGGATTCTGTCCAACAAGCATCACGTTTGTCCCTCATGTTGGTACACATGCGAAGGGCCCTATGGCTAAAGAATTGGGCAGCTGAGCTGTCATGCAAGAAGCATTTGATTGGGTTCCCGTTCAAAGGGGAACGTTTGTTTGGAGAAGAATTAGATAAATTCGTCCAAAATATTTCAGGGGGTAAATCTACTCTCCTTCCAATCAAAAGGAGCAAGCGTCCTTCATTCAGGCATGCTCTCTCTCCCGAAGCATCAAGCTCTAAGCAGTGGTAACGGCCTTCTCAGCCCTCCTCTACTAGAAAGGCTCAAGGCAGAGCCCAGGGGCAGGAAAAGACTTGGGGGCGAAAGCCTGCCAAGCAAAGCCCAAAAACTTCCTTGTGAAGGGGCACCCCCGCTCGGCAGAGTGGTGGGAAGGCTCCTGCAGTTTGCAGGAGCCTGGCGGAAAGAGATCCAGGACAAGTGGGTAATCTCTTCGGTATCTCTGGGCTACAGGCTAGAGTTTCAGGAGATTCCACCTTCTTGTTTACTAAGGTCAAGGATCCCCAGGGATCCAGTAAAGCAAAAACCGCTATTTCTGGCCTTAGATCACTTACTATCCCAGGGGGTGATAGTAGAAGTGAACCCAAAAGAACAGGGTTCAGGGTTTTACTCAAATCTCTTCACCATTCCAAAGCAAATGGAAGTGTCAGACCTATCCTGGATCTGAAGGATCTGAACCGGTTTTTACGCATCCGGTCCTTCCAAATGCATTCAATCTGCACTGTGGTCTCCTCCCTGCAAAGGGGAGAATTCATGGCATCAATAGATATCAAAGATGCATATCTCCATGTGCCAATTTTTCCCGCACACCAAAAATTTCTAAGGTTCGCGGTAGAGCGGCGCCATTTTCAATTTGTGGCCTTGCCATTCGGGCTTGCTACGGCCTCTCGAGTCTTTACAAAGATTCTGGACCCTCTCTTAGCAGACCTAAGAGTTCAGGGCATAGCCGTCGTGGCTTATCTAGACGACTTGCTTCTCATGAAGAAAACAGCAGCGTTCCTGAAATCACAGCGTCACCAAAACGCTAGAACACCTGGAACACCTAGGTTGGATCATAAACCTAGAAAAGTCACCCCTACAGCCTGCCACCAGGTTGGAATACCTGGGCATGATCATTGACACCGCTCAGGGCAAGGTGTTTCTTCCAAGGCTAAAGGCCTTGGCCATTGGGGATCTGGTGCACCTAATTCTGGGCAGAAGATCTTCCCCCATTCGGTTGTGCATGAGACTGTTAGGGAAAATGGTCGCCTCCTTCGAGGCCGTCCCATTCGCCCAGTTCCACTCAAGGCCTCTGCAAAGATGCATACTTGCGGCTTGGAACAGGAAGCCCCAATCCTTGGATCTTCCTATGCGTCTATCCCCAGGGACACGCAAGAGTCTCGTCCGGTGGTTGCAAACCAAGAATTTTCTGAAGGGCAAAACTTTTCTTCCTCTTCCATGGAAGATTATCACAACAGATGCCAGCCTGACAGGCTGGGGAGCAGTGTTGGAGGAGACGTGCTCGCAGGGGAAATGGTCTGCGATCGAGAAGCTATTGCCCATAAATCTCTTGAAGATCCGGGCAGTTTACATGGCTCTCATAAAGTGGTCTTACAGACTACGAGGTCTCCCGGTTCGGGTTCAGTCCGACAATGCCACAGCAGTGGCTTATATCAATCACCAGGGTGGTACCAGGAGTCTGGTGGCCCAAAAAGAGGTGAATCGCATACTTGTCTGGGCAGAAAAGCATGTTCCGTGTCTTTCTGCAGTCTTCATTCCAGGAGTGGAAAATTGGCAGGCGGTTTTTCTGAGCCGCCAGCAGTTGTGCCCAGGAGAATGGGCTCTGCACCCCGACGTGTTTCGGAACATATGTCACAGGTGGGGTACTCCGGATGTAGATCTGTTTGTATCCAGGTTCAACAGGAAACTGGACAAGTTTTGTGTCAAGGACAAGAGATACACTTGCTCAGGGGTCAGATGCTCTGACAGTTCCCTGGGATCAGTACAATCTGATCTATGCCTTCCCCCCGAGCCCGCTTCTGTCGCGGTTCCTGGGAAGAGTCAAGAGGGAGACAAAGTCGGTCCTTTTGGTGGCCTCAGCTTGGCCCAGGCGACCATGGTACGCGGAGATCATGAAGTTGGCAGTAGGCAGGCCATGGATCCTCCCTCTCCAGCCAGATCTGCTCTCACAGGGTCCAATCTACCATCCTGCTTTACGCAGTCTGAATTTGACGGTTTGGCTGCTGAGACCCACATTCTGAGAGACCGTGGCCTTTCGGGGCCAGTCCTTTCTACTCTGGTCAATGCCAGAAAGCCGGCCTCCAGGCTTATTTATTACAAAATCTGGAGGACATATGTTTCCTGGTGTGAACTCAGGAAATGGCATCCTAGAAAGTATGTCATTAACAGAATCTTGGCCTTTCTCCAGTCAGGCCTAGAAATGTATTTGGCCATAAGCACTATCAAGGTGCAGATTTCTGCCCTGTCAGTGTTTATTTTTTATTTTTTTTTCAAAAGCCACTTGCATCACATTCCCTGGTACGGGCTTTTATCCAGGGGGCCATGCGGATAAGACCGCCAGTTAAACCTCCGGTATGCCCTTGGGATCTGAATTTGGTTCTCTCGGCCTTGCAGGGGCAACCATTTGAACCTTTGCATCTGGCTTCATTAGTTCTCCTGACTAAAAAATTGGTCTTCTTGGTAGCCATATCTACGGCTAGAAGAGTATCAGAGCTGGCAGCTCTTTCCAGCAAGGAGCAGTATCTAATTATTCATAAGGACCGGGTAGTCATGCGTCCCAACAGGTCCTTTCTACCTAAGGTGGTTTCGGGTTTCCATTTGAATCAGGATGTAATCCTACCATCCTTTTTTCCGGACCCTCAATCCACAGAAGAATCTTTGCACACTTTAGATGTGGTTAGAGCAATCAGTATTTATCTTCAAGCAACTACTCAGATAAGGAAAACTGATTGCTTATTTATTTATTTTGCCGGAAGGCCCTAGGAAGGGCCAGGCGGTGTCAAAGTCCACTCTCTCAAGGTGGATTAGACAAGTTATTTCTCAGGCCTATGGTTTAAAGGGGAAGATTCCTCCTTTTCAGGTGAAAGCGCACTCTACTAGGGCTGTTAGTGCTTCTTGGGCAGTGCATCACCAGGCCTCCCTGGCTCAGATCTGTAAGGCATCAACTTGGTCATCAGTCCACACATTCACCAGATTCTATCAGGTGGATGTCAGAGGGCAAGAGGATATCGCCTTCGGGCGCAGTGTACTGCAGGCTGCAGTTTAGGTCCTCCGGTCCCTGGCGGTCTATAATTATGATCTGTGTCTCCCTCCCCTCAATCTGAGCATTGCTATGGGACATCCCACTATGTAATGAAGCTCCTGTGTCCCGTGATGTACTCTCAAGAAAAGGATTTTACAGGTAAGCTGTATATAAAAATCCCATTTTCTGTTTCATTCTGCAGCCACTGTAATTTTCTGAAAATACAATGCAATACGGCTACCTGAAGGTGTTCTGTACACAGAATATGTACAGAATGCCCCCCAGAAACATCATTTCCTGCTTGTGTGATTGGCTCATTGATTTTCCCAGATGTCTACACTAAGCTACACGTCAGATATCCCCTACAACAAAAATATAATTTTTGGTGAGATACTCCTAATAGGAAATCACGTCTAAAGGGATGTAGACCGTGCAATTTTCCTCATTAATGCCTTGCAGGTGCAGCAGCTGGCTAATAATTATAAACAGAGGGATTTCTTCAGAATAAAAAAGGTAGGAATCTGCAACACAGTGTGTTAAAATTCTTGCAATGTAAATACTGTAGATCACCCAGAGGGGAATGTTTTTTCTTTTCAAATGTTTTTATTGAGATTTTTAGCAGAGTTAGTTACAACAAGGGTTACAAAACAAAAAAAAAATAATATATAGTAATAAAAGTAACATAACACAGTATAATGTAGTGACAGGGTTTTCTCAGCACAATATAGCATATAAACAAATAATCCACAATAAAGAATAAAGTAGTATTCCTAAGTATCTAATATTCATAGTCATAAAGGGACTCGAACAAGAGTAAGTCTCTTAGAATTTGTATAATAAAGTCCGTAATATAATTATTGTAAGATTTATAAATAGCGATATGGATAATGGCCACTTCTGGACCCCAAGACACCCCTCACAGGGATCTATCTGTGTCTTGGAGTACCTAGTCCAACATCCTAAAGGAAATTCAAACACAGTAGTTATCTTTTATGAAGGAAAATAAAGATCTATTCTTACTCCGCAGCTCAATTCAGATAAACAAACATGTGATATATTTGTCACTTTGTTATGAAATTATTTTTAAAGCCATCCAAAAAAAAATATTAAAACGCACAGGAGTTCTTTCTTCTATATGATCAAAGAATCAGCATTATCTAAATTGTGGAAGTATAATTTTTGTACCATGTACTCCAAGGTTTCCATAGTTGTTGTTCCTTAATATATAGGGATTTGTCATTAGGAAATAACAATTCGTAGGAGTGGTGGAGTTGGGTTAATTCTATAACTTCTGTCATAGTAGGAAGAGAGTCAGTTTACCATTTTCTAGTTATGGATAGTCTCGCAGCTAAAAGTATATGTGTTACTACTTTACGATATTGTTTGGGAATCGTATGTAAATTCATATTCAGAATGGCTAGTTCTGGTGAAAGTTGAAGGACAATACCTGTTACGGAAGTGAGTAAATGGGAGATTGCCTGCCAGTAGTTATGTAAGCTTGGGCAGTCCCACATAATATGAAATAGGGTCCCCAATTGGGTACAATTTCTCCAGCAATTAGGTGACGAGTTCCCCTTGAATTTTGCTAGGATATGTGGAGTCAGGTATTGTCTTTGAACAATGTTTTGTGCCAGTTCCCATAGAGTAACACATGCAGTGGCCCTATATATGCTTCGTAGGGAGGCCATCCATTGTTTAATTGAAAAGTCTTGCCCCAAATCTTGTTCCCATTTAAGGAAGGAAGGTAGTTTGCTGGGTATGTTTTTTTCCCCTAGAATTGGGTATATTGTAGCTACTCCTTTCTGTGAGGTGGCATGGTTATTGAGGAAAGACCATATTTTAACCGGGATTGAAGCTCTGAGTTGTGGATTGTGTAGCAGACACTTTTCTATTTGAATATATGTAGATTGCTCAGAATTCGGAAGCTGTAATTCATTACTTAACTGAGAAAAAGACTTTAATGAGCCCTGTTGGAAGAAGGAACCAAGTTTGATATCCCGACCCAAATTCCAGTCGTGTATTTGTACGCCAGGAATTAATGTTGGTATAATTGTTAGAGGAGGGTTTAACACCGTGATTGGAGTTTTATCCCATTTGTATGTGATGATTCTCTGCCAAGAGTGTAGCGTCACTTTCACCGTTGGTGGGTATTGAGCTGTAATTGTGGACTTAATTTTCCTACTAAGTAACCAGAATTGCATATTAGGCTGTCGTGTGATGTCTTTCTCAATTTGTCCCCATAAAGTTTTAGGAGTAGGCAAGAACCATTCTTGCAATTGGGTCAAAAGAGTTGCGTCATAATAATCCTGTAGATCAGGTATGGTCGCACCACCTATATTTCTATGTTTAATTAGTATATGGTATGCGCAACAGGATTTTTTGCCATTCCATAGATATTTTCCCATACTGCTTTGTAAAGATTTAAAGTAGTATTTAGGGATACATATTGGAAGGGACCTGAGTTGATATAATAATTTTGGTAAGGTCATCATTTTGAAAGCTGACAGGCGACCAGCCCATGTAAATTTGTTAAAGCTTGTTTTAAATAACTGTTTTGTTTTGTTAGTGAGAGTGATTCCTAAGTAAGAAATCCCCTCGTCTTTCCAGTGGTAGGGGTATTTATTAGACAATAACTGCCTGGTTGTGTTATCTAAACCTAGGTCTAAAATATTGGACTTAGTTTCATTGATTTTATAATATGATGCTGCTCCAAATGTCGTTAGTATATTTTGGAGATTCGGGAGAGATGAAATAGGATCAGACACTATAAGCACTATGTCATCTGCGAACAGACTTATTTTATTATCTATTTGCCCAATTTTTATACCAGATAGTTTTGTGTCAGATCGTATACGTTCTGCTAGAGGTTCGATGGCTAAATTAAATATTAAAGGAGATAAGGGGCAACCTTGTCGTGTTCCATTCGAGATGCCAACGGGCCTAGACATCATATCATTTGTGCATACTCTCGCTGAGGGGCCCTTATACAGTGCAAAAATTGCCGATAAAATATTTCCATGAAAGCCGAATTTTAAAAGCACTGACTGTAAATAGCCCCAATGGACCCTATCAAACGCCTTCTCTGCATCCAAAGAAAGGAGCAGAGAAGGCGTTTGATGTCTCTCAGTGAAGTGTATAATATCAATCAGACGTCTTGTTGCATCTGAAGATTGTCGACCTTTAGTAAAGCCAGATTGATCTTTGTGAATGAGGTCTGGTATGTAGTTCATCAGTCGATTCGCTATTGCTTTGGCGTATATTTTGATGTCAATGTTCAATAATGAAATCGGTCTGAAATTTTGGGGAGCATTGGGATCTTTGCCTGGTTTCGGCAGTGTTATGATCAAGGCCTGAAGCATCTCAGCCGGAAATTCTGATTTGGATGAGCATAAGTGGGGAGCCAGTATATCTCGAAGTAATTTATAGTATTCTCCTATCATTCCGTCTGAGCCCGGAGATTTATTGTTGGGCAGGGAGTCTATATTTCTAGCAATTTCTTCCACTGAAAATGGGACGTTAAGATCAGAGATTTGATCAGTAGTTAATGATGGGAGACTAATAGTATCTAAGAAATCACTTATTATCTTTGGGGTAGGTGTGGGAGTTTGAGAATCATCTTTAAGATTGTAAAGGGAGCTATAATAACAGCTAAATGCATTTGCTATGTCTTGGGGGTCTTGAAATTTTTCTCTAGTAATAGGGTGGTATAGATATGGAATCTTTGATTTGGAATATCTGCCTTTCATCCGAAGTGCCATGTTTTTTCCTGCTTTGTTGCTAGTATGGTAATATTTAGCTTTAAGTTTTCTAGTATGTTTTTCAAATGTATCCAATAAAGTCGTTCTGAGTTCCTGTCGTAATATTTGTAGTTTAGTTTTCAGTTGTTGTGATGGGTGAGATTGGTTTTGGGAATCTAATGTTTTAATGTCAGCAGTAAGTTTCTCAATGAGTTTCGTTTTATTTTTCCTGAATTGAGCATTCAGTTGCATTAGGATTCCCCTACTAAATGCTTTATGAGCACCCCATAGGGTGGCGGAGTCTGACACCGATCCCACATTATATTTAAAGAATTCAGTTATCTGGTTTTGTATAGCTGTAGCATAGGTAGGCATTTTGATAAGATATGCATTTGTTCTCCATAGAAAATGGGTCGTTTGAGAGTGTTTAGGTAGAATAGTCATACTAATTGGGGCATGATCAGTCCAAGTGATGGGTGCAATGTCAGACTCCCTCACCTGCAATAACCACTTATCCGTAAAAATATAATCGATACGAGTATAGGTATTATGTACTAGGGAATGATATGTGTATTCACGATCTCCAGGATGATGGCATCTCCATACATCATAGAGATCGCTTTTTTTCAAAAAAAATTTAAGTGCACAGTTGGTTCTGGTTTTGGGATTAGAAGTGTCTAGTTCTTGTTCATGTATTGTGTTGAAGTCTCCACAAATTATTAAGGCACCTTTTCGGCATTTACCTATTTTTCTCATCAGGCCATTCAGAAAATGGGATTGCCTTTTATTAGGCGCATACACATTTACTAATGTAGTAAGTGTATTATCAATGGTACATATTAATATGAGGTATCGTCCATTGGTATCTACAATAGATTCATGCAATTGAAAATTAACTGAATAATGTATGGCAATAAGTACTCCTCTTTTTTTCTGTTGGCCTGATGCTGTAAATATGTGAGGAAAGTTCTTATGGGTGCAAGTGGGAATAGCACCTGTTTTGAAATGGGGTTCTTGTATACACAATATTTGACATTGCTGGGTGTTAGCCATTTGCCACATCGACGCTCTTTTTGCTGGATGGTTAAGACCTTTAGTATTTAAAGATATTAACTTTATACTCATAAAAGGATATTAATAAGATGGAAAAAGTAAGTACATACTAGCCTGATAATAGCTTTAAATTCTACTTCCATGTGAACAATCTGTAGTCTGAAATGACTATGAATGTCCAAAAATTTAGTGACTGAAAAGTTTTGATTCAAATTTTGTAGGTTCACAACATACCTGTCCCTTTGAATGCTATGGGTTGTGTATAGGATACTGTGAAGAAAAAAATTAAAAGTAAAAGCACAAACAAAAATATAACCAAACATTAAACTTAACTTGCAGTGGTAAACATTTCAATGTATACTGCAAAATTAGAATGGGAAATTAGTTCAAAGGTCAGCTGTTCCAAAGATTTAGTATCGCACGGCACGGCAGGCAAGCTGATAGATCGGTTTCCTATAGATAGGATTGTATTTTGACCGGATCTAGTCAATGAAAGCTAATGCCATTGTGGCGTAAGTTTCTCTGGATTCTTCTTAGCTCCGATAGGTGGAGTTGGTTCGGGGATAATACCCCATGCGTGAAGTAACTTAATGCCTTGTTCCACAGAAGTGATTGTATGGTAGGTGTCGTTCTTCTGTATCAGTAGTTTAGATGGTTGTTTCCAACGGTATTCAATTTTATGATTACGCAGAGCTTTTGTAATCGTGGAAAGTTGTCTTCTCATATCTAGAGTATGTTTAGACAAGTCAGCATAAATCTGGATTGTATTATATGGTTGTGGAAGTTGTCCTAGATGTCGCACTTTATATAGGATTTGATCTTTAACATGGTAGAAGTGTACTCTAAGTAGTACATCACGTGGTATCTGTGGAGGGAGAAATGACTGTTTCGGAATCCGATGGATACGATCAATTGTGAGCTCTAAGGCTGGTATAGCTGGCAGCAAGTTGGAGAATAAGTCAGTGGCATATTTTTTAAGATCAGACTGCTGTATATTTTCAGGGATACCCCTGATTTTGAGATTGTTCTTCCTTGAGCGGTCTTCTAAATCTGCGATTTTAAATTTAAGCCACTCTTTTTCAGCTTTATTTTCTTCATGAGCATCTATTAAATTATTAATAGTATTGGTCATGTCTCCCATAGAGTTCTCAATAGTGTGTACTCTTTCACCTAAGGAGTTCACTGCTTTGGAGAATTGATTTGTGAGTTGTAAAATATCCGTATGAAGCGAAGTATGTAAAGTTAATAGCATTTCTTTTAATTGGGTGTCCAGAATAGGCTGGTTATTAGTGGGGAATGCGGCTATAGGTGAAGCTATAGGAGTTATGACTGTGTTATCTTGACTAATATGAGGTATTTTATAGCTTGCCTCCTGGCCTGTGAAATCCAGTTTGATACGAGTTTTAGCCGGGCTGCGACATGTAGGGCTGAGGTAATCTTCCTCATGAGGAGATTCCAGATGTGTTTTCTGAGGTGATTCTTCTAGAGCAGCATCAGGCCTGTCAGTGTATTGCGCTCTCCCTGAGGAGGCTGTTGCTGGTACAACAGCTGTGAGAGGATCTGTGCCATCTTTTTTTCTCCCTCCCACTGACTGAGAGGAGAATGTCGTTAGTTTTTTCATTTTCCTTTCATCTTTCCGCTTTTTTGACATCACCTTCGGATTCAGGAACTCTTCCGTCGTCTATTCGTATCTTTTTTACCGATATTCGCTGTGAATTGTCGCTAATATGCCCGTTCGTGTCACGGAGCTCTCTCACAGAGCTTCCATTCAGCTCATGCGCTGGCCCCCCCCCCCCCCCCCCCCGGGAATGTTTTTTCTAAACAAATGTGGAGTTACTTTTTAAATTAACAATTTTAGGTGCCCTTTTTACACACAGAATACTCAGAACATACATAATAGAAACTAAAGAAGCCATTTAAAAACCCTTAAAATTCTTTAAGACAACCTTATCCACTTCAACCCTCCCTCCCCCAATTTTCACCGTCCTTGTCGATTACAAGTTATTTCAATTACATGCAAGAAGGTCTGCCAAATTTCAGAGAAACAAAATAGAATTGTTCTACTAATGCCTAGTAATAGCATGAATTCACCTTTATTAATTAAAATAGAACTATAGGCAATTTGTTTTTCCATTTTGGATAGAGTAAGGGAGGTTATAACCCGTCAGATATTTTTTTCTTTGCCATCTGTGTCTCATTAGGGAGAGTTACCTTCACTTCCTATCCCATAGCCTAACACTGGGCCCTTGTACACACGGTCGGAGATTCTGACAGAATGTGTCCGATCGAACCGTATTGTCGGATAATTCGACTGTGTGGTCTCAATCGGACTGTTTGCGCCGGAATATCCGACGGACCAAGTTTTCCAACTTGTCTATAAAATTTTCCGACAACATTCTCCGATCGGACATACTCCGATCATGTGTAGCCTACTCCGACGGACAAAGTGCCACACATGCTCAGAACAAATTCTTAGACCAAAGCTATTGGCTACTAGCCTGAATGTAGTCCCGTCGTAACGAAATAACGTCATCACGTTATGTACAATCGGATTTTCCGCCAACTTTGTCTGACCGTGTGTATGCAACAGTTTCAGACAAAATCCGACGGACAAAATCCAACAGATTTGGTTGTCAGAATGTCCGACCATGTGTACAAGGGATTAGATCTTTTCTTTCTACCCATGACCTGGCATCATTGCTGAGATCTAAGGAGAGATGTTTTTGGTCTGTGTTAACCCTTGTGATACCTGCTTGCATGACCACCTGTTTGCACAGGGGACCATGCCATAAGGGGAGAGTGATTAGTTAGACCGGAGGTGAAGGGATTGTCGTGCTATTGTGGAATTTAAAACGTATTTGTGTGAACTGTGAAGTTAAGTCATGGATTGTGGAAACTAACTAGTGTCGAGTGATTGTATAGTGTATACCACATTTACCACTGACTAATGTAGAGTTGCAAAGCGAGGAGATCAGCTAAAAGTCGTTAGTCGAAAATTAGTCGATCAATCGATTAAAAAAAAAGATTAATCGAGCACGAAAATTTTAATCAGTAACAGCCCTATAATTCTCCTAAACGGGGGCACAAACAGCAAAATGATAACATAATACATGTTCTGTACCATCCGCATTCTATCCAAAACTAAAAAAATGGGATTTTGAAATTACTGTAAAATCCCTTTTTCTGAAGTTCATTGATGGACACAGCACTTTAGTCTTGATCTTAGGGTTATATCGCCACCTTTAGGAGAGGACTAGGCAGAACACATAAAAAAAACAAGCACAGTACCTGGCTATAACCCCTCACTCTGCTCCCAGCAGCTCAGTTCATCAAAAAGCAGTACAAACATAAATAGGAGGGGTGGGTGCTGTGTACATCAATTAACTTCAGAGAAAGGTATTTTACGGTAAGTACAAAAATCCCATTTTCTCTTTTGTTCATTTACAGACACAGCACAATAATCTTGACCTTAGGGACATCCCCAAGCAGTGACAAAAATGAGGGGTGGGAACACAGAGAAAATAAAACTCCACTCACAACAAAAAGAACTCCCCCTCAGATGGCTACCTGCAAAACTTTTCAGCCGAAGCATGCATCCGAAGATGTGCCCACATTGACCTTGTAAAATTTGGTGAAAGTGTGTACTGACGACCAAGTAGCCATCTTACACACCTGTGAAATGGATGCTTGATGCCAGAAAGCCCAGAAAGCACCTATTTCCCTGGTAGAATGTGCCATGATGGGAAAGGGAGGAGCCCGCCCCTTTATGGCATAAGCCTGAACCATGATCTGTTTGATCCATCGAGAAATGGTGGCTGACAAGACTGCCAGGCCCTTCTTTGGACCAGCCACTGAGACAGACTCTGACCTCTGGAAAGGAGTCGTTGCAGACAGATACACCCGCAGCGCCTGGACCACATCCAAAGGATGTAAAGTGACCTCCTTGGGATGCGCCGGCTGAGGGCATAAGGGTGGACGCACAATGTCCTCATTTAGATGGAAGGCCAAAAAAACCTTCTGAAGAAAAGAGGGCTGTGGACGCAGCACCACCTTATCCTTGTGTAGGATTAAATAGGGAGACTTGCATGACAAGGCCGCCAACTCAGAAACTCGCCTTGCAGATGTAATAGCCACTAGAAAGACTACTTTCTGAGAGAGCGTCAGTAAAGGGATCTCCCTAATGTTTTCAAACGGTGGCTTCTGAAGCACTGAGATCACCATACCAGAAAGGCCACATGCCTGAACAAATGTACGCATCAATGAGTGAGTCGTCAAGGGCCGCTGAAAAAAGACAGCCAAAGCGTATATCTGCCCCTTAATGATGCTTAATGCAAGCTTCTGATCCACTCCTGAAGAATATTAATATTGTCTAATATTCTGTATCTCAGAGGCGTTTCCGAATCAATAGCATTGATAGTCAAACTGACTTAAAGAAAGTGTGTTTTTATTTGTCACACAGTTGGCATCATAAATACAATGTAAAAAGTATAATAGTTCAGTTCAGTGTAGGTAAAAATATATGAAAATAGAATAATTAAAAAGCTGTAATGATCTTATGAAAGCATGTGTGTTTCAATGGCTGCTGTCTTGCTGTCTTGTGTGTCCTTCAAGAAGAAGCAGGAAATGACGTTCTTAGACTTCTGGCAGAATTCAGCTGTCCCAAGTCATCAGTCTCTTTGTGAATATGTCAGTATCATGTGTGGGTGTCTGAGTGTGAGTGCCCGTGTGAGTGTCCTCCTTCAATCTCGAAACATCTCAGCTTTTATGCTACATGTGAACGTCATAACCTCACAAATCTAGAACCTTGTATGGCACACATTCATATCTGCTAACTTCTGCAATGTAAGTAGATACTCAGAGAGTCATATGGAGCTTAATAGACAAGCTCACATGTAACACTCCATACGTGACATAATGTGCTGTTCATATAATGTCATAACCATACATTTACATAATATGAACACATGTTAACAACTTTACATTAAGTAACTATATACTAATATGTATTAACATGACTGAGACTACTCTAAACTTATTTTAACAAGATATAATCCACAATGTATCATTGCTTCAGCTACGTAGACACATGTCTATTTTTGTCTTCTCATGACATTCTGTACCAAGATACCATATATGTCATGCTCAAATTGATTACATCAGAAACTCATTACTAACTCAGCTTCAGATGAGGATATATTTCACTGAACACTTGATCAAGGTCATTCACACATACTATTTATTATGATTAATCATAAAACCAAATATGTTTTGCAAGCTTGCCATAAATATATTATAATACCTATAAGTGCCGAATTATGAATTTGGAATAATATTCTAACAATCCCCCCAGAATTATGATTAATCATATCAAATTGATCTAATACATTCATAACATCATTTATATCACATTCACTCATCCTTGTATCAAATGATCGGACACAATATTCCTCAGAACTGAAGCAGCTAGAAATAACTCTCATTCTAAATGATATTCTCTTCTTTTAACTCCTCTTAGATCTATCTAATCTTAATCTTAAAATAATTGTATAGTTTCTTTTTTTTTTTTTTTTTTAAGTATAACATAATCATGACTCATATCAATAATTATTATTAATAATAATAATAATAATAATAATAATAATTATAATTATTATTAAAATTAATAAATGATGCAATAATATATTTCCATATTTGTGCTCAAATAATATTTTAGCTCTTTGGAAATATACTTTACACTCTAAAACTTGTGATAACTTCCCATAGTTCGATTAATAGTGATATGCTTCCTAAATTATGAACAAAAGATGTTCTACTAACTAGAATTAATGATTGTGCATTTGTAACCTAAAAATATTCAATATATGAATAAGGAACAATAAATAAAAATAATAATAATGATAATCCTAACTTAATATGAACATTATTATCAGAATAATTGGATTATCAAAAATGTATATGTGGATAAATGTTTCAGTCCTAAATTGTTTATCTATAGTAGATAAAGTTTCTTCTGATTCATTTTTTCTTCATGAAATGTCTTTAAAATTTCTTCTTCAAGTTCTGTTAGGTTAGAAAAACCTTGTTGAATAAGATAAATCAGTCATAAATATGAAGTATAAATCTTTTGTCCAATATTCTTTCTGAGAGGATCTCTTCTTTAAGTTTGAATTTCCTGATATTCTCTTTGCTCTTCATAGGAGCTTGCTATCCTCCATATTTATTTGATTTTAGATGCCATATCTGTAAAAGAGATGCAGTATCATTAATTAGGTATAAAATATTTACATTCAATTCTTGTAACTTTTTCTTTATTTTTTCAACAAATGTTAAAACATTGTAGGACATAACTTTGTGAATTCATTAAACTATATGTAAAATAATACTATCTTGCATTTCCTTCAAAGAGAACTTCTGTATGACCATGTACTGTCCTCACCCTGTCTAAAATGGCCTCAACTATAAAACATATGTACTGTGAAGTTTAGGTATGACAGAATGCAACATTTCTCTTTAGTCATGATACAAATCCATATTTTCACAAACAAAGGTTTTATATCACCCAGTGACAACAATGGACTATGCCTTTGTTCTCATTTAGAAAAGATTAAAAATATGCGTAAGTGTATTCTGTGTTGAAGCTTTTATTCTAGTGTTAGAATGTTCTTCAGTAACAAGTACTGATTCTGTGTCCTTCTCTGTTCTTATGCTGGAAACCTGAGATGAAGACTTCTCAGATACAGCTGTATACACATGTGCTGGTGTACATTTCTGAAGATGTCTTCCTTCTACATCTAAATGAATGTGTTTGCCTGATAAAGCTCTGAACCATAGAGGATATCTTTTATGACATTCTTTAAAACTATCTTCCTCAAAAATATCTTTTAGTGAGCAGTCAGGTGTCTGTACAATGATTTTGTTTGATTTTACTATGCTCTCTGCAGCTTTAATTGCATAGTAAACACTTAGCAGTTGCTTTACACCTGGCTCAAAAGTCTTTTCCAAAAATGATAAAACTCTGGAGAAATAGGCAATTATTTCCTCCTTACCTTTTAGTAATCGAGACAACGTTACTGAGATGGCATTCTCAGATACATGAGTTTTCAAAACAAAAGATATTTCAGAACAAACCTCTACTGTATTTAATGCAGGAGCATTCTGCAAATCTTTTTTCAACATTTCAAAGGCATTTTTCTCCTTTGGACCCCATTGGTCAACTATATTACCTTTATTTCTCAAAAGATTATATAGTGGATTAACTTTTTCTGCGAAACAGTGTACAAACTCTTCGCAAAGATTCATTTTATGCAAAAATTGATGCAATGCCTTATGAGTTGTTGGAGTTGGAATTGCAGTTATATCTCTAACTGTTTCTTGCAACAGTTGTCTCTTTCCTTGACTAATTTGCATGTGAAGGAATTTTACTTGACTTTTCATCAGCTGAACTTTCGTTGTGTTTAATTTTAAACCTTCAGCTTGTAACATCATAAACAACTCAGACAAAAGAGCAATATGTTCATCGATATTCTGAGTACTCAGCAAAATCGTATCTACATGCTGACAAATGCAGTCTGGCCTAGAAAATTTTGAAAGTATTTTTGCTATAGTTTCATGAACTATACCATCACCAATACCTAGACCAGGTATTAATCGAGTGAACGTATAAGTCTCTTTTCTGAATGTGAATGCTAGCTTGTACTGACAACTATTCGTTAAAGGAATGGAAAAATGGCTATTAGCGATTTCTAGTACAGAGAATACTTTGTCCTCAGCATTAGGGATGAGCCGAACACCCCCCGGTTCGGTTCGCACCAGAACTTTCGAACGGACCCCACGTTCGTTACGAACGTTAGAACCCCATTGAAGTCTATGGGACTCGAACGTTCGAAATGGAAAGTGCTAATTTTAACGGCTAATATGCAAGATATTGTCCTAAAAAGGGTTTGGGGACCTGACTCCTGCCTCAGGGGACATGGGTCAATGCAAAAAAAAGTTGTAAAAACGGCCGTTTTGGCTGGAGCACTGATTTTAATGACGATTAAAGTGAAAAAAAAAAGTGAAATATTCCTTTAAATATGGTGCCTGGGGGGGGTGTCTGTAGTATGCCTGTGAAGTGCCACGTGTTTCCCGTGTTTAGAACAGTCCCTGCACAAAATGACATTAAACGGAAATAACACCATTTAAAACTGCTTGCGGTTTTAATGTTATATCTGGTTCCTGCAATATGGTTGAAAATCATTCAGAAAAATGGCATGGGTAGCCCTCCCTGCCCATTACCAGCCTATTTGGGTCTTGTACGCATATTAAGGGGAACCCTTTACCCATATTAAAAAAAGGAAATGCGTGTGGCCTCCAGGCCCTATATACTCAGAACAGCAGTATACAGGCGGTGCAAACAAGACAGGGACTGTGTAGGTTTGTTGTGGTAAGTTGAATCTGTTTGTAATTTTCAACTGGTACATTTTTAAAGTGTAGCTCCAGTCAAAAAAACTATTTTTAAGCTTTTTGGAAAACATAGGGAAGGGTTATCACCCCTGTATAATTTGTTTTGTCGTCCATCTTTTTTCATCTCACTTGCTGCTGTCTCCTTGCGTTTGCAAGTAGGAGATGTTTGTAAGTTGGATGTTTGAAAGTAGGGGCTATATGCTCTGCAGAAATGGCGGAACAAGGTGTTGGTTTTGCCACAACATTGTAAGCCCTCAAAGTGACTCTTGGTGGGCGCTGGAGCGCCCTGCTGTGAACGATTATATCAAGAATTGTAATTACATGCCATTGTTGAACAGCGGTAGAAAAATTGACCTTTGGTGGTTGTGGTGCTGGTGCCACAACACTATAAGTCCTCACCGTTACTCTGGGTGGGCACAGGAAGGGGCCCTCCTGTGAAATATTATTGTCACGTACCTGATGGTTGAGCCTGGAATGCAGGGAGCGGCCCCTCGTATCCCCTGGCTATTGAACCCCTGAAGGTGGAGACAGGTATTCAACAGTCCAGAGGGCACAAGTGCCTGGTAGACGGTATTGGTCCGGGAGGTCAGCTGGGCACAGATAACAGGCTGGTATAGCGGATGGTGCTTGACTGTCGCTGGCAGGCACAAGTGCGGGAACTGGCTGGTGAGCAGATGTTCCGTAATGCAGGAACTCAGGTAGGTAGCAGGAACAGCGGAGTCAGATACAGGCCGGGTCAGCAGGAGACGATCAGCAAGGTACAAGGGATGAGGCAGAAAACGTGGTCAAACAGGCAGAGGTCGTAGGCAGGCAGCAATCGATCAGAGTCAAGGAACAAGCCGGATGTCAGGAATCAGATAACAGGTTCGGATACAAACAGCACGGATCACGGACACGCTGTAGACTGGACAGCACAGATGGAAGGGAGCCAATGACTAAAGAAGGCTTCAGGGCGCCAAGCGAACGTACGACGGGTCAGCGCGCCCTCGCACGTAGACGTGCACCCGTTCGTGACCTACGTGTGCGCGTGTGCGCGTTCGTGTCGACGCGAGTACGTTCGTTAGCTTTGACGCGCGTTGACGGGAAACGACGGACTCTCCACGACAGGTTCCGACGGGTAAGGTTTCTATGTCTAGTCGAGACGTTAGGGCGATCGTGACATTGCCCCCCCCCAAGGGGCAGCCCCCGGATGCCCAACCGAGCCCACTTGTTCGGGTGAGAATTCTTGAAGGCGCGGATAAGTCTCTTGGCATGAATATTAGCCTCTGGCTCCCAGGAATTCTCCTCGGGTCCGTAGCCCTTCCACTTAACTAAGAATTGGACCTGGTTTCCTCTTTTCCTACAGTCCAGGATGGCCTCAACTTCGAACTCAATCTCTCCATCGACCAACACAGGTTCCGGAGGGCAGGAGGTCCTGTCAGAGAAAGGATCCTCAACTGCAGGCTTGAGGAGCGATACGTGGAACACCGGGTGAATTCGGAAAGACTCAGGGAGTTCCAACTCAAATGCCACGTCATTTAGTTTCCTTTTGATCGGGAAGGGACCCAGGAATTTTGGACCCAATTTCTTGGAGGGACAGGATAACTTGAGATTTAAGGTGGACAGCCAGACCCTATCCCCGGTCTTGAGATCCAGCTCCCCTCTTCTTCTTCTGTCGAAGACTTTCTTATTATGTTCCTGCGACTTAGTCAAGGTTTCCTGTAAGAGTTTATTATTCTCTTCAAAGAAAGCAAGTCTCTTCTGAAGCGCTGGTACCGGACATTCAGGAAGATCGCCAGACAAGAACAACGGATGGTATCCGAAATTTGCATAAAAAGGGGACTGTTTGGTGGCTGAATGGACTGAATTATTGTAGGCGAACTCGGCCATAGGTAGCAGGGAGACCCAATCGTCTTGTGAGAAGGACGAGAAGCAACGCAGGTACTGCTCTAAGGTCTGATTCGTCCTCTCGGTCTGACCGTTGGTCTGCGGATGGTAGGCTGAGGACATGCAGAGGTCGATCTTCAGAGTTGCACAGAGTGCCTTCCAAAATCTAGATGTGAACTGCACCCCCCTGTCAGACGTGATATTGGCGGGGATGCCATGAAGTCTTATAACTTCCTTTATGAAGACGTTAGCTGTCTCCGCGGCAGAGGGAGTGCCCTTCATGGGCAAGAAATGAGCCATCTTCGTGAGCCTGTCGACTACGACGAAGATCGCTGTATGGTTCTCCGAAGGGGGGAGTTCGACGATAAAATCCATGGAGATCATTCTCCATGGTCTATCAGGAACAGGTAGAGGTCTTAGTAAGCCCCAGGCTCTGGACTTGTTGCCCTTACTCCGAATGCAGGTCGTGCAGGCCTGTACGTAACTCTTGCAGTCGTTCTTCATCCGCGGCCACCAGAAGTTACGCCTGAGTAATTCTAATGTTTTGAATGTTCCAAAGTGGCCAGCCATGGGATGGTCATGACAGGAAGCCAGAACCAAGGTCCGAACTGTCTGGGGGACGAAGATCCTGTTCCCATGCCACATAAGATCATCGCTGGAGGACAGCGGGATACCGGATGGAGGTGAGGCGCCTCTGGAAGCCTGTTTAACTTGAGAGACCACATCTCCTTGGAGTAAGAGGAAGTTTCCAGCAGAAAGGATGGTGTCACTGAGAGGTGGATCTTCCGGCTGGCTAAACATACGAGATAAAGCCTCTGGCTTCGTGTTCTTGGATCCGGGGCGGAAGGTTATGTGGAATACGAACCTTGAGAAAAAGAGTGCCCACCTGGCTTGACGAGGCTTCAACCTTTTAGCTGTCTTCAGATATTCGAGGTTTTTGTGATCTGTATAAATCAGGATTGGGTGGATAGCCCCTTCTAGCAGATAGCGCCACTCCTCCAGTGCCGACTTAATTGCCAGTAGCTCACGGTCGCCCACGTCGTAGTTTCTCTCGGCTTCGGATAGTTTGCGGGAGAAGAACGCAACTGGGTGGAGTAAGGACTTAGATCCCTGCCTCTGGGACAGCACAGCTCCGACTGCCACCTCCGAAGCGTCAACCTCAAGAGTGTATGGCAGGGTAGGATCAGGATGTTTCAGAATCGAAGCTGAAACGAATAGCTTTTTCAGGGTTTCGAAGGCCTCTTGTGCCTCAGGTGTCCAGCGGAACTTGGTGCCCAGCTTGGTTAGCCCGGTAATGGGGGCGATGATGGAGGAGAATCCCTTTATAAATTTGCGATAGAAATTCGCGAAGCCCACAAACCGCTGAACTCCTTTTCTATCGGATGGGGCAGGCCAGTCCTGGATTGCAGTTATCTTCTGGGGATCCATCTCGACCCCTCGAATCGAGATAATCAGACCAAGGAACTGGATACTCTCCTTCTCGAAAACGCATTTTTCAGGCTTGGCATACAGGCCGTGAGAGCGGAGGCGAGTCAGGACCTTCTTGACATGTTCTCTGTGGGTGGCTAAAGTGGAGGAAAAGATTAGTATATCATCCAAATAAATGATAACAAACAAATCTAAATAGTCTCTGAAAATGTCGTTCACAAAATGCTGGAACGTAGCCGGGGCGTTACATAACCCGAAAGGCATCACTAAATATTCATAGTGTCCGAAGCGGGTACGAAAAGCTGTTTTCCACTCATCGCCTTTTCTGATACGGACGAGGTTGTAAGCCCCCCGAAGATCCAGCTTGGTAAATAGTTTAGCGGAACCCAGTCTCTGGAAAAGTTCAGGTACTAATGGCAGAGGGTAGCGATTTTTAACTGTGATTTTATTTAGTGCCCGATAGTCCACACACGGACGTAAGGATTGGTCCTTCTTCTCTACAAAGAAGATCCCAGCGCCGGCTGGGGAGGTGGAAGGTCGGATGAACCCTTTTTTAAGATTATCGTCCAGGTAGGTCTTTAGAGTACTCAATTCGGATTCGGACAGTGAGAAGATCCTTCCGAACGGAATTTCTGCCCCCGGGAGCAGTTCAATAGGGCAATCATAAGGCCTATGAGGAGGGAGAGTTTCTGCGCCCTTCTTGCTGAAAACATCGAGAAACGCATGGTATTGCTCAGGTACAGCTTGTCGGGTTTCTTCATCCGCATCCAGACAGAGAAGGACTGACGAGTCCCCATTGGGAGTCGGACAACAATGCTGGTGGCAGTAGTCAGAGGGGAACTTGATTACTCCGGTGGCCCAGTTGATGTGTGGATTGTGTGCCTTCAGCCAAGGCATGCCTAGGATGATGGGGAACAGGGGAGACTGGATGACATCTAGGCAAAGGAGTTCTTGGTGAGACCCGGCGATGATGGCGGGTAGAGGACTGGTCTCCTGAATTACTGGTCCTGATTCCAAGGTAGACCCATCAGCCAGGTATACCGAGAGCCCCTTCCCTCGTGGTCTAAGAGGGATCCTGTTCATTCGGGCGAAAGACGAGTCAATAAAGCCACTGCATGCCCCGGAATCAATTACCGCGTGGGTTGAGATAGTCCTTCCTGGGAGCTGCAAGAGAACAGGAACAGCTAGATGGGAGATGTTATCTGGCAACATAGGAGACGAGACAGGTGGAACACGGAGGCACTTACGCATCTTCGCCGGGCAGGAACGAACAAAGTGCCCTGGTTCCCCGCAGTATAGGCATAGGTTATTGACCCGACGACGCTGGCGTTCTTCCGGGGTCAGGGATGGGCGAAGTAGCCCCAGCTGCATAGGCTCCGGAGCGTCCGATGTGGATGCAACTGGAACAGGCGGAGGTGGGTGACTAGGCACCCGTGGTAACATCCAAACCGGACGGGGAGTTGTGGTGGATCGTTCTTGGCGGCGCTCCCTCAAACGCCTGTCAATCTGGATAGCAATGTCAATCAGGGCCTCCAGGGTTTCAGGAACACCCACTCGTGCCAGCTCGTCTTTCAGGGCCTCGGAAAGCCCCATGCGGAACTGGTACCGCAGGGCCGCATTGTTCCAGTCCGTGTCTGCACTCCAACGTCGGAATTCAGAGACGTAGTCTTCTACGGGTCTGCGACCTTGTTGTAGGTCATGTAGGGCTGCTTCGGCAGTGGCGGCTAGCTGGGGATCCTCATAAAGCCTGGACATTGCCCGGAAGAAAGTGTCCATGGAGTCTAGGGACGGATCCTTCTGTTCCAACAGTCGGTGTGCCCAGGCCTGGGGTTCATTGCTTAACAGGGAGATGATGAACCCCACCTTCGTTGCCTCAAGGGAGAAAGTTCTGGGCTGTAGGGCGAAGTAGAGTTCGCAGGAGTTGCGGAATGCCCTGAACTTGCTCCGGTCCCCTGTGAACCGTTCCGGGGTTGGGACCCTGGGTTCAGGTGGCAGCATCACGACTGACGGCGGGGCATGGGCCCCAGGAGCCGCTGGTGCAGAGGCGGATAGCGCCTGGATTTGTTCCTCCAGTCTGCCGTAGCCCTCTTGTAGGTTCTTAACTGCCTGTGTAAGGCCGGCCAGATGGTGGCAGAGTTCGTCCATGGGGGAGGCTCCCTGCGCAGGCTCGGACATGGCTGTCCAGTACTGTCACGTACCTGATGGTTGAGCCTGGAATGCAGGGAGCGGCCCCTCGTATCCCCTGGCTATTGAACCCCTGAAGGTGGAGACAGGTATTCAACAGTCCAGAGGGCACAAGTGCCTGGTAGACGGTATTGGTCCGGGAGGTCAGCTGGGCACAGATAACAGGCTGGTATAGCGGATGGTGCTTGACTGTCGCTGGCAGGCACAAGTGCGGGAACTGGCTGGTGAGCAGATGTTCCGTAATGCAGGAACTCAGGTAGGTAGCAGGAACAGCGGAGTCAGATACAGGCCGGGTCAGCAGGAGACGATCAGCAAGGTACAAGGGATGAGGCAGAAAACGTGGTCAAACAGGCAGAGGTCGTAGGCAGGCAGCAATCGATCAGAGTCAAGGAACAAGCCGGATGTCAGGAATCAGATAACAGGTTCGGATACAAACAGCACGGATCACGGACACGCTGTAGACTGGACAGCACAGATGGAAGGGAGCCAATGACTAAAGAAGGCTTCAGGGCGCCAAGCGAACGTACGACGGGTCAGCGCGCCCTCGCACGTAGACGTGCACCCGTTCGTGACCTACGTGTGCGCGTGTGCGCGTTCGTGCCGACGCGAGTACGTTCGTTAGCTTTGACGCGCGTTGACGGGAAACGACGGACTCTCCACGACAGGTTCCGACGGGTAAGGTTTCTATGTCTAGTCGAGACGTTAGGGCGATCGTGACAATTATATCAAGAATTGTAATTACATGTCCCTGTTAAACAGGGGCAGAAAAATTGGGCCTTAGGCACTGGTGCCATCACACTGCAACCTCTGCCATATACTCTAGTTTTATTGCAGGAATTAGCCCTGCTGCAAAGCATTGCATCAAAAATTGTACTTAAACGCCCCTGTTAAACAGGGGCAGAAAAATTGGGCCTTAGGCACTGGTGCTGGTGCCATCACACTGCAACCTCTGCCATATACTCTAGTTTTATTGCAGGAATTAGCCCTGCTGCAAAGCATTGCATCAAAAATTGTACTTAAACGCCCCTGTTAAACAGGGGCAGAAAAATTGGGCTGCTGGCATCACCCAGAACCAAAAATGTTCTTCCAACATATCAGCGGAGGAGGAAGAGGATAGACAATCAACATAACAGGACAGTCACTCAGCATCAGCATAGGCAGTTTTGAAGGGATGTGGTATTTCAAAAAAAATTATTCGGTTACATCAGCTTCAGGTGCTTGGTAGCTGTGGGTGATCCAAGACTGATTCATCTTGATGAAGGTCAGTCGATCAACAGATTCGGTGGACAGGCGCACCCTGTGATCGGTAACAAAGCCACCAGCAGCACTGAAGGTGCGTTCCGAAAGAACGCTGGATGCAGGACAGGCCAGTACCTCAATTGCATACTGTGCAAGCTCTGGCCAGTGATCCATCCTCAAGACCCAGTAAGCCAGAGGATTTTCGGTGGGAAAGGTGTCCAAGTCTGACCTTGCCCCTAGGTATTCCTGCACCATGTAAATTAGACGCTGGCGATGGGTGCTGGAACCAATCATACCTTGGGGCTGCGGACTAAAAAATTGTCTGAAAGCATCAGTCAGACGGCCACCTTCTCCACCGCTCCTTCTGACTGATGCCTCAGCAACACGTTGTCCAGGACCAGGAGTTTGTGACCTCCCAGTCTCTGGGAACGCGTTGCACAGAGCTTTCTGCAAGGCCTCCCGGAGATGTCTCATCCTCTGCTCCCTCTGCGATGGCAAGATAAGGTCGGCAACCTTACCCTTGTACCGTGGATCAAGGAGAGTGGCCAGCCAGTAATGGTCCCTCTCCTTGAGCCGAAGAATACGAGGATCCTTCCGCAGGCTTTGCAGGATCAGGGAGGCCATGCAGCGTAGGTTAGCTGAGGCATTCGGTCCGGAGTCCTCTGGGTCACTAAGGACAACATGATCCGCAGCTACCTCCTCCCAGCCACGTACAAGTCCACGTGTTTCTTGGGACTGTAAATCATCCCTATAAGACTGCTGCTGCTGATGCTGATGCTGAGTGCCAGCCTCCACCTCCATGCTGACACAATCATCCTCCTCCTCCTCTTCCTCCTCACCCTCTTCCTGTGTGATGGGTGGCACAGCAGGAACACTGTCTGGATAAAGGGGGCCTTGAGAGGCAAGGAAGTCCTCCTCTTCCTGCCTCTGTTCTGCCTCAAGTGCCCTGTCCATTATTCCACGCAGCGTATGCTCCAAGAGGTGGACAAGAGGTACAGTGTCACTGATGCATGCACTGTCACTGCTCACCATCCTTGTGGCCTCCTCAAACGGTGACAGGACAGTGCATGCATCCCTGATCATGCCCCACTGGCGTGGTGAGAAAAAACCAAGCTCCCCTGACCCTGTCCTGGTGCCGTAGTCGCACAGGTACTCATTGATGGCCCTCTGCTGTGTGTGCAGCCGCTGCAGCATGGCCAATGTTGAGTTCCATCTGGTGGGCATGTCACATATAAGGCGGTTCTTGGGCAGGTTCAACTCCTTTTGGAGCTCAGCCAGCCGAGCACAGGCATTAAATGATCGGCGGAAATGCACACAGACTTTCCTGGCCTGCTTCAGGACATCATGTAAGCCAGGGTACCTGCCCAAGAACCGCTGCACCACCAGGTTAAGGACGTGAGCTACACAGGGCACATGGGTCAGTTGTCCCTGTCGGAGGGCGGAGAGGAGGTTGGTGCCATTGTCGCAAACCACCATTCCTGGCTTAAGCTGGCGTGGCGTCAACCACCTCTCGGCCTGCCCCTGCAGAGCTGACAAAACATCCGCCCCAGTGTGGCTCCTGTCCCCCAAACAAACCAGCGCAAGCACGGCATGGCATCGTTTTGCCTGCGTACTTGCGTAGCCCCTGCAACGCCTACGGAGCACCGCTGGTTCTGAGGACAGAGCACTGGAAGAGGCCATGGAAGAAGAAGAAGAGGAGGGGGTGGAGGAGAGAGGTGTGTCACAACCAATAGTAGCATTTTGGAGGCGTGGTGGCGGAACAACCTCCAACACTACTGCACCTTGTCCTGCATCCTTCCCAGCAGCCAGAAGAGTGACCCAATGGGCTGTGAAAGACAGGTAACGTCCCTGTCCATGCCTGCTGGACCATGAGTCGGCGGTAATATGCACCTTACCACTGACCGCCCTGTCCAGCGAGGCAAGGACATTGCCTTCCACATGCCGGTAGAGAGCCGGAATCGCCTTCCGTGAGAAAAAGTGGCGTTTGGGGACCTGCCACTGAGGAACCGCACATTGTACAAACTCATTCCTCTCAGAGCAGGTTTCAGAGAGGACTAAAGGTCTAGTGGGGTTGGAGATGCCAGCTGATGAGGAGCAAGGAGAGGTCCGCTTTGTTCTTTGGTGTGGGTCTTTGAGGTACGCTTGCCAACGAGCTGCATGGCAGGTCAACATATGTCTGGTGAAGCATGTGGTGCCCAAGCGGTTGATGTTTTGGCCACGTGAGATACACTTGAGACATATGTTGCAAATAGCAGCGGTGCGATCTGATGCACTCGTCTCAAAAAAGGCCCACACCAAAGAACTTTTAGAATAACGCGCAGAGGAAGCGCTCTGCGCAGGCGGAGCTCTGCGGTGTGATTCAGTCGGTGTGCTGCCCCTAAGCTGGCCCCCGGAGGGCATCCTGCCTCGTTGGACATGTGCCTCCTCCTCCTCCTCCTCCTCCCTCCTTCCAGGCACCCACGTGGAGTCAGTGCCCTCATCATCCCCTCCCTCTTCATTGCTGTAGCAAACCTGGCAGTATGCTGCAGCTTGTGGAACACGACTGCCAGATTGCTGTCCTTCTTGAGCATCCCCTCTCTCTGCGCTCACGCTACTGCCTTCCTCTAGCTGAGTGTCATCATCAGAGCCCACTAAACACTGGGCATCCTCCTGGAGCATGTACCCAACACTGTGCTCAAAGAGTTCAGGAGACTCCTCAGGAGGACGTGGTGGGTCTAGGGAAGGAGTCACTGATGATGACATTGAGAGGAGGGAAGACGATGCGTTGGCAGCTGCTTTGCTACTACCCTGAGACTGGGTGAGAGAGGATGAGGAGGATGAAGAGGGCTTGGTCATCCACTCTACCAAGTCGTTGGCATGTTGTGGTTCAACATGTCCAGCTGCAGAAAAGAAGGACAAGCATGTCCCATGGCCACGTGCTGATGACAATGCACCGCGTCCACGACCAGCACTGTTGTCTCTAGACACAGAGCCTGCTTGCCCTCTTTTATCGGCTCGCTCCTGTCTGCCTCTCCTTGCTGGCCTTCCAGACATGGTAATGGCCTGAAGGGAGTTGGGTAAAACAGTAGTTGGGTAGTTTATATTGTGCTGGAGGCACACAACACCCACTAACTCCTGCAGATGCCTTTTTTATAGAACAGCAGAGATAAAGGGGTATATACAGATGTATACTGTGCTGTGCTGGAGGCACACACAACTTCCAATAACTCCTGCAGATGGCAATTGGGCTCAAATAGAGAACAGCTATGTTGGTGGATTATAGCAGTATGTACTGGGTACAGAGCACGCAGACAGCACGCACTATCTCCTGACACTACTGACTGCAAGCTCTATTATTAAAGATGGACCACTAGCTATATAGGTGAGGTGAATATCATGGTGTATACTGCGGTCAGGGCACGCAGACAATAACCACTACACAAGAGCAAGATAGGAAATCAGCCAAAAACGATTGGTGTGTAACTGTGTTGAAGGTACACAGAACACCCACTGCTTCAGATGCCAACACACTACACGAGGCCGCCTCAAAGGCGGCCTTATATAGTGTGGGGCGTGCACTACACAGCCTGAGCTATGATTGGCCACAGGCAGGATGCCTGTGGCCAATCATGGCTCTCCTCGCTGCTGGCGCTGCGATTGGCCAAGCATGCGGGGTCACAGTGCATGCTTGGCCAATCATGAGCCAGCAATGCACTGCGCCACCGCAGTGCATTGTGTTCCGCGCGCGCCACACGAATTTTGACGCGAACGGACCAAGAGTTCGGATTTCGCCGAACGGACGAACAGCCAATGTTCGAGTCGACCGTACGTTCGACTCGAACACGAAGCTCATCCCTACTCAGCATTCAAATTTAACTTGATATTAGATTTATCAGGAAGAACTGGGTTATTTGTGATGTGTTTATTCAATGTCCGCAAGTCAACTGATAAAGAATATGAATTATCAGTATTTTTGATAGGCCAAATACAGTTATTTACCACTGATTTAACTTTCTTTACAATTCCAAGTTGTACAAACTCTTGAATAATGGCAGAAAGTGGACCAATTGATTCTAGTGGTAAATCATACTGACTAAGAGGTTTTGGATCTTTTCCCTCAATATTCAATTCTGTATTTTTCAAAGTTCCAATATAATTTTTAAACTTTGACCACAAACTTGGAAAACTTTGTTCCACTTCCTTTAAAGCACCATCAACATCAGGCCACTTTTGTTCTGTAGACATATTAGTAATGGAACCAACATTACTGTATACAGAGGGATCAATAAGCACTGATTTGGGCCTAGATGGATCTTTCCAAATACTTTTATTTGTCAAATCAATCACCCACTTTTGTTCATTGATTACATCAATGCCAAGTATATTCTCTGCTTTGTGACAAACCCAAATGTTAATTTTAGTTTTGACTAATCCAGGTACCTCAAATGTTACATTAGATACCTGTCTAGCAGTGGAATTACCTGTATTATTAAAACTCACTATATTGCACTATATTGCACATAGGAGAATTAGGTTTCACAGGTATGTTTTCTCTGGTAAGGCTAATCTCAGATCCACTATCAATGAGACAATTAATATTTTTACCATTCAGCAAACATTGTATATATGGTCTACCATTCACGTCCAATATAATTGGTGCTACATATTGTAATGACAGAGAAATTGAATCCCGATGTGATTCTATTTTTGGCAATGGCAATAAACCTTCTCTTTCAGTGACAGTATTGTCTGAACTGCTGTTAACAGTCAAATTACTGATCTGTTTGACTTCTGTGGCATAAAGCAATTCAGTCAAAATTTTATCTTGACATGAAAAAACAGGTTGTACAAAGGCTGATTTTTCATTCTCCATATCTTTAGCTTTTATTTGTGAATCTCTCTTAAATTTACAGCAATGTTTTCTCATATGGTCAGATCTATGACAGTAAAGACACGTGATAGGCTCTCCTTGCCTCACTTGCCTGCACCTGTCCTTGTCATTCCTGCTAAGACCTGTCGTTTCTAACATGTCTGCAGCCTGACTATTTTTGTCACATTGAATTATAGCTACCTCATGTGTGAGATTGCTTTGATTCAATTGTCTCCTAATTTTATCAATGAAACTTACTACATCATTTAAATTTTGACGTTCCTGTGCTATGGCTACTGAAGTTGGGTCAAGGTATTTAAATTTTTTTATGAAAGCTATTTTTAAACCTGGGTCATTGTCATTATCTACTCCAAAAATCATTTCATAAACCTTGCAAAACTTTATTTTAAACCCAAATGGATCTTCTTCTACAGTAGTCTGTAATAGATCTAACATTTCTATGGTCGGTATTTGCTCACCAGTTGCACATAGCAATAATTGTCGTAGTCTATCTGTCGCGTTATTTTGTTTTTCCTGACCTTCGTCATCAATAACAGTTGAATTAATTCGTTTAGCAAAATTAACAGGAACCCACAACTGAAATATGTAATTGCGTTGATCATTTGACAGATTAAAACGATCCGCAAACATTTCAAATAAATCCCAATTGGAAAATACATTTGCCTCAATGTCATAAATTGGAAAATCTTTTAAAACTTTCATAAGTTGGTCATGTATTTGCAACTTTAGTTTTGCAGTTCTACATAATAAGTTTTTATGTTTCATTTCTACTTCATTAGTAGCATCAACATTCTCTATATCCGAATTTTCCGGAATATAAGAAGGTAGCTTAGACTTGGATACAGTCTTTTTGTCATCTATAGTTATTACAGCAACCTGTCTACTGTCATTTTGTAACTCTAGCAAATTCATTTTTTTAGATTCTAATTGTTCTTCAAGATTCTCTATGTAATTACAAAAAATCTCACAGTTTGGACAACTAAGAGAATCTTGGGACACATTTTCATGTATTCCTGTGTTCTGTACATTGTTAGTTTCTGTCTGCTTTAGTGTACACACATTTTTGGCAGGTAAAATATTAATAATCATCTTATTAAATATTCTCACTAGGTTCAAAATGTTCGATATCTTTTTACGCTCTTTCATAACAGTAAATTTATTTTTCTCTATCTGCAAATTGGCTTGTAAACATTCATTGTACATATATGCCCATAAGTCACTGTCATTTGGATAAAAAGACACATCTTTAAACTCTAGTTTGCTTTCTCTAGCTATATCAATAAATTCCATAACTTTTACTCACCGTATTTAGAAGAATTTCTCGTCTTCAACCGTCTGATACTGGACTGTTGACCACATCAGATGCAACACAAACGCCTATTGGTTGATAGGTTCTGAACCGTCTTTTATCTCGAGACTTGAATCTTCTGCGCTAATATCTCCCCCCTCAGCAAGGATCGAGATTTCCGTAAAAATCGAGAAATTACGGCACTGTCTGGCTCGCCAAATTGAAGAATATTAATATTGTCTAATATTCTGTATCTCAGAGGCGTTTCCGAATCAATAGCATTGATAGTCAAACTGACTTAAAGAAAGTGTGTGTTTATTTGTCACACACTTGGCATCATAAATACAATGTAAAAAGTATAATAGTTCAGTTCAGTGTAGGTAAAAATATATGAAAATAGAATAATTAAAAAGCTGTAATGATCTTATGAAAGCATGTGTGTTTCAATGACTGCTGTCTTGCTGTCTTGTGTGTCCTTCAAGAAGAAGCAGGAAATGACGTTCTTAGACTTCTGGCAGAATTCAGCTGTCCCAAGTCATCAGTCTCTTTGTGAATATGTCAGTATCATGTGTGGGTGTCTGAGTGTGAGTGCCCGTGTGAGTGTCCTCCTTCAATCTCGAAACATCTCAGCTTTTATGCTACATGTGAACGTCATAACCTCACAAATCTAGAACCTTGTATGTCACACATTCATATCTGCTAACTTCTGCAATGTAAGTAGATACTCAGAGAGTCATATGGAGCTTAAAGAGGAAGTAAACCCTGATGAGTTTACTTCCTCTTTTTTTCCCTGCAAAGGTAAAGCATAATGGACTACTATGCATCGCATAGTAGCCCATTATGTGTCACTTACCTGACACAGGAGCCAGCGAAGTCGCGCTGTCCCCTGTAGTCCGCCGCATCCATCTTGCTTGTGGCGTCTCGCAGCTCCGCCGCTGTCATTCGGCGAAGCCGCGATGACGTCACTCCCGCGCATGCGCACGGGAGTCGACAAATGCGGCAGCTCCATTTTTGGAACTGCCGCGTTCAGTGCGCCTGCGCGCCGCTGTCTACGGCGCATGCGCCGTAGACAGCGGTGCCTGTCTTCAGGCAAATATCTCCTAAACCGTATAGGTTTAGGAGATATTGCTTGGACCTACAGGTAAGCCTTAATATAGGCTTACCTGTAGGTCAAAGTGGTTTGTAGGTCAAAGTGGTTTGACAGCGGTGCCTGTCTTCAGGCAAATATCTCCTAAACCGTATAGGTTTAGGAGATATTGCTTGGACCTACAGGTAAGCCTTAATATAGGCTTACCTGTAGGTCAAAGTGGTTTGTAAGGGTTTACAACCACTTTAATAGACAAGCTCACATGTAACACTCCATACGTGACATAATGTGCTGTTCATATAATGTCATAACCATACATTTACATAATATGAACACATGTTAACAATTTTACATTAAGTAACTATATACTAATATGTATTAACATGACTGAGACTACTCTAAACTTATTTTAACAAGATATAATTCACAATGTATCATTGCTTTAGCTACGTAGACACATGTCTATTTTTGTCTTCTCATGACATTCTGTACCAAGATACCATATATGTCATGCTCAAATTGATTACATCAGAAACTCATTACTAACTCAGCTTCAGATGAGGATATATTTCACTGAACACTTGATCAAGGTCATTCACACATACTATTTATTATGATTAATCATAAAACCAAATATGTTTTGCAAGCTTGCCATAAATATATTATAATACCTATAAGTGCCGAATTATGAATTTGGAATAATATTCTAACAACTCCTCACTGCAGAAACAGCAGGATCTTGGAAAACGAATATGAATGCGGATGCCACCCCACCTCTTCACACAGGGAAATGTAGGCCTTCCAGGTGCGATGCTAAATCTTCTGGAAAGAAGATTTTCGTGCCCTTAGCATAGTGGAAATTACCGAAGCTGACAGCCCTCGGTCCCTCAGCACATTTCTTTCAACAGCAATGCCGTTAAAGCCAGCGACAGTAAAGCAGGTTGGAGTATCGGACCTTGAGACAGAAGGTCCTACTGCATCGGCAGTCACCAAGGAACATCCGCCACCATTCGTACTATGTTGGCATACCAAGGATGTTGAGGCCAGTCTGGGGCAATCAAAATCACCGGAATCCCCTCGGCCTTCACTCTGAGCAGTAGATGAGGGAGGAGTCTGAGAGGGGGAAAGGCATAATTTAGCTGATAATCCCCCCATGGAGCCACCAACGCATCTGATGTGTCTACCCAGGGGGCCACAAACCTCTGCACCTTCCGAGAGGCCAGGAGATCCACATCCGGCCTCTAAATAAACTTATCAAAATAAGTTAGGTAGGGAAACACCTTTTGACAATTCCTTTATTAAAGTCTTCTTCTTTCCATCTTCTTCAGGTCTTCTTCCTTCCTTCATCCTTCGGTTTCTTCCTCCATCTTCTTCCTTCGATCCTCTGCTTCTTGCTCCGATGTTCTCGTCCGGCATCTTCCTCCAAGGTGTCTTTTCTTCCTTGCTTTGTTCTCGGGCCGCTCCGCGCAATGGGAGGCTTCCACTGTGTGATGCTTCTCTTCTTCTGACACTAATATAATGGAACCGTGCGTCATAGGGGATGGGGTAACCGGCCTCCGTTATATAAGAAGGAATTGTCAGAAAGTCTCTTGTCATTTTTAAAATTTGTGTCACTTTTTTGATGAAATGGTAGGGGTACAAAACCCTTACCATTTCACATGGAGGGCGGGATCTGGGGGTCCCCTTGTTAAAGGGGGCTTCCAGATTCTGATAAGCCCCCCACCCACAGACCCCCACAACCACCGGCCAGGGTTGTGGGGATGAGGCCCTTGTCCTCATCAACATGGGGACAAGGTGCTTAGGGGGGCTACCCCCAAAGCACCCTCCCAATGTTGAGGGCATGTGGCCTGGTACGGTTCAGGAGGGGGAGGCCGCTCTCTCGCCCCCCTCTTTTCCTGTGGCCTGCCAAGTTGCGTGCTCGGATAAGGGTCTGGTATGGATTTTGAGGGGGACCCCATGCTTTTTTTTTTGGCACGGGGTTCCCCTTAATATTCATACCAGACCTGAAGGGCCTGGTATGCTCTTGGAGGGGAACCCATGCTGTTTTTTTCTTTAAAATTAAAGTCGCCTGGCCTGGGGGGCGACTTAACCACTTTCAGACCGGACCATTTTGCTGGTAAATGACCAGAGGTCTTTTTACAATTTGGCACTGCGCTGCTTTAACTGGTAATTGCGCAGTCATGCAATGTTGTACCCAAACAAAATTTGCGTCCTTTTCTTCCCACAAATAGAGCTTTCTTTTGATGGTATTTGGTATTTGATTGCCTCTGCGATTTTTATTTTTTGCGATATAAACGTAAAAAGACCGCAAATTTTGAAAAAAAATGATATTTTCTACTTTTTGTTATTAGAAAAATCCAATAAACTCAATTTAGGCCAAAATGTATTCAGCCACATGTCTTTGGTAAAAAAAAAGTCAATAATTGTATATTTATTGGTTTGCGCAAAAGTTGTCACATCTACAAACTAAGGTAAGTTTTCTGGAATTTACGCAGCTTTTAGTTTACAACTGCCTATCTCATTTCTTGAGGTGCTAAAATGGCAGGGCAGTACAAAACCCCCCCAAATGACCCCATTTTGGAAAGTAGACCCCCTAAGGAAATTGATAAGTGGCATGTTGAGCCCATTGAATATTTTATTTTTTTGCCTCAAGCGATTGAATAATGACAAAAAAAATATTTTTTTTTTTTTACACAAAGTTGTCACTAAATGATATATTGCTCACACATGCTATGGGCATATGTGAAATGACACCCCAAAATAAATTCTGCTGCTTCTCCTGAGTACGGGGATACCACATATGTGGGACTTTTTGGGAGCCTAGCCGCGTACGGGGCCCCGAAAACCAAGCACCGCCTTCAGGCTTTCTAAGGGCGTAAATTTTTGATTTCACTTCTCACTACCTATTACAGTTTTGAAGGCCATAAAATGCCAAGATGGCACAAAACCCCCACAAATGACCCCATTTTAGAAAGTAGACACCCCAAGCTATTTCCTTAGAGGCATGTTGAGTCGATGGAATATTTTATATTTTGCCACAAGTTGCGGGAAAATTACAAAAACTTTTTTTTTTTTTTTCACAAAGTTGTCACTAAATGATATATTGCTCACGCATGCCATGGGCATATGTGAAATGACACCCCAAAATAAATTCTGCTGCTTCTCCTGAGTACGGGGATACCACATATGTGGGACTTTTTGGGAGCCTAGCCGCGTACGGGGCCCCGAAAACCAAGCACCGCCTTCAGGCTTTCTAAGGGCGTTACAGTTTTGAAGGCCATAAAATGCCAAGATGGCACAAACCCCCCCCAAATGACCCCATTTTGGAAAGTAGACACCCCTAAATTTAGGGGTACACTAGTGAGACTAGGTAATAAATGGCGGGTGCCCTGAAACTATAAAAAAATAACTAACCAACCAGCGTCACCTGTAACAGTTATATGGTGATCACTGGTGAAAGGGTTAACTAGGGGGCAATCAGGGGGCTTTATGCGGTAGTATATGGGGGTCCCTGGCGCTATAAAAAGCTGCGGCGAACCTAAATACCTACCTGCCTAACTAGCGTCACCTGTGACACTAATACAGCGATCAGAAAAACGATCGCTTATTAGGCTGGGTTCACACTGGAGCGATGCGGGAACGCCACGAATCCGCGGCGGGTTCCCGCATCGCATGCCTCCCGGCGGCAGTTCACACTGCCCTATGCGAACTGCTGGGAGTGTCAGTGAAATGTTAATGACACCCCCAGATCAGTTTGCATATCGCAGTGCGATCTGCAAACTCAGATCGAATGGTGTAAACACCCATGCGATCCGATTCGGCTGCGGACCAAAAAAAGGGTCCCGTGCGAGTTTGCGGCGGGTGCGGCGGGTGCGACGCGAATTCAGCCATACTATCTGTATGGCTGAACTCGAATCGCACAGAGATCGGATGTGATTAGCACTGCAGTGCGGTGCGAATCACATCCGTTCTCATAAACCGCTACAATGTGAACCCAGCATTAGTGACACTGGCGACGGGGGGTGATCACGGGGTTAAACCTTTATTGGGGGGTTAGGGGGGTACCTTAGAACTAAAGGGGGCTAACCCTAACTGCCCTAACAGTTATTACAGTCACAAATGACACCCGCCGGGTGATCAGGGGGTTAAACTTTTATTAGGTAATAAATGGCGGGTGCTCTGAAACTATAAAAAAATAACTAACCAACCAGCGTCACCTGTAACAGTTATATGGTGATCACTGGTGAAAGGGTTAACTAGGGGGCAATCAGGGGGCTTTATGCGGTAGTATATGGGGTTCCCTGGCGCTATAAAAAGCTGCGGCGAACCTAAATACCTACCTGCCTAACTAGCGTCACCTGTGACACTAATACAGCGATCAGAAAAATGATCGCTTATTAGGCTGGGTTCACACTGGAGCGATGCGGGAACGCCACGTATCCGCGGCGGGTTCCCGCATCGCATGCCTCCCGGCGGCAGTTCACACTGCCCTATGCGAACTGCTGGGAGTGTCAGTGAAATGTTAATGACACCCCCAGATCAGTTCGCATATCACAGTGCGATCTGCAAACTCGGATCGCATGGTGTGAACACCCATGCGATCCGATTCTGCTGCGGGCCAAAAAAAGGGTCCCGTGCGAATTTGCGGCGGGTGCGGCGGGTGCGATGCGAATTCAGCCATACTATCTGTATGCCTGAACTCGAATCGCACAGATGTGATTTGCACTGCAGTGCGAATCACATTCGTTCTCATAAACCGCTGCAATGTGAACCCAGCCTTAGTGACACTGGCGACGGGGGGTGACCACGGGGTTAAAACTTTATTGGGGGGTTAGGGGGTACATTAGAACTAAAGGGGGCTAACCCTAACTGCCCTAACAGTTATTACAGTCACAAATGACACCAATGCAAAAAAAAAAAAAAAAATGACATTGGTGTCACTGTGACTGGGGGGCAGGGGTAATTGGGGTGGTGATCGGGGGGGTGTGAGTGTGTCTGGCATGTTCTACTGTGTAGTGTCATGTTGGTGCAACTCACCGATCCGCTCTCCTCGGTGTCGGAACGAAAAATACCGACACGGAGGAGAGATTACATCACTTCCTCTCCTGTGTTTACATTACAGGAGAGGAAGTGATGTCACTCGGGATTTCTATTCGTCGGGAGCGATCACGAGGGGGTGGCCATGAATGAATGGCCGCCCCCTCATCCTGGATCGCTCCCTAATGAATACCGACAGCCGCAGGCACCGGGCGGGTAGGCAGGGACGTACAGGTACGCCCATATGCCTGCCCGTGCCATGCTGACGACGTACATCGTCGTGCGGCGGTCGGGAAGTGGTTAAAGTCGTGTTGTAAGTCGCCCCAAGTTGTGTTGAAGTCCCAAGTCTCGCTGTGATTCATACTCAAGTCGTGTCCAAGTTGCCTCCCAAAGTCACGCTGGAAGTCGTGTTGCCCCTGTGTGAACGGACTGTTAATGATACGGCGTGCGCTATTATCAATGGCATATTATCATCTGCTGCGCTTATGCGTGCGCCGGTTCACACGCTCAATTAATCATTTATCTGGCGCACCAATTAAGGCATGAACTGGCGCAGCGCATTCATCTTAGTAAATGACCCCCATTGTATTATTTACTTCATCCTATAGCTTAGTTCAAATAAATAAACTAAATGAAAAGCAGCACACATTGTACTAGAGACACAATGGAAAGTAACCACAGGAGAGGTGTCATGTCTGAAGTTGATCAGTGCTGATTCTGCTCAGATAATGTTTCCTGTGGACAGCTCTGTATTTAAATAAAAACTTACTGTAGCTTTGACCCCTGAAGGAGCTGCTGGTTTTATTGGGCGTACCGTTACCTTCTTGACCTTGTGTGCATCTAGGGGTTTCCCGTAGTACACGGCCCAAAGAATTGAAGAAACTGACACTAGATCCTCTTTTTGGGATATTTATTTGAAAAGATAGATAACAGAGTTTCTTAATGAAGGGTAGAGGGTTAGGAAGGAAGTTCAGGTACTTTTGGAACTGCAAAAATAGGAAGTCTCTCACTATAGAAATCCAGAGAATTACCATTCACAACTGGATTCTCACAGCTACCGGATAGACCTCCTCTCACCAGGCCTAGCAGCTGATAGAGTGTTTAAGTAAAGCAAAGTCTCTGCCACAGACTTGGATGTAGAACACTTGAACAAAGTCTCTGCCACAGACTTGAATGTAGAACACTTGAACAAAGTCTCTGCCACAGACTTGAATGTAACTGAGGGACATAGGTAAATTTAAAGAGCTATCATACGGTAAGGCCGCGTACACACGGGCGGACTGTTCGCTCAACTTTGTCCGCTGAACAGTGTTTCAGCGGACAGTCCGCTCGTGTGTGGGGCTTGAGCGGACAGTTTCAGCGGACAGTTTGACGAACAAAGTTTTTCGGAAATTCCGAAAAACTGTCCGCTGAAACTTGGTTTCGAAATTTCGAAATGAGCGGACTGTTCCCGCTCGGAGGAAAGTCTGCTCATTTCGAGCGCGTCTCCAGGTAGGCGGGGCCCGCGAAGGAGACGTCGCGGGCCCCGCTGCCTGGTATGGACTTAAAGGGGAACCCCAACGCCGAAAAAAATCGGCGTCGGGGTTCCCCCAAAGTCCAAAACAGACCCTTGTCCGAGCACGCTACCCGGCCGGCCAGGAAAGGGGGGCGAGCGAGCGCGCCCCCCCTCCCGAGCCGTACCAGGCCGCGTGCCCTCAACATGGGGGGTGCCTTGGGGAAGGGGGGGCCGCGCGGGCCCCCCACCCCAAAGCACCTTGTCCACATGTTGATGAGGACAAGGGCCTCTTCCCGACAACCCTGGCTGTTGGTTGTCGGGGTCTGCGGGCGGGGGGCTTATCGGAATCCGGGAGCCCCCTTTAATAAGGGGGCCCCCGGATACCGGCCCCCCACCCTATGTGAATGAGTATGGGGTACAATGTACCCCTACCCATTCACCTGTAAAATAAAAGTACCCAAAAAAAAACACAACACACGAGATAAAATATTTTATTGCACAGCTCCGGGGGTCTTCCGTCTTCGGGGGTCTTCTCGCCGGACTCCTCCGCTATCTTCTTGTAGCTCTTTTGCTAGCGGAGGAGTCCGGCTTTCTTCCTCCCCGCCGCCGGCCTCTTCTCCCGACTTCGGGGGTCTTGTCCCCCTCTTCGGTTCTTCTGCCGGGCCACCGCGCCTTCTTATAGCTCTTTTACAGGCGGTGGCCCGGTCTTCTGTCGCCGCTGTCGTCGCCGCCTTCCGTTCTTCTTCTTCTTCTTCTTCTCCAGGAGATGTTGACACGTCGCTCTCTCTCCGGCCGGAATGCCAGAGCCGCGCTGTGCGGCCACTTATATAGTGGCCGGCCGGGTAGCGTGCTCGGACAAGGGTCTGTTGTGGACTGCGGGGGGACCCCCACGCCGATTTTTTTCGGCGTTGGGGTTCCCCTTTAAGTCCATTCCAGGCGGCGGAGCCCGCCTACCTGCACACGCGCTCGAAATGAGCGGACTGTTGCCTCGTGTGTGGGCGAGTCCGTTCATTTCAAAAGTTGCGCGGACTTAGTACGACGAACAAAGTTTGCCGTATTTGTCCGCTCAAAAAGTGCCGTGTGTGGGCAAGTTCGTTCATTCAAAAGTTTGAGCGGACTGTTTGACGAACTTAGTTTCGGCAGACAGTCCGCCCGTGTGTACGCCGCCTCACAGTATCTCACAGCCGGTCTGGCGATACCGTATGAGTGTAGATTCATTTAGTGTCCTTCAACTGAGCCTCCAGGCTCCTTCGGAGAATCAGCCTTGTGCATGGCCTCCTCCCGAAGAGTACTCCCCTGGGTTCTTCTCTAGTTGCTGGGCCTCTCCTCCGATGAGACGGCACTGGACCACCTTTGAATCCTCCTCTCAGTTACTTCACCTGGGGCTATCCAGCCTCGAGACTCGGAAATAGATGGATCCGCACCCCAGGCCATGAGGACCATGGGGGCTGGTCAGGAGGACCAGGACCATGGGGGCTGGTCAGGAGGACCAGGACCAAACAGACAGAAAGATCTTCTGGACCGGAACACAGAAGCACATGATGTCAGTACCTTAAATACCCTCTCCCAGAATGCACAGCATGATGACACACCCACTGGGCTGGGTCCAAGAATGAATGGCACTCAATACGCCTAGCTAAACTGCATTCTCACACTTGCCAGCAGTGACAGTGACACCTGTGGCCAAGTAGAACCCAGTGCAATCCAGCTAGACTGGTACTGAAACCATAATTTGGCATAATTAACCCTAAAATCCAACTGTGGTTTTAGGAATATTAAATTGAAAAAAACACATAGCGCGTGCTCGACAGGAGCCAGTGCTACATTAGCATTAATATACTTTGCATACATGGAAAAAAATTGGGCGAGTTGAACCAATGAGCTGGTTTGCTTTTAAGCAAATGTTTCTTTTCCCTGAAGTATATTCAGTATTTAAGTGATTCTGAAGGTTTTTTTTTTAATAAAATTATGGTACCCAGGTTGAAGAAGGGAGTAGCATGAGCCTTGAGAGAGGGGGTGCCCAAGAAGGTCAATAAACTGGCAGTCCTGCTTCCCGAGCTGCAGCATACTGCCAGTTTTGCTCCAGTGATGAGGAGGAAGAGGATGATGAGGTTACTGACTCTACTTTGGTGTCTGATAGAAGAGAAGAGTAGGATGAGGCACATCTCAGGATGCCCACCAGGGGGCAGCTTAAGGGAAACCACCCTATTGCATCACACAGCACAGCTAAGCAGGTGCAGGGAGCTGCTGAATCCTCACATATTTTAGAAATGTGGGCCCACCACATGTTTGACCCGACATATGATGATCTCCCATGCAATCCGATGGCAACAGCACTTAAAAGGCCCACATCAAAGAACAAGGAGGACCTCTCCTTGCTCCTCATCAGCTGGGATCTCCATCGCCACTATACCTCCAGTCCTCTTACAAACCAGCACTGAGAAGAATGAAGGTATAGAAATAGGTGTCCCAAGTACTTGCGGGTAATCTGCTAGCGGTACACCAATGTCAGATTTAGCAGGCATATTTCCCTACCCCAGTTGCTAAACCATCCAAACAAATTTGGTTCCAGCCATCCACATGCTCAGGGTCTGAATGCTAGCTTGGGCAAATTGCTAGCAGTGCAACTGCTGCCTTTTCAGCTGGTAGACTCTGCCCCCTTTCGTGAATTTGTGAATGTGCAGTAGCCTCAGTGGCAGGTTCCCAAACGCCATTTCTTTTCTTGGAAGGCCATTCCAGCTTTCTACCAGCATGTGGAAGGCATTACCTTGGCCTCGTTGGACAGGGCAGTCAGCAGTAAGGTGCATATTACTGCTGACTCATGGTCTAGCAGACATGTACAGGGACATTACCTTTCTTTCATGGCACACTGGGTAGCTCTGCTGGCACCTGGGAAGGATGCAGGACAGGGTTCAGTATTGTTGGAGCTTGTTCCACCACTACACTTCCAAAATGCTAGTCATGATTCTGCCACAGCTCTCTCCTCCACCCCCTCCTTTTCTTCTTCCTCTATGGCCTCTTCCTCTGCAGATTTGTCCTCTGAACCAGTGGTGCGCCGTAGGCGTTCAAGGGGCTACGCAAGCACTCAGGCATAAAGATGCCATGCGGTGCTTGAGTTGGTCTGCTTAGGGGACAGGAGCCACACTGGGGCAGAGATTCTGTCAGCTCTGAAGGGGCAGGCTCAGAGGTGGTTCATGACATGTCAGCTTCAGCCAGGAATGGTTGTATGTAACAATGGCAACAACCTCCTCTCCGCCCTCCGACAGGGGCATTTGACCCATGTTCCCTGTTTGGCTCAGGTCCTGAATGTGGTGGTGCAGCGGTTCTTGAGCAGGTACCCTGGCTTACAGGATCTCCTGAGGCAGGCCAGGAAAGTCTGTGGTCATTTCCGCCAGTCATTCAATGCCAGTGCTTGGCTGGCTGACATTTAAAGAGAACGAAAACTGCCCAAGAACCACATGCCCACCAGGTGGAACTCAATGTTGGCAATGCTGCAGCGGCTGCACCTGCAGCAGAGGACCATCAATGAATACCTGTGTGAGTATGGCACCAGGACAGGGTCAGGGGAGCTTGGCTTTTTTTCACCATACCAGTGGCTACTGATCAAGGATGCATGCACTGTCCTATCACCATTTGAGGAGGCCACGAGAATGGCGAGCAGTGACAGTGCATGCCTCAGTGATTCTGTCCCTCTTGTCTTCCTGTTGGAGCACACGCTTCGTGGAATAATGGACAGGGCACTTGAGGCAGAACAGCGGGGGGAAGAGGAGGACTTCCTTACCTCACAAGGCCCCCTTTATCCAGATACTAGTATTCCTGCAGGCCCGCTGATCACACAGGAAGAAGAAAAGGAGGAGGAGGATTGTGTCAGCATGGGGGTGGAGGATAACACTCAGAATCAGCAGCAGTCTTCAAGGGATCATTTGCAGTCCTCAGAAACCCATGTAGTGGTGCATGGCTAGGAGGAGGGGGTTGAGGATCATGTGATCCTTAGTGACCCAGAGGACTCAAGATCAAATGCCTCTGCAAACTTACACTGCATGGCCTCCCTGATCCTGCAAAGCCTGCGAAAGGACCCTGGGATTAGTGGAATCAAGGAGAGGGATCATTACTGCCTGGCAACCCTTCTTGATTCCCCTTACAAGGGTGAGGTTGCAGAACTTATACAGCCGTCGCAGAGGGAGCAGAGGATGAAGCATCTTTGGGAGGCCTTGTAGAAAGGTTTATGAAATGCGTTTCCAGAGCCTGGAAGGTTCAAATTTCCTGGTGCTGGACAACGTGTTACGGAGGCTTCATTCAGTCACAGAAAGAGCCGTGGAGAAGGTGGCCGGCTGACTGATGCGTTCAGATAATTGTTCAGTCCTCAGCGCCCAGGTCTGATCGTCTCCAGCAACCATCGCCAGCATCTGAATTACATGGTGCAGGAATATCTGGGGGCAAGATCAGACTTGGAGACCTTTCCACCAGAACATCCACTGGGTTACTGGGTCTTGAGGATGGACCACTGGCCAGAGCTTGCTCAATATGCAATTGAGCTACTGGCCTGTCCTGCATCCAACTTTCTTTCTGAACACACATTCAGTGCTGCTGGAGGCTTTGTAGGCAATCACAGAATGTGCCTGTTTACAGACTCTGTTGATCGGCTCATATTCATAAAAATGAATCAGTCTTGGATCACCAGCTACCAAGCACCTGATGCTGATGTAACCGATTGCTTTTTCTATGGATGTGGGATCCCTTGAAGACTGCCTATGCTGATTGACTATCCTATTATGCTGAGTGAGCTTCTAGGAATATTTTCGGTTCAGGGCACCACCACCACTGCCTAAGGCCCAATTTTTCAGCCCCTGCTTAATAGGAGCGCATAATTACAATTTTTGATCTAATATTTCACAGCAGGGCCTGTTCCTGCCCTCAACAAAAGTATCTGTGAGACTTTACAGTGTTGTGCCACCACCACCACTACCACCACCACCCCTAAGGCCCAATTTGTATGGCCCTATGCCCCGGACAACCACCCGCACAGTTTCCTGTCCCACGGCCAGCAATAGACATGCCGCCTATCCATCCACCACGCTCGCTTACAGCACTCTGCAGGACGAGGCAGCCCTCTCTGACAACCTGACAACACCTCCGGCAGCTTCCTCAGCCAGGGAGGACGGGGCACAGGCTGTTAGACGGACGCCAGAGAAGGCCTGCTGGGCTCAGTTTCTCCAGAACACAGGTGAGGGGCGGCCATATTGCTCCAGTTTAGGGGGGTGACTCAAATCTGCTCTAAAAGAGACTTCCATGTTAATAGCACCCCCTGGAACGCTCAAGGCCTCATCTTCATAACACACATCTGGCGCCCATCTTACTACACCCAGCAAAAGTAAGGCTGCAGCTGCTCTATCCTCTGCAGGCCTAACTTGCAATTTACTGAACTGTTTTTTACAATCACTTCTCAAAGCTACTGCACAAGATCCTGGTCTAGCGGCACACTCTCTGGTAAACCAGAATCAAGTATTTAAAGGGACCCACCTCCTCCCCATAGCCACAAGTGCAATTTGAATGCCACCAGCTCCTGTGCTCTTGCTCACACAGTGCACAATGCTGGACATGTACGGCTTCTAGACATGGCAGATGTGTGAAACTGGGGCCCTAGTCTCCCGCCATTTCTCCAACCCCTGCTAACTATTTTTTAAGCCTCAACATACACGGGAGTCACCTCTTCAGCCTTTCACAATGGCCGCACACCCCATGGGCAAAATTGGGGATCAAAGATGCAACTATTCCACAACCATTAAACCTCAGACCTCTTCTGCGATGGAATGCTTTTTAACCACTTTCAGACCAGACCATTTTGCTGGCTTAAGACCAGACCACTTTTTGTAATTCTACACTGCTTCGCTTTAACTGACAATTGCGCGGTCGTGCGACGTGACTCCCAAACAAAATGTATGCCCTTTTTTTACCACAAATAGAGCTTTCCTTTGGTGGTATTTGATCACCCCTGCGTTTTTTATTTTTTGCGCTATAAACAAAAATAGAGCGACAATTTTGAAAAAAAAACGCATTATTTTTTACTTTTTGTTATAATAAATATCCCCAAAAAATATATAAAAAACATTTTTTCCCTCAGTTTAGGCTGATACGTATTCTTCTACATATTTTTGGTAAAAAAATTGCAATAAGCGATTATTGATTGGTTTGCGCAAAAGTTATAGCGTTTATAGCGAGACGCTGTTTACAATGGCATCTCCTCATTCAGTTGCCCTGTGAGATGATCGCAGGTATCCCCACGGGGATCGAGTATGCGGGACCCGCAACCGGACTCACGGACTCACGTGATGGCAGGGCGGCATTTAAAAATGGACGTACCTGTACGCCAATATGCCTGCCCGTGCCATTCTGCTGACGCACATCGGGAAGTGGTTAAGCAGACCATCGTCCACGGTCCCAGGAGCTTTCGAAGGTGCGCAGACCACATTGGAGAAATCTGAACTGAACACAAGCACACTTTTTGATATCACCCCCACTCCTACATCAGGGGTTTCCCCCCCACTGACAGCGGAGGTACTAGATGCTAAACTACACTCCCTAATCCAGGCTATCACCTAAAACATCGCACAGGAGGTAGGAAAAGTAGCCAAAGAATTGAGAGGGGAGATTGACCAACTGGGGGAATGCACTGACTCCCTACAATATAAAATTTGATGAGATGGTACAGTATGTACAGGTGCTGGCAGAAGACAATGCCACCATAAAAAACACTATCACTCAGCTACAGGCTCAGCAGGAAGACCTGGAAAACAGAGAACGCAGGCAAAACCTAAGATTCAGATGCATTCCTGAATCTGTGGAAGATAAAGATCTCCGTGCCTATCTCTTAAGCCTTTTTAATGTGGTTGCCCCTAACATCCCTTAAATAGACTGGCGTCTGGCTCTTCTGTAATTGAGCTTTCAGCCATCTGCAGGAGTTTGAGGGTGTTGTCTGGGTGCCCTGAGCGCAGTATACACCATTGTCCACCTATATAGCTATATTGCTCTTCTGTAATTGAGCTATCAGCCATCTGCAGAAGTTTCTGGGTGTTGTCTGTGTGCCCTGAGTGCAGTATACACCATTATCCACCTATATAGCTATTTTGCTCTTCTGTAATTGAGCTTTCAGCCATCTGCAGGAGTTTCTGGGTGTTGTCTGTGTACCCTGAGCGCAGTATACACCATTATCCACCTATATAGTTATATTGCTCTTCTATAATTGAGCTATCAGCCATCTGCAGGAGTTTCAGGGTGTTGTCTGTGTACCCTGAGTGCAGTATACACCATTATCCACCTGTATAGCTATATTGCTTTTCTGTAATTGAGCTTTCAGCCATCTGCAGAAGTTTCTGGGTGTTGTCTGTGTGACCTGAGTGCAGTATGCACCATTATCCACCTACATAGCTAATTATATTGCTCTTCTGTAATTGAGCTTTCAGCCATCTGCAGGAGTTTCTGGGTGTTGTCTGTGTGCCCTGAGCGCAGTATATACCATTATCCACCTATATAGCTACTGTATATTGCTCTTCTGTAATTGAGCTTTCAGCCATCTGCAGGAGTTTGTGGGTGTTGTCTGTGTGCCCTGAGCGCAGTATACACCATTGTCCACCTATATAGCTATATTGCTCTTCTGTAATTGAGCTATCAGCCATCTGCAGGAGTTTATGGGTGTTATCTGTGTGCCCTGAGTGCAGTATACACCTGTATCTACCTATTTTGCTCTTCTCTAATTGAGCCATCTGCAGGAGTTAGTTGGTGTTGTGTGCCTCCAGCACAGCACAGTATACACCGGTCTCTACCCTTTAATTCCTGTTGTTCTATAATAAAGGCATCTGCAGGAATTAGTGGGCGTTGTGTGCCTCTAGCACAATATACACCACCCAATTGCTGGTTTTCCCATCTCCCTTCAGGCCATTACCATGTCTGGAAGGCCAACAAGGAGAGGCAGAAAGACACGAGCCGATAAAAGAGGGCAAGCAGGCTCTGTGTCTAGAGACAACAGTGCTGGTTGTGGACGCGGTGCATCGTCATCAGCACGTGGCCATGGGACACGCTTGTCCTTATTTTCGGCAGCTGAACGTGTTGAGCCACATCATACCGAAGACTTGGTAGAGTGGATGACCAATCCCTCTTTATCCTCCTCATCCTCTCTCACCCAGGCTAAGGGTACTAGCAAAGCAGCTGCCAATGCATCCTCTTCCCTCGTCTCAATGTCATCATCAGTGACTCCTTCCCTAGACCCACCACGTCCTCCTGAGGAGTCCCCTTTGAGCACAGTGTTGGGTACATGCTCCAGGAGGATGCCCAGTGTTTTGTAGGCTCTGATGATGATACTCAGCTAGAGGAAGGCAGTAGCGTGAGCGCAGAGAGAGGGGATGCTCAAGAAAGACAGCAATCGGGCAGTCATGTTCCACAAGTTGCAGCATACTGCCAGGTTTGCTCCAGCGATGAAGAGGGAGGGGATGATGAGGGCACTGACTCCTCGTGGGTGCCTGGTAGGAGAGAGGAGGAAGAGGAGGCACATCTCCAATGAGGCAGGATGCCCTCCGGGGGCCAGCTTAGGGGCAGCACACTGAATAAATCACACCGCAGAGCTCCGCCTGTGCAGGGCGCTGCCTCTGCACGTTATTCTAAAAGTTCTTTGGTGTGGGCCTTTTTTGAGACGAATGCATCAGATCGCACCTCTACTATTTGCAACATATGTCTCAAGCGTATCTCCTGTGGCCAAAACATCAGCCGCTTGGGCACCACATGCTTGACCAGACATATGTTGACCTGCCATGCAGCTCATTGGCAAGCGTACCTCAAAGACCCACACCAAAGAACAAAGCAGACCTCTCCTTGCTCCTCATCAGCTGGGATCTCCAACCCCACTAGACTTTCAGTCCTCTCTGAAACCTGCACTGAGAGGAATGAAGGTGTAGAATTAGGTGTGTCACAGCCAAGTGCTTGCGGGCACTCTGCTAGCAGTACTGCCATGTCCGATTGTAGCAGGCAAATTTCCCTGCCCCAGCTGCTGGACCGGCTAAATAAGTTCACTACCAGCCATCCACATGCCCAGCGGTTGAATGCTAGCTTGGCTAAATTGCTAGCACTTCAACTGCTACCTTTTCAGTTGGTAGACTCGCCCCCCTTCCGTGAGTTTGTGCAATGTGCGGTTCCTCAATGGCAGGTCCCTAAACGCCACTTTTTCTCTCGGAAGGCGATTCCTACTCTATACCAGCATGTGGAAGGCAATGTCCTTGCCTTGCTGGACAGGGCAGTCAGCGGTAAGGTCAGCGGTAAGGTGCATATTACTCATGGTCCAGCAGGCATGGACAGGGACATTACCTGTCTTTCACGGCCCATTGGGTAACTCTTCTGGCAGCTGGGAAGGATGCAGGACAAGGTGCAGTAGTGTTGGAGGTTTTTCTACCACCACGCCTCCAAAATGCTACTACTGGTTGTGACACACCTCTCTCCTCCACCCCCTCTTCTTCTTCTTCCTCCATGGCCTCTTCCAGTGCTCTGTCCTTGGAACCAGCGGTGCTCCGTAGGCGTTCAAGGGGCTACGCAAGTACGCAGGCAAAACAATGCTATGCCGTGCTTGCGCTGGCTTGTTTGGGGGACAGGAGCCACACTGGGGCAGATATTTTGTCAGCTCTGCAGGGGCAGACCGAGAGGTGGTTGACGCCATGCCAGCTTAAGCCAGGATTGGTGGTTTGTGACAATGGCACCAACCTCCTTTCCGCCCTCCGACAGGGACAACTGACCCATGTGCCCTGTGTGGCTCACGTCCTTAACCTGGTGGTGCAGCGGTTCTTGGGCAGGTACCCCGGCTTACAGGATGTCCTGAAGTAGGCCAGGAAAGTCTGTGTGCATTTCTGCCGATCATTTAATGCCTGTGCTCGGCTGGCTGAGCTCCAAAAGGAGTTGAACCTGCCCAAGAACCGCCTTATATGTGACATGCCCACCAGGTGGAACTCAATGTTGGCCATGCTGCAGTGGCTGCACATGCAGCAGAGGGCCATCAATGAGTACCTGTGTGACTACAGTACCAGGACAGGGTCAGGGGAGCTCGGTTTTTTCTCACCATGCCAGTGGGGCATGATCAGGGATGCATGCACTGTCCTGTCACCGTTTGAGGAGGCCACAAGGATGGTGAGCAGTGACAGTGCATGCATCAGTGACACTGTACCTCTTGTCCACCTGTTGGAGCATACGCTGCATGCAATAATGGACAGGGCACTTGAGGAAAAACAGAGGCAGAAAGAGGAGGACTTCCTTGCCTCTCAAGGCCCCCTTTATCCAGACAGTGTTCCTGCTGTCCCACCCATCACACAGGAGGAGGACGAGGAGGAAGACGAGGAGGAAGATGAGGATGATTGTGTGAGCATGGAGGTGAAGGCTGGCACTCAGCATCAGCAGCAGCAGTCTTGTAGGGATGATTTACAGTCCCAAGAAACCCGTAGACTTGTACGTGGCCGGGAGGAGGTAGCTGCGGATCATGTTGTCCTTAGTGAGCCAGAGGATTCCGGACCAAATGCCTCAGCTAACCTACGCTGCATGGCCTCCCTGATCCCACAAAGCCTGCGGAAGGATCCTCGTATTCTTCGGATCAAGGAGAGGGACCATTACTGGATGGCCACTCTCCTTGATCCACGGTACAAGGGTAAGGTTGCCGACCTTATCTTGCCATCGCAGAGGGAGCAGAGGATGAGACATCTCCGGGAGGCCTTGCAGAAAGGTCTGTGCAACGCGTTCCCAGAGACTGGGAGGTTACAAACTCCTGGTCCTGGACAACGTGTTGCTGAGGCATCGGTCAGAAGGAGCGGTGGAGAAGGTGGCCATCTGACTGATGCGTTCAGACAATTTTTTAGTCCGCAGCCCCAAGGTATGATTGTTCCAGCAACCATCGCCAGTGTCTGATTTACATGGTGCATGAATACCTAGGGGCAAGGTCAGACTTGGACACCTTTCCCACCGAAAATCCTCTGGCTTATTGGGTCTTGAGGATGGATCACTGGCCAGAGCTTGCACAGTATGCAATTGAGCTACTGGCCTGTCCTGCATCCAGCGTTATTTCGGAACGCACCTTCAGTGGTGCTGGTGGCTTTGTTACCGATCACAGGGTGCGCCTGTCCACTGACTCAGTTGATCGACTGACCTTCATAAAGATGAATCAGTCTTGGATCACCCACAGCTAGTGATGGACGAACTTCCGACGGGACGTTTTCGCGAACGCGGACCGCGAACGCGGCCGATAGTTCGCGAAACCGAACGTTCGCGGCGGGCCCCATTGACTTCAATGGGAGGCGAACTTCGCAAACCTTTAGGTCAAATTTGCAGCCACAAGATAATTATTAGCTGGGCAAACATAGTCCCACCACATGGCCAATGACATAACACATGTATGAGGTGAATTTGGGATCGATAACTACAAGCATTCTTTTTTTATATGGGAAATTGTTCTGACAATTCAGGACTGTGGAGCGCATGAAGGCAATGGAGGAGAGGGAAGGTCAGGGACCAGGGTAGGCAAAGAACAGGGTGCAGGAGATGATCACCAGCAGCGTGACATACAGCAATGACACCTGCACCGTGATAGAGTCATCTGACAACAGCACCGTGATAGAGGGCACTGACATCAGCAGCGTGACATAAATCACTCACACCAGCACCGTGATATACAGCACTGACAGCAGCACCGTGATAGAGAGCACTGACATCAGAAGCGTGACATACAGCACTGACATCAGCACCGTGATATACAGCACTGACAGCAGCGTGACATTAAGCACTCACACCAGCACCGTGATATACAGCACTGACAGCAGCACCATAAGCAGCCCCAGGAGGAAGTCAGCACAGCACAGGGATGGTGTGATCCCCTCATAATAAGCAGGCCCAGGAGAAACTCAGCACAGCACAGGGATGGTGTGATCCCCTCATAATAAGAACCCCCAGGAGGAAGTCAGCACAGCACAGGGATGGTGTGATCCCCTCATAATAAGAACCCCCAGGAGTAAGTCAGCACAGCACAGGGATGGTGTGATCCCCTCATAATAAGCAGGCCCAGGAGTAAGTCAGCACAGCACAGGGATGGTGTGATCCCCTCATAATAAGCAGGCCCAGGAGAAACTCAGCACAGCACAGGGATGGTGTGATCCCCTCATAATAAGAACCCCCAGGTGAAAATCAGCACAGCACAGGGATGGTGTGATCCCCTCATAATAAGCAGGCCCAGGAGAAACTCAGCACAGCACAGGGATGGTGTGATCCCCTCATAATAAGCAGGCCCAGGAGAAACTCAGCACAGCACAGGGATGGTGTGATCCCCTCATAATAAGAACCCCCAGGAGGAAGTCAGCACAGCACAGGGATGGTGTGATCCCCTCATAATAAGAACCCCCAGGAGTAAGTCAGCACAGCACAGGGATGGTGTGATCCCCTCATAATAAGCAGGCCCAGGAGAAACTCAGCACAGCACAGGGATGGTGTGATCCCCTCATAAGCAGCCCCAGTAGAAATATGACACCGCTCAACCTCTTCAAAGAGGAGGGTAGGGGCATATAGTACGGTGTGCTTTTTTGGGACAAGGAAGTGAGCCAAATGAAGAAAGAAGGTCTGTGTGCTTGATTAAAAAAATTGTTTATAGACATATACATGGTCTACTGGTCACATGTGTTGAATTCCTCCGAGAGCCATGCCTCATTCATTTTTAGAAATGTGAGGTAGTTAACACTGTCGTGAGCTAAGCGAGTACGCTTATCGGTCACGATCCCCCCTGCTGCGCCGAACGTCCTTTCGGACAGGACACTGGATGAGGGGCAAGCCAACAGTTCCATTGCAAATTGGGCAAGCTCTGGCCAGAGGTCAAGCCTGCCCACCCAGTAGTCCAGGGGTTCATCACTCCTCAGAGCATCCACATCGGCCGTTAACCCAATGTAGTCGGACACCTGATGGTCTAGACGTTCCCTGATGCTGGATCCGGATGACACCTGTCGATGGGTCAGCTGAAAGAATGACCTCATATCCGAAGTCACCAACACATCTTCAAACCGGCCTCTTCTTGCAGGCGCTGTTGGATTGGTACCCGCAAATCCTTCTGCCAGCGCACGCAAAAGCAGAATGCAGCATTTCTCGAAGCAAGGCCTGGAAGTGCTGCATTCTGACAGCCCTCTGCGACGGCGGTAACATTTCCGCCATTTTGTGTTTGTACCGGGGGTCTAAGTACGTTGCCACCCAGTACTGGTCCTTGACCCTTATGCTTTTTATACGGGGGTCCCTATTAAAACACTGGAGCATGAAGGCCCCCATTTGCACTAAAGTGGAAGCGGTGTGGTGGCCTGGCTCCTGCTCATCATCCAGGATAATGTCGTCCTCTTCATTCTCCTCTCCCCATCCACACACAACAGGGATCCCAGAAAGGTTTAAAGCATGCTCTTCTTGCTCCTCCTCATCCGCCCCGGCATCATCCTCCTCTGACTCCTCTTCAGACTCCTGTTGTTGGCTTGTCTCAGATAGAGTAGCCCCCCCTGGGAATTCATCCAGGATTGCGACTTCCTCATCTTCCCGCTCCTGCTCCTCCACAGCCTGATCAATGACACGACGCAATGCATGCTCCATAAAGAAGGCATAAGGTACCATGTCACTGATGGCGCCATGGCTGCGACTGACCAGTTTGGTGATCTCCTCAAATGGCCGCAGAAGTCTGCATGCGTCGCGCATGAGCAGCCACTGGCGCGGTGAAAAAAAACCCCAGCTCCCCAGAACCGTTTCTGCCGCAGAGTTCATACAGGTAGACGTTAACTGCACGTTTCTGCTGGAGCAGCCTATCAAGCATATAGAAGGTTGAGTTCCATCGCGTCAGGCAATCGCAAATAAGACGTCTGACCGGCAGATTGTGTCGCCGCTGAATGTCAGCAAGGCGAGCCATGGCCGTGTAAGATCTTCTGAAATGGGCCGAGATTTTCCTTGCCTGCCGCAAGATGTCCTGGACCCCAGGGTATTTGACAAGGAATCGCTGCACGACCAAGTTTAAGACGTGTGCCATGCTTGGCACGTGCGTGATTTTGCCCTGTTTCAATGCGCTAAGCAGATTGGCACCGTTGTCACACACCACTTTACCAACTGTCAAATTGAGCGGTCTTAGCCACTGATCTGCCTGTGAACGCAAAGCTGAAAGGAGTGCCGGGCCAGTGTGGCCCTTGGCTTCCAGGCACAACAGATGCAGCACGGCATGGCATCGTCTCACCTGGCATGTGGAATAGGTTCTGGGGAGCTTGGGCGGTGCAGCGGAAGAGACGCTAGCAGCAGAAAAGGAGGAGGCAGCTGAGGAGGAGAGGGAGGAGGATGGAGTAGGAGGAGGAGGAGAAGAAGAGTCAGGCCTGCATGCAATCCGTGGCGGTAAAACCAAATCTACACGGGTGCCATGGGTTACATGCTTGACGGCCGTCAGAAGGTTCACCCAGTGGGCAGTAAAAGTGATATACCTTCCCTGCCCGTGTTTGCTAGACCACGTGTCTGTGATCAGATGTATCTTGGCACCGACACTGTGTGCCAGAGATACATTCACTTGCCGCTGAACATGGCCATATAGCTCTGGGATGCCCTTCTCTGAGAAATACTTCCTTCCTGGGACATTCCATTGTGGTGTTCCAATGGCCACAAATTTGCGAAAGGCTTCCGAGTCCACCAGTTTATATGGCAGTAGTTGGCGGGCTATGAGTTCTGACAAGCCAGCCGTCAACCGTTGGGCAAGAGGGTTATCCGGCGTCATCATTTTTTTACGCTCGAACATTAGACCCACGGAAGCCTGCCTTTTTGCAGAAAAATGTGAGCTTGGCGTGATGGAAGGTGGAGTGGTGGACAATTGTGAGGAGAGAGGAGAAGGAGAAGTAGAAGACGAGGCTGGACGGTGAGAGCCTGCAGTGTGGCTTTGTGTGTTCCGTTGCTCCCACTCGGATCGGTGATGGCTGCCCATGTGCCTTCTTAAGGCGGTCGTCCCTAGGTGAGTGTTGGGCTTACCGCGACTAATGCGTTGACTGCAAAGATTGCAGATGGAAACGCTATTGTCAGCAGCGGACACATTTAAAAAAAGCCCACACTGCGGAGCCATGTGCCGGTGTCCTGGGAGCGCCAGATGTGACCGTACATGGTCGATGACTCGCTCCTGATACATTTGCAGTCTGCTTTGTCCCTCCTGTGCAATGTAAGTTATTCCTGCTTCTCCTCCCTATCTGCTGGTCCATATCTCCCTCTGAACTCCCCTCCTCTTCCTCTCTTGTGGGCACCCACGTGACATCACTAGACACGTCATCAACGTCACCTTCCCCACCGCTATAAGTAGAGATCTCGGAGTAGGCAGCAACAGCGGGGACCAACCTCCTCCTTGGGCTGATCTGGGTACTGTCGTCAGACTGCTGAGTAGCGGTTGTTGCTACCGCCTCTTCCTGATCCAATACCAAGAGTGGCTGCGCATCAGAAATGTCCTCTTGATATGGATCGGAAAATAATTCCTGTGACTCAAGCGGAAGGGATGTGGTGGTGGTGGTGTTGTTGGTGGTAGTGTCTTTGGGGGCGCACATAGCAGAGAGTGAAGAAGAGGGTGCAGATCGAGAGGATGAGGAGGGTGCAGAAGAGTAAGGCTGAGTGAGCCACTCAACCAAGTCTGGTGCGTCCTTTAAAGTAATTGAACGCACCTTCTGCAACTTCCCACTTTGGCTCAAGGCTGGTGCTCCTGCCCTACCCCTACCACCCCTGCGGAAGGGCCTGCCTCTTCCTCTGCCTGTCATTTTTTAAATCACCCTGTGACAAAACTCTTAGTCCCTATACCGATGAAGGACTGCTGCAGTATAGGGCAGCGGTCAGCAGTGGTGCACCTCAACCCTATCTATTGTGGACCGATAGCGGTTCTTACAGAACAGCAGACTGTACCGCACTCAACCCTATGTACTGTAGCACCCTTAACCAAGTTACCAGTCCTTATAAGGACCTTTGTGGACCAAGTAGGTTGTGTGTGACTGATTAGCAGACTGTACGTCAGTCCCTATACTGCTGAAGGACTGCTGCAGTATAGGGCAGCGGTCAGCAGTGGTGCACCTCAACCCTATCTATTGTGGACCGATAGCGGTCCTTACAGAACAGCAGACTGTACCGCACTCAACCCTATGTACTGTAGCACCCTAGACAGACCAAGTTACCAGTCCTGATAAAGAGCTTTGTGGAACAAGTGAGTTGTGAATGATTAGCAGACTGCAGCAGAAGGGCAGCAGTCAAGTATAATATTCTTTCTATATTTGGAAGAAAGAATATTATACGTGTACAAGCCTATTACCATACCACTGATACCAGTCCTGAAAAGAACCTTTGTGGAACTAATAGTAACAGCAACTGTTTAAACTGACCCTCACTGCTTCCTTCCTTTCCCTATACAAACTGGCAAAACAGAGGAGACCTGAACAATTACTAGTTACTCGAATAGCTCTTTTGTGGACCTGATAGTAACAGCTAATGATGATGATGATGATGATGATGACTAATCTGGCTGTCCCTAAAATAGCAGCAGACACAGCGCTCTGTCCCTTTATCTAAACTGACAAAAGACACTCAGGCTGCTGCAACAATCAGTAGCACAGCAAACCTATATACACCTAACACCTATACCAGTCCTGAAAATAACTTTTGTGTACCAAATAGCTAGTGGTTTATCTGTCCCTGCTCCAAACAGCAACCTTTCCCTATAGTGACAGAAGAAAGAATGTAAAATGGCCGCCGGATCGGGTGTATTTATAAGTTAGGGGGAATGTCCAAGTGTCCATGTGCTGTCATGTCTCAATTGGCTGTCCTGTACCCCATGATGGATGTGTCATAAGGTCAAAGTTCCTTTACACAGTAAAAACACGGAAGTCCGCCGGGCGAACGACGCCAATAGTCCGCCGAACTGGCGGACCGCGAACAGCCGAAATTCGCCGCGAAACGACCGCCGGGCGAACTGTTCGGCCATCACTACCCACAGCTACCAAGCACCTGAAGCTGATGTAACCAAATCATTTTTTTTTAAATATCACATCCCTTCAAGACTGCCTATGCTGATGCTGAGTGACTGTCCTGTTATGTTGATTGTCTATCCTCTTCCTCCTCCGCTGATATGTTGGAAGAACATTTTTGGTTCTGGGTGATGCCACCAGCCCAATTTTTCAGCCCCTGTTTAACAGGAGCGTTTAATTAAAATTTTTGATGCAATGCTTTGCAGCAGGGCTCATTCCTGCACTACAACTAGAGTATCTGGGAGAGGTTGCAGTGCCTAAGGCCCAATTTTTCAGCCCCTGTTTAACAGGGGCATGTAATTACGATTATTGATATAATATTTCACAGCAGGGCCCATTCCTGTGCCCACCGAGAGTAACTGTGAGGACTTATAGTGTTGTGGCACCAGTACCACCACCACAACCACCAAAGGCCCAATTTTTCTACCACTGTTCAACAATGGCATGTAATTACAATTCTTGATATAATCATTCACAGCAGGGCGCTCCAGCGCCCACCAAGAGTCACTTTGAGGGCTTACAGTGTTGTGGTAACACCAACACCTTGTTCCGCCATTTCTGCAGAGCATATAGGGCAGGCCCCTACTTTCAAACATCCAACTTACAAACGTCTCCTTCCGTTCACAAGTAGGAGACAACAGGAAGTGAGATGAAAAAAGACGGACGTCAAAAAAAAAATTATACAGGGGTGATAACCCTTCCCTATGTTTTCCAAAAAGCTTAAAAATAGATTTTTTGACTGGATCTACACTTTAAAAATATACCAGTTCAAAATTACAAACAGATTCTACTTAACACAGCAAACCTACACAGTTCCTGTCTTGTTTGCTCCGCCTGTATACTGCTGTTCTGAGTATACAGGGCCTGGGGGCCCCACATCTTTCCTTTTTTTAATATGGGTACGAGGTTCCCCTTAATATCTGTACAAGACACAAAGGGGCTGGTAATGGGCAGGGTGGACTACCCATGCCATTTTTCTCAATGATTTTCATCCATATTGCCGGAACCAGATATTACATTAAAACCGCAAGCAGTTTTAAATGACTTTTTTTCCGTTAAATGTCATTTTGTGCAGGGACTGTTCTAAACACGGGAAACACGTGGCACTTCACAGGCATACTATAGACACCCCCCAGGCACGATATTTAAAGGAATATTTCACTTATTTTTTTCACTTTAATCGTCATTAAAATCAGTGCTCCCGAAAAAACGTCCGTTTTTAAAAACATATTAGGCATTGACCCATGTCCCCTGGGGCAGGAGCCAGGTCCCCAAACCCTTTTTAGGAGAACATCTTACATATTAGCCATTAAAATTAGCACTTTTTATTTTGAACATTCAAGTCCCATAGACTTCAATGGGGTTCTAAAGTTCGCACGAATTTGCGGTCCGTTCGAAAGTTCTGGTGCGAACCGAACCGGGGGTTGTTCGGCTCATCCTTACTTATATGCAAGTTATTGTTATAAAAAGTGTTTGGGGACCTGGGTCCTGCCCCAGGGGACATGTATCAATGCATTTTTTTTTTTTTAAACTGACGTTTTATCGAGAACAGTGATTATTTCAATGCTTAGGTTACATGCCCATGGAGGTTTTAAAAAACGAGCTGCAAATCTAGTACCGATGCCAGGAAAAAAGCAGCATTAAAAACATGATTTTTTTCGCATTTTGCATTGGCGTCAATGCCCATTTAACCACGCTATCTTTCAGCCACTTTTATTTGTCTCTATTCAAAATCAATGGTTCCCTATGGGAGCCCATTGATTTGAATAGAAGTTGCACCAGAAGTCAGATCAAGATGATCCGACTGGCGGTGTGACTTGTGTGCTGAGAATCTTGAAGGAGAATCCCAACAAAGTTTTGCGTGAGGTTCCCCCCAAGCACAATAAAGCAGCTGTAAAAACATCCGTGGGCATAAGGCCTTAAAATGAAACAATAAAAATGAAATATTCCTTTAAATTTCGTACCTGGGGGGGGGGGGGGGGGGGTGTCTATAGTATGCCTGTAAAGTGGCACATTTTCCTGTGTTTAGAACAGTACCACAGCAAAATAAAATTTCTAAAGGAAAAATTGTCATTTAAAACTGATCCTTGCTGTAATGAATGGTCGGGTCTCGGTAATATAGATACAACTCATTGAAAAAAAGAGCAGGGGATCCCCCCAGTCCATTACCAGGCCCTTTGGGTCTGGTATGAATATTAAGGGGAACCCCGAACCAAAATTTTAAAAATATTGCTTGGGGTCCCTCTAAAATCCATACCAGGACCTTCGGGTCCGATATGGAAATTAAGAGGAACCCTGCACCAAATAAAAATGGTGTAGTGTCCCCCCCCAAAATCAATACCAGACCCTTATCTAAGCACGCAACCTGACAGGCTGCAGGAAAAGAGGGGGGAACGAGAGAGCGTTTCCCTCCTAAACCATACCAGGCCACATGCCTTCAGCATGGGGAGGGTGCTTTGGGGTAGCAAATATAGCTGTATTGGTACAAATATATTACATATTGTATATATTAAATTAGTATTGCATATCACACAAGCTGTTATATATACTTAAAGAGGTCAAATTAAGACACATAGGGGGTTATTTCCGAAAGGCAAATCCACTTTGCACTACAAGTGCAAAGTGCACTTGGAAGTGCAGTCACTGTAGATCTGAGGGGTAGATCCAAACTTAGGGGAAGCTCTGCCGATATTATTATCCAATCATGTGCAAGCTAAAATGCTGTTTTTTTTTTACTTTCTTTGCATGTCCCCCTTGGATCTACAGCTACTGCACTTCCAAGTGCACTTTCAGTGCAATTTCATGTGCACTTTGCACTTGTAGTGCAGAGTGGATTTGCCTTTCGTAAATAACCCCCATAGTGTATATGAAGCATATACGTTTCTGCTGGATATGGTAATCATGCAAATGAGCCCCACAGCCAGTGGGTAAAGAGATCACCGTTTATTTCAAACCCACATACACAAGGACAATGGCCTTTAAAAGCGCCAGCCTGTCAAACTAGTGATCTGAAAATAAACAGTAGGAATAGTGGTATAATCTTAGGGTATAGAGGTGGTTAGGAATTTTTTAAAGGAAAAATTTTTTTTGCTATAATAAATATCCCCCACAAATATTAAAAAAAAACTGTTTTTTTCCTTAGTTTAGTCCGATACGTATCCTTCTACATATTTTTGGTAAAAAAAAAAAAAACGCAATAAGCATTTATTAATTGGTTTGCGCAAAAGTTATAGCGTCTACAAAATAGGGGATAGTTTTATGGCATGTTTATTAATATTTTTTTTTACTAGTAATGGCGGCAATCAGTGATTTTTATTGTGACTGCGATATTATGGCGGACATATCGGACAATTTTGACTCATTTTTGGAAAATTTGGCATTAATACAGCAATCAGTGCAATTAAAAATGCACCGCTTACTGTAAAAATGTCACTGGCAGTGAAGGGGTTAACCACTAGGTGGCAGTGTAGGGGTTAAGTGTGTGTTTTTTTAACTGTAGGGGGCGTGGCTTGGTGCCAGACATCACTGATCATCTGTTCCCTGTTATAGGGAAAGACGATCAGTGATGTCAGGCACCAAGCCACGTGACAGGCTCAGTAGGAAGCACGAGGAGAGGTTTGTTTACACTTACCTCTCCTCGTTCTTCAGCTCTGTGACCCGATCGTGGGACACCAGCGGCGATCGGGTCCGCGGGTCTCGCGGCCACGGTCACGGAGCTCAGGACCGGGTCGCAAAAGCGCCACCGGCGGTGCGCTCGCGACCCACGGCTGGGCACTTAAAGAGCAATGTACCTGTACGTGCTTGTGCCCAGCCATGCCATTCTGCCGATGTACATCGACGTGAGGCGGTCCTTAAGTGGTTAAAGCCCATCCATAGGGAGGAAAGAAGCACTTCCTAGTATCAACCAGAGGTAATAATAATGTAAACAATACAGAAGGGTGCAAATTCAGTATATGTCAAACATAAACCTCAATTTATTCTGAAAACACTTGCAGCTAAAAATGCTGTATACTGCACACAGGGCTGGTAGAAGCAGTCTCCATGGACTGGAGAGTGGCCACAGTAGCACACGCCAGGAGCGTCCGGAGCTCTAACACACACCACTGTCAGTTTGTCTATCAGTTTAGCCTGATGAAGGAGGCGGGGCCTCAGAAACAGATGTGGCCCGCCCCCCTCACCTGTTCTACCAGCCTGTGGACAAACTGACAGTGGTATGTGTTAGAGCTCCGGACGCCCCTGGCGTGTGCTACTGAGGCCAATCTTCAGTCTTTCATTTTTAGATGTGCTTTCAGAATAAATTGCAGTTTATGATTGACCAATCTGGTGCCCTCTTTTATTGTTTACATGTCTTGAGGGGACCCCATACCCATCAAGGAGCTGTCTTTTCTCCTATCAAGCTTACCACCCTTCTGCATATGTCCTCTGCAGATTTTAAATTACTACTTGACTGCCAGTGGAGCACTGACTCACCTGATAATTTAGTGAATGATTTGTGTAGAGGTAAAAATAATACCTGCAAATCATGAAAAGTCCATGTGTCCTCAGTCAGCATGCACCAAGCAATGACTGATAGCTGGCTGAGGCACTCCATAAATAGCATGGCAATGGTTTTCAGCTCGCTGGTAGAACCAAGATGCTCGCTCTGTCCATGGAAATGGAGAGCGGCATCTCTTGGGTACCCTGACATCATCCCAGGGGGCAGGATGACGTCACATGTCGCAAGGTCGCTGATGCACACAAAGCCACAGACCCACATACCAAGCTGGCCTGCAGATCAGAACAAGGGTAGTGGTCACCTCAGATAGAAAAGGGGTGTGGCACGCATCCCACAACCAAAACACTGACCATCCTCTTTCCCAGTGGGGTCGAGGAGGGTCATGGCGCATTGGTTGATGTGAAATCTGGGCCACAAGTGACACCGGCATCCAAAGGTCATGGAGGGCATCATCATACCCATTAAATCCATATATTTATATAACTGGCCATGTATACAACAAATACAAAAATCTAAATAAATAAACAGCAAATATACAGAAATTACAGACATAGCATATTTAATTTGTTATCCAAAATTTCTCTTTAACCACTTCATCCCCGGAAGAATTTACCCCCTTCCCGACCAGGGCACTTTATGCGATTTGTCCATTTAACTGACAATTTGCGTTGTACCCAAACAAAATTTACGTTCTTTTTTTCCCACAAATAGAGCTTTCTTTTGGTGGAATTTGATCACCCCTGTGGTTTTTATTCTAAACAAAAAAAGAGCGATAATTTTGAAAAAAAAAAAGCATTTTTAACTTTTTGCTATAATAAATATCCGCCAAAAATATATAAAAAGTACCAGTTACTTACCGGTAACTGTCTTTCTGGGAAATCTTCCAGGACGGCACACCTGAGAGATGAGAGGCTCCTCCCTACAGGAAACACAATCAATCGACAGCTGTTTTAAGTCCCCACCCTTCCCCTTGATCCTCAGTTTGTAGAGAAGTAACTCCTGAACCAGGTTCACAAGGGAAATCATTCCTCATAGGTACTCACCTTCTAGTGTTCTAGAATTTTCCCTCCTCCAACGGGCGGGAAGTAGGCCTGCCGTCCTGGAAGATTTCCCAGAAAGACAGTTACCGGTAAGTAACTGGTACTTTTCTCAAGTCATCTTCCAGGACGGCACACCTGAGAGGATAAACAAGTACCTCAGGCCTACCTTAGGGTGGGGCCACTGCAAAACCCTCTTGGCGAACCTTGGCTCTGCAGTGAGCTTTACCTCCACTCCATACGCTCATATGCTTGATGAAGGCATGTTAGCTGGATCATGCGGCTGATCTGCAGGTCTGCTCCACAGATGTTCCTGCCTTTTCCGCTTCAGATGCAGTATCTAGGTGAAATGGGCTCTTAAAAATGGAATCAGAAAACATGTTAAACTTGTAGGTTAGCAATGTTGCCTATCTCACACATCTAACAACCATGGCCTATTATGCCTGTAGGTGCTACTTAGAACCACTAAAAAGATAAATAAGAGACCTGTGTAAGACAAGGACACTACATTAATCAATAAGAGGGCCTGTCTTAACACTATCCTGTTGAGGGAAATAAAACTGCTTCCTTTTTATCTTTATGTCAGCAAAAGACTAAAGGGAAGCCTACTTAAGGGAAATAGATTAACAGAAGCTTGAACCCTGGGTTTAAGGCATGCCCAATCTATGTCCTTACTTACGCCTGAGAGCCTTCTTCAGGAGATTAAAGTCCCTAGCAGGAGTAGACTACCCATATTGCTATGTCTAGTTTTGCTAAAAGGGCAAAATGAAGGCCATGCACCAAGCCGAAACCTATTCGATCGGGTATACATCTTTATACTTCATCCTCAGGCCCTAATACTCCTCTGAACAGAACTCTCCAAGTTCTTACTAAACAGGGCGATTCATTATCCCCTTCCTCCAGTGTCCCATAACCCTACAGGGCTTCAACCCTAGGAAATGGTTCTGGCATCCCTGAATGCAAGTGGTCAAGGTTTTCTGACATGTGGCAGCTGCAGCCCGAACTCCTGGCCCCTCCATGGAAAAGAAGGCTGAAATACAAAAGGTGATACATGCATTATTAATATCACAAATAAAATGATCATAGATTGTGGGCACGGCACAATAGATTTAGACAGAAAGGACACAAGCATAGACAACAATGTTGTGTGCCTGAGTGTGACTAGCTAAACCAATATATCAAATATGGGAAGAGACCCAAATCTGAACCTCAACGTAGACAAACAGTCCTCATAGTCTGGTTTTCTGATGTGCTGCCAAGACGTAAAAACATTAAGACACAAGCAAACCCTAAATGCTGCGTATTTCTTTAGTGCAGCTAGCTAGGTCATAACTGATATATAAATACGGAAAGGACAGGAACCCCCTTTACTGTTGTGCTTTACCTATGTACAGCAAAACAAGGCTATAAAGACAGAAAGACCCAAACTTCTATGTTGTGTATGTCTGACAAACCACCACAGTTATAAGATTAATATGAACACCAACTCCCGTGTTGTGCATTTCTGCTATGCCACAGGGAAAAATATGGAACACAAGACAATCCTTTCTGTCATGCACTTCTGTAGTGTAGTTCAGATAGAACCAACACTGAGAAAGGACACGAGCAACCTGCAGCATTGTGTTTTTCTGAAACAGAAAGCACCAGCAAGCTTCAATCTTGAGTATTTCTGCTGTGCAACAACATAAAAGCAGACACTGAGGAAAAATACAGACAGCCTTTACAGCTGCAATCTTTCTGGTCTGCTGCAAAATAAAACAATAACGCCATGATGAGTATTCCTGCTGTGTAGCAAAACCTCAATCAGAAGGGACAGATAAGTTTAGGGTTCCCACACCCGTGCGACCCAACCTGCGACTTGGGACTGCAAGACGCATGAGAAGTCATATACTATGGCTTCCAATGGGTACCATTTGTGTCTGTGCGACACCAGCAGTCCCTGATTCCTGGATCCACAGACCTCAAGATTACACAGGTCGCAGGGAAAAAAAAAAAAAAAACAAATAGCAATTTTCAGGTCAAACCAGTAAGGGGTCCCCAATGCTGTGACTCCCTGGAGGATTGCAGCCAACAAACCCCTGCTGTGTATCCCTAAGATGCAGAAAGGTAGATCCATGAGAAACACTGCTTAGCCTGATATACAAACGATAAGGCAGTAAATATAGGACATACAGGACACAAACATTCAATCTTTGTGTATGTCTGATGTGTAGTAATATACCAATACTGAGCAGAGAGGCCACCATCCTCAATGTGTCTCTCAGCTGAGCAGCAAAAACAAAATCAGAAAAAGACAAGCAACCTTCACTGCTGTGTCCTTTCTGATATGCAGCCAATAAGGCAGAATATGCAAGACATAAAAGGACAGACAACCTTCAATCTTGTATATGTCTGATGTGCAACAATATAACAATTCTGAATAGAGATAGCACATGCATATTGAAGCGATTTGGCCTTGCGACTCAACATGTCAAATCGCATGGCTAAAATCAGCACAACACCACTTTGTGGTGCTACATGGATTACCAAAGGCAGTATATGTACTACACCTGGCAGGGGTTCAATTTGTATTTCTACTATGTAGCCCAACAAATTCGAACCATCAATTTTCACTGCTGCCTTTCTGATAAGGCAGTAATACAGGACACAAAACCTCACAGACCTTAATGCTGTACAAATCTGATGTGCAACAATAAAACACTATGAATAGAGATAGCACATCCATATTGAAATGATTTGTCATGCGACTCAACATGTCAAATCGCATGTTTAAACTCGGCAGCCATTGCTGTTAATAGCACTGTCTGAATCAGCACAGCGCCCTGCAAATCAGGACCATCAGACTTCACTGCTGCCTTTCTGATAAGTAACCAACAAGGCAGTAAAACAGGACACAAAGCCCCACAGACAGACCTCAATCTTGTGTATGTCTGATGTGCAGCAATATAACCATTATGAGCAGAGATGTCATCAGACACAATGATGTGCATTTCTGCTGTGAAACACAAAACCAGAAAGTACAGACCACCTTCACTGTTGTATTTTTCTGATCTGTAGCCAAACAAAGCAGTACCTTTAGTATATAAAGGACAGCAAACAAGCTTCAGTGCAGTGCATTTCTGATGTACAGCAATATAGCCCTTATAAGCAGAGATGTCACAAATCTCAATGTGTATTTCTGCTGTGCCACAAAAACATCCCAGCAAGCACAAACCTTCACTACTGAGGTCTACTGGTGTGCAGCCAATGAGGAGTCATGGTCTATCCCTTTATGAAATAACCAACAGGCAATTTATTTCATAGGCATAGCCTGGGCTGTAGATACTAAACCTTCACCACCAGAGAAGGAACAGATCCTAAAATGGTTGGACACCCTACTATTAGTAGTAGTTGTTGTCCTACCTTACCTCCATAGACTGAGCAAACGCTAGCCAGCACATATCCAGGTGGTGCTGATTAGCAACTAAAGTCTCAATGAGCCCAGCCCTAGAGACCAATTTAAGACCTCTCTAGAAGAGGTGGTTACCAGTTTAGCCTGGGAGGTAAATAGCTATTTGCAGGCTTCAAGCAATTAATTATGTAGCTCTTGCATAGGTTTGCACAGAAAATCCTCAATTAAAAGGATGTAGGGAGCGATCTATGGTGAATCGCCTTTAGATCTGCCACTGCGTGGATTGTAGCCCAAACCAATAAAAAAAAAGTTTCTTCTTACCTCCTACACTATAATATAAACACAGTGTAAAGGTGGAGTGGGAGGTTGGAGCTTATGAAAGTTAACTATAGCAGGCAACCCCCAAAAGGAGGATCTGTGACAAGGGAACCCCTACTGTGCCACACAGTAGCTTGGTCTCTGCCCATCCTTGAATGTTAGGTCAGCTTTTAAACATTGTGAAGCAACTTCAGATTCCTAGCAGCTGGGCTAATAGGGCCGGTAACCTAGTGCACCTGCTGACCAGGGGAGCTTCTGAATCCACCAACCACTGCCCAATTAATAACCTGTTCAGTGGTATACCTGGCCTGTAAGTAACTTTGTATCTACCAGGTCCCCTCTGTACGCTATATTCATCCCTACTAAATGTACCACAACTGGGCATGTAGGGAGAGGCTGGCAACCTACTGCTGCGATAACCACAGTGTCTCTGCTGTAAGAGGGAGCTGTGGCTGGTGGTTTTAGCAGTGGCGTCTGCGCTATTTGTATCCCGACCCCAGGTTCTGCACTGCACCAGTCAGTATATACACGGGGAAGGGGGAGCAATGGCCTACCTACCTCTTTCTCATCTGAAGTGGTTTAGGCACACTCGTTCCTCTGCACCACCTGTCCACCATACAGCTTCTCTGATGTAAGAGGGAGCTGCGGCTGGTGTTTTTAGCAGAAGCTTAAGGGCTATTTGAATCCAGACCCCAGGTGAGATCTCAAATGCCCAGGAACCCTCTGGCTGGAATTGGGGATTTTGCAGCTAAATTCCCACGGCAAAAGGAAAGTAAAGTACTCACCGTTGTCGTCTTCCTCTTTTTGCCACAGCCAGCGGGCTTGCTTTTCCATCCTTATGGTCCACACGCAAGGAGGATAGCCGCCAATGTGCTCCCCCCCCCCAACTGCTGTCCCCATAGGGAAGTCAGTCTATATACATGGGGGGGGGGCAATGCCTTCCATTCCTCATTCCCATCTTCATATCTGAGGTGGTTAAGGCAGACATCCACCGTAGTAAACTGGTGCCTCCTCGCTCTAGAGAAAGGAGGATGTGGGCGCCTGCTCCTACTGACTCTCAGCCTTCCCTCCTGGGTAAGAACGCCGCTGCCATTTTCCCGAAGTTTGAAAATGACGCGGGTGCTTGTTGCCACGCCCTCTCCGGCGGCCCACGCGAGCTACCGGGGACCCAGGAGTCGGGGACAAGCCCCCTGGAAAGAACCGATGGCCAGCACCCCCGTCTGAACAGCCACCTGTACAGGTAAGGAGGGGGGAGACAGGATAATGGCCCCTGAAGTTCTGGGTACACCACTGTACCCAGGGTCCTTCAGCTCTCAGGGGGGCTCTTCCAATTTCTGCTGCCCGCCCTGAGGAAAAGATAGGGGAACCCCCCAGGAAGGACAAGAATATCCTACCAGACCCAGAGGCTTCCCAGGCTTGTGGTCCGGCTCCCAGGGGGAGACCACCAGCCCCAGGCTTCGGGTCATTTGGAAAAAAACAAACAGTTTCGCTGTGTAGGGAGAAACACAATCAAAAACTGAGGATCAAGGGGAAGGGTGGGGACTTAAAACAGCTGTCGATTGATTGTGTTTCCTGTAGGGAGGAGCCTCTCATCTCTCAGGTGTGCCGTCCTGGAAGATGACTTGAGAAAAAAACATTTTTTTCCTCAGTTTAGGCTGATACGTATTCTTCTACATATTTTTGGTAAAAAAAACGCAATAATCAATTATTGATTTGTTTGCGCAAAAGTTATAGCATTTACAAAATAGGGGATAGTTTTATGACATTTTTATAAAAAAAAAAAAAAAAAATTTAAAAGGCGGCAATCAGCAATTTTTATCATGACTGCAACATTATGGCGGACACATCTGACATTTTTGACACATTTTTAGGACCACTGTCATTTATACAGCAATCAGTGCTATACAAATGCACCGATTCCTGTGTAAATGACACTGGCAGTGAAGGGAGTTAACCACTAGGTGGCAGTGTAGGGGTTAAGTGTGTCCTAGGGAAGTGTTTCTAACTGTGGGGGGACATGGCTATGTTTTACAGATCCCTGATCTCTGCTCAAATCACAGGAAGCAGAGATCAGTATCACTTGTTGCTAGGCAGAATGGGGAGATGCTGTTTACATCAGCAGTGCTGGGAGCTTGAATACAGAATTAAGTTTTAGCAGACAGACCAATGGACAAATATATATTAACCACTGGGCACTTAAACACCCTTAATAACCGGACCAATTTTCAGCTTTCGGTGCTCTCGCATTTTGAATGACAATTACTCAGTCATGCAACACTGTACCCATATGGGTTTTTTATTTTTTGTGCTATACGAGTAAAAAGACCAAAAATTCTGTAAAAAAAAATGAATTTTTCTTTGTTTCTGTTATAAAATTTAGCAGATTAGTAATTTTTCTTTTGGCCAAAATTTTTGTCATATTATCAGTTTATTTCTCACACACAGCATATGCATACCACAAATTACACCCCAAAACACATTCCGCTATTACTCCTGAGTACGGTGATACCACATGTGTGAGACTTTTACCCAGCATGGCCACATACAGAGGCCCAACATGCAGGGAGCACCATCAGGCGTTCTGGAGCACCCAGGCCAATTCTGACATTTCTCTCCTACATGTAAAAATCATCATTTATTTGCTAGAAAATTACATAGAACCCCAAAACATTATATATGATTTTTTAGCAAAGACCCTAGAAAATACAATGGTGGTTGTTGCAACTTTTTATCTCACACGGTATTTGCGCAGAAATTTTTTGAATGCGTTTTTGTTTGGAAAAAAAAAAAAACAGTTTTGTGCTAAAAAAAAAAAAAAAAAAAAAAAAACAGTAAAGTTATCCCAATATTTTTGCATAATGTGAAAGATGAAGTTACGCCGAGTAAATAGATACCTAACATGTCACCCTTCAAAATTGCACACGCTCGTGGAATGGCGCCAAACGTCGCCACTTAAAAATCCCCATAGGCGACGCTTTAAATTTTTTTACTGGTTACATGTTTTGAGTTACAGAGGAGGTCTAGAGCCAAAATTATTGCATTGCTTGATTATTAAATCTTGCTCTAATGTTCGCAGCAATACCTCACATGTGTGGTTTGAACACCGTTTACATATGTGGGTGGGACTTACGTATGCGTTCGTTTCTGCATGCGAGCACGTGGGGACAGGGGCGCTTTAAAATTTATTTATTTTTTATTGTTCATTTTACTTTATTTTAGTTTGACATTTTTTTCCCCCCCAAAAAAATTTTTGATCACTTTTATTCCTATTACAATGAATGTAAGCATCCCTTGTAATAGGAATATACTATAGAAGTTTTCCCCTTAAGAAAGGCGGGACTTTTTAGGCATAGACTGTGACACCAATTAATTTGGTAAAAATATCTAAAAAAATAATTTTATTTCAACATAGAAAGAAGAAACAAAGAATAATATATTAACATACATTTCCAAACAGGAGAAAGGGACACATTACTTCCTCCATGTGCATATATTTATAAAACCAAAAAACATTTGCTTCCTACATCTTATTCCAAAGGAACAGACTTCTATGACATTGTATATAGGCGTATTCAAAGCATTCTACAAACAAGGTCAAATTGCGTTAATACTGTGCATCCAATGTAACCTACGCGTTACGGAGTTATCTTACTCCTTCTTCAGGGATGATCCATTTTAGCACACTTAAATTTACAGAATAGTAGAATCTATAAAAAAAAAACATAAGAAATAATTATATATACGTACAATTTAAAAAAAAAAACAAAAAAAAAAAACGCACCACTAAAACGCACCACCTATATATACGATCTTCACTCCAAGATGCAGGTCTAGGCTCATAATGAGGGGGAGATGTTTAACCATCTTCTTGGATGGGAACCGGGACCGCAGTGATAGGCGGACTGTAAGGGAGGAGGTGTACAAGTAAAATAAATGCATGTCAAATTTTCACATGCCTAGATTTTAAATGAGTATTGCATGTATTTTTCTGCGGCGCCAATAATGGCAGATAAAGGTTCTATATGTTAACCCACTTGTATGACTTCCGTCAGTACATTTGTACTAAGGGAAACACCCCTAGGGAAAGGGGGGAACTTTATCTAAAAAAAAAAAAGCTAGCTCATAGTGATCATTCCTAAAGATAATAATATTGCAAAATCTTTTAAAAAAATCTTACCCAAAAGCGTTTCATAGAGTAGTTTGCTGTATCCCGAAGAGAAAACACCTGAGATTCCTATGTTAGAATTGTTAAAATGAGATGCCCAAATGTTGCAACTCTTTTAGATGTTTGAGACAATCTATTTGGCTTGAAGTCACCACAATCTCTCTGTAGTCCAAGGATTTTGGTGCTATGGGAGAAAAAAAAAAAAAAAAAAAGAAAAGGATTCCCCCCAGAGATAGACGTGTCAGGTCCAGCCTAAAATGGGAAGGGGAAGGACATTTATATCCGTTAGTTCCCCTTCATTTTTCCATAAGGCTGCATTACAGACCGACATAAAACAATATATATATATTTCCTTACCTTCAATTGTATCTCTCAGCAAGTCACCTCCTCCATGGTCATTGCAGACTGATAACAGACTGCTCCTGGCTTATTAAAGTATCTCACCGCCCTACCTCCTTCCCTCCCTTTCCAGGTGAAGTAAATATTACTCACCTGTGAGTCCTATCACCTAAACGCGGTCCCCCGGGTGTGCGGCGCACGACGTTGCCCCATACCCACATCCAAAATAATGGCGCCGTGGGAGGAGTGACGCCATGCGTCACACTCCCACCGACATGCATGCGCAGATCGTACCTTAGTCCTGGAGTTGTCCAGACAGTGTTGTTCAGTAAACTACATCCTCCAGGAAGCACAGCGCCAGCCACGGCACATTCATATAGGATGTGTAAACGCATTTAACCTCACGTTCGTCCGAGATGTCTATAGGGCGAACGTGGGTGAAAAACCTAGGGCAACAGAGAAACGGGAAACTGGGGTGATCAGACCCACATCCCATTTCCGTTGCAGGTATACCGATGAGCGAAAAAAGAAGGCCACCAGGGGGGAAAAACAAAAGGTACCTGCCAACCAAGGGCAGGCTTCTCCCCTCCATGGTGGCCTTAGCGTGCCGGGATCCCATCCAGAAGAGCCCTATGGTGTTCAAAGAGCCAAAATTCACCTAATCGAGGGGGGAGGAACAGTATATATATTAAAAAAAAAAAAAAATATATATATATATATATATATATATATATATAGATATAGATATTGATCCTTATTCATAATCACGACGTTTACCACCTTTGTCTGATGGTTTGATTGTTATCGTGCCATTTTCAGGCAGATCCTTGAGAGCTTATTTTTCATCTAGGGTTAGGTTGCTATTTTCAGAGTCCATACATGTTAATTCGTTTAAATCTCTAGTTACGAGTTTCAAAAAGGCTACTGCAATAGGATTAGAACTGGGTGGGGGATATTGGTCTGATTTTTTCTTTAATAGGGATTTAGGTTCTTTCGCCCTTTCTTCTAAATTGCCCTCTTGTATGAATAAAAGTTTTTCAATATCAAGGCTGTCAATTAAGTCAGCCTGATCATCGTTTTCATCGAGGAGAGAGACCAGTGAGTTGATCGCATTTTCATCCTTCTTACTCAATTGTTTATCAGAATCAGATGTCTTGTTATACATATTTTTTAAAAGAAGTTTTCTTATAAAGAGGTTGAGGTCCCTTACTACCTCAAATTTATTCAAATTTTCATTTGGACAGAATCCCAGACCCTTCAGAAGTACTTCTGTTTCTAAATTGATTAAAGTGTAAGAAGATAAATTAATTATATTCATCTGTGTATTCAAAGGAATTATCATAGAGTGATTTATGTGGTTGTCGGCACATACGCCATTTTATTCCCTTTGATTATATTTGAGCTCGGGCGGCTTGGAAAAGAAAAAGAGGAAAAGATAGGTGCCATAGGGGTGGAGTTCGTGTCTCTGCGATCAGTGTATTGTTGTAAGTGGTGCAATCTTGTGCCTCTTCACAGGGGGAAATAGAAGAAAGTTCTACAGAGATCTCTCTCTGTGAATTACCTGTCACCGAAAGATCAGTTATGCCTGAAGTCTGTGAGATCGGTGTTGGATGTGTATTGTGTCTAGGCTTGTGCAATTCGTTTCGTAACGAATCGAAATTCGGCCGAATTTTGCATCTTTCGGACATTCGGATGCATCCGAATGTCCCAATAAAAAAATAACAAATTACAACGAATACGAAAGAAATATAACGAATGAATTCGAATGAATTCGACATGATTCGAAATTATTTCAACCGCATTCGAAATTATTTCAACTGCATTCGAAATTATTTCACCTGCATTCGACATTATTTCAACCACATTCGAAAATATTTTGTGACCTGACTTTAGGGCCATGTATCTCAGGGTCACTTGGTGCTAGACACTTCAAATTTGGATATGTTGTAGTGCTAGTATTATTGTGTTTTCATACCAAATTTGGGGTTTCTAGCTATAAGTAACCCCGAGATATGTGGCCCCAAATTCGGGTCGCAAAATGTTATTAGTTATTAGAGCAGAGAATGACATTTTGTTGAAATAATTCGAATGCATTCGAAATTATTTCAAAATGATTCGACATTATTTCAACTGCATTCGAAATGATTTCAACATGATTCAACATTATTTACATTGATAGGAACGCTGCTGGGAACCTGGGGTCCTCTATGATTGTTCTTATGGTGTAGGGAATCGCTGGCTGAAAAAGCTGATATCTGAATGATGCCTGTAGCTACACCCATCATTCAGATATCCCGCACAAATTCAAGGACATCATATGACGGCCGGTGGGCGGGAAGTGGTTAAAATGCATTTTTTTTTTTTTTAAAGTTGTCCATTTATACAATATTTCTAACATATAACATTTACATACCAAAAATGACACTCCAAAATAGATTCTCCTACTCCTCCTGAGTACGGCGATACCACGTGTGAGACTTCCACAGCCTGGCAACATACAGAGGCCAAGTACAGCTGAGCATGGCTGAGCATGGCTGGGTATCACCAAGTATTGCAGGGTATCACCGAGTATTACAGGGTATCACTGAGTATTGCAGGGTATCACCGAGTATTGCTGGGTATCACAGAGTATTGCTGGGTATCACGAGTATTGCTGGGTATCACCGATTATTGCAGGGTATCAGAGTATGGCTGAGCATGGTTGAGTATGGCTGGGTATTGCAGAGTATCACCAAGTATGGCTGGGTATTGCAAGGTATCACCAACTATGGCTGGGTATTGCAAGGTATCACCGAGTATGGCTGGGTATTGCAGGGTATCATCGAGTATGGCTGGGTATTGCAGGGTATCACAGAGTATGGCTGGGTATTGCAGGCTATCACAGAGTATGGCTGGGTATTGCAGGCTATCACAGAGTATGGCTGGGTATTGCAGAGTATGGCTGGGTATTGCAGGGTATCAGAGAGTATGGCTGGGTATTGCAGAGTATCACCGAGTATGGCTGGGTATTGCAAGGTATCACCATCTATGGCTGGGTATTGCAAGGTATCACCGTCTATGGCTGGGTATTGCAAGGTATCACCGAGTATGGCTGGGTATTGCAGGGTATCACCGAGTATGGCTGGGTATTGCAGGGTATCACCGAGTATGGCTGGGTATTGCAGGGTATCACCGAGTATGGCTGGGTATTGCAGGGTATCACAGAGTATGGCTGGGTATTGCAGGCTATCACCGAGTATGACTGGGTATTGCAGGGTATCACAGAGTATGGCTGGGTATTGCAGGGTATCAGAGAGTATGGCTGGGTATTGCAGAGTATGGCTGGGTATTGCAGGGTATCACCGAGTATGGCTGGGTATCACCGAGTATGGCAATTTATGGCAGAGTATTTGGCAGGGTATTGCAGGCTATTGCAGAGTATTGCTGGGTATTGCAGATTATTGCTGGGTATTGCAGAGTATTGGCAGGACATTGCTGGGTATTGGAGAGTATTGGTAGGGCATCGCGGAGTATTGCCAGGGTATTGGCAGGGCATTGCTGGGTATTACAGAGTATTGGCAGGGCATTGCAGAGTATTGGCAGGGCATTGCTGGGTATTGCAGAATACTGGCAAGGCATCGCAGAGTATTGGCAGGACATCGCTGGGTATTGCAGAGTATTGGCAGGGCATTGCTGGGTATTGCAGATTATTGGCAGTGCATTGCAGAGTATTGGCAGGGCATCGCTGGGTATTAGAGTATTGGCAGGGCATCGCAGAGTATTGGCAGGGCATCGCAAAGTATTGTCAAGGTATTGCAGAGTATTGTCAGGGCATTGCTGGGTATTGCAGAGTATTGGCAGGGCATTGCAGAGTATTGGCAGGGCATTGCAGAGTATTGGCAGGGCATTGCAGAGTATTGGCAGGGTATTGCAGAGTATTGGCAGGGCATTGCTGGGTATTGCAGAGTATTGGCAGGGAATTGAGGGGTTAATTGTCAGTGAGCAGCGCTGTGGGCACTGCAGATCCAGCCCACAGCGCTGCTGACAATGATCTCTCCCCTGCACTGTACTGATTGGCACAGAGAGGGGAGGGAGGAACTGGCGTCATAACATGATGCCGGTGTGTTTACAAGTGATCGCTCCATCATTTGATGGAGCGATCACGTGGTAAATGGCCGTGATGAGCGGCCGTTTACAGTGATCCGTGATGCGCTGGCTCCTGTGGACCCCAGGGGGCGCACGAGAGCGGAATTATGGGAGGACGTCATATGACGGCCTCCCAGAGTTAAGCAACCACCCTGTAGTCATCATTCGGCTATGGGTCGGTTGTTAAGTGGTTAAGCTGTTTCATTCACAGGTAGGCTTTTTTGCGATTTTGTGGACTACTTAGCAGTGTAGCTTTAAGACTAATTTCTTTGTGACACATTTTTGTAGCCTGGGAAACCACAATGGCCTTTGGTGCGAGGAATCAAAACAACAGTAAGGCTGTTAATGTGGAATTCAATAAAAAAAAAAGAAGATAAAATAAATACGCTGGATTTTTATGACAGAAAAAATCTTATTGGTTTCTTCTTTCATGACTTCTCGTGTGCGGGGTCACCTGCGCCCATGCACAGGGGAGTACCGTTCGTGAAGAGCGCTCATCCTAACCCAGGACCAGGAGGAGACTGTGGATATGTGAACAATCTGACTAAGAGCCCTTTCACACCGAGGGCGTTTTGCAGGCGCTATAGCGTTAGAAATAGCGCCTGCAATCCGCCCTCAAACTGCTACACCACTCATTCCAGTGTGAAAGCCCCGAGGGCTTTCACACCGGAGCGGTGCGCTGGCAGGACTTTTCCTGACGTCCTGCTTCTTTGGAGCGGTGAAGGAGCGGTGTGTTTACTTCTCCTCCACAGCTGCTCCCTATTGAAATCAATGGGGGCAGCTATTGCGGTATATTGCAGACGGTTTTAACCCTTTCTCGGCCGCTAGCGGGGGGTAAAAGCGCCCCACTATCGACCGAAATGCGGCGCAAATCCGATGGTAAAACTGATTTTTAGCGGCGTTTTACCGCCGACGCTCTAGGCTCAGTGGTGTGAAAGGGGTCTTAGCCCTTGTACACACGGTCAGACATTCCGATGGACAATGTCCGATAGGACCATGTTGTCGGATAATCCGACCGTGTGTGGTCTCCATTGGACTGTTTCCGTCGGATGCTGCAAGAATGAACTTGTTTTGATGCTCATATTCACACACTTCTCCCGAACTTATTTCTTTAGTCTTTTTACTAATTTCAGCAATACAATATTTTAAATCGTCTACACAATCTTTTTTTTTTTTTGTGGTTGTTTTTTTTCATCAACATCTCCTTTTTTGACAGTTTGCTCATCTTTGCATTGTTTGGGGTGTGTTTTGTGTTTCAACTTACCACAACACCATTATTATCTTTTTAGTATTTTGTTTTTCTTTTTTAATCTACAGGAGGTTGTTTGGTGTTGGTGCCCCTTGTTATTCAATTCACTTTGTATTTTTGAAATGTACCTGCCTGCTCACAAATAAACTGTCCTTTTTGAAGTAAAACACATAAGTATACACAAGTATTTCTTAAAACAAAAAAACCTTTATGTAGGTGTCAAACAACTAAAGAGGAAGGCAGCGCTAGAGAAACTTGTCAATTTGGCGAAGCCTTTGGCCCCCGAGGCAGACATGAACTAATTTAAAAATGCAAAATTGGTGGCCTGAGGAGTACATATCTCAGGGAGAGCAGTCTGGTCCAGAAGTCCTAGAGATCAGGAAGAGCAGATGCCATCTATGTCCCCAGGATGTGGTTCTACAAGAGGCTGCATCTTCTGTCTGACCAGACTGAAGCCAGGCCATAACTCTCTCGTCTTCCTTGGGCACTTCCCTCCAGGCTTCCTTCCAGGCTGTGGCTGGGCTAGTTGTGGTAGGAGGAGGAGAAGGAGGGCGATGGTGGTTGCCACTTTCCACAGCCTCCTCCCGGCTGAGGTCTTCCTGTGTATGAAATGGGGACATAGTTTTAGTTTTTCACACCATTTTGTGCTCATGACTATTGCAAATTGAATTTTACCAAATAGAACAGACTATCATTCTGAGCCCTGCATTTTTCATTCTTGTCCCAATCATTTTTGGTCACTACTGTCTATTGAGATGTAAACCACTTTGTTAAATCACAACTTACTGATCAATAATAACATCTAGTTAACATCATTAAATGTACGACAAGAAATATGTTCAACAATGCTATACCTGTCTTAAGCTGGGACCCTCCACATGTTGCTGCCTGGAAGTCCCAGCCTTGAAGGAAGACGGTCGAGTGGTGGCCTGGGGTCCCCCTGGTCTACCAGAAAATGCAGCATCTCGAAGTACGACATCCTGGGGTAATAAATGGCATCTGGATCTCCTGATCTCAAGGAATCCAGGTGCTTCTTTCTCTCCCTGAGATATGTACTCTTCATGCCACCAATTTTGGCCATCACATAGGTCATGTCTGCCGTGGGGACCATGATCCGCACCAAAGCAAGAAGTTTCTCCAGCACTGCCTTCCTCTTTCTTCGGTCATTATAAAATGGGTTGTTGATCTGCCACAGGCAGGGCAGCTCCCTGAACAGTTCAAGGAATAGCCCCATAAAATTTGCGTTTTGGAAGGGATCCATCTTGTCTGCAAGACACAACACAAGACAAACCCTAAAATACTAATAATGCCATGCTAAACCCTCCTAATCTTGTCCCAACACAGGCCTATATAGAAGCAGTCTAGGCTAGTGATGTACCAAGTTAAAAATTGTACCTTTGTTTGCACGATCAGTGCGTCAGCTCCTCACTCTGTTCACAGATCGTACGTACAACACACGCATATTGCGTTTTATATACAGTGCACATGCGTGAAACTCAGCCCGCCCCTGACATTCTTTCTAGACTATTCCCCACCCCTTCTCTTTCGGCGCAGTGGGGAGAGCACATGGCGGAGAGAACACAGGTGCGCAATCAGAGTTCCACTAACGAGGAGGAGGGTGAGGAAAGCCCGGAGCCTGAAACGTCCCGATCCTGGAGGAGAAGATTTAAGGCCTCAAATATGTCTTTTGGAGCGATGTTGGAGATGGTGGACATATTGAAGAGGACCGACTATGATGGAAAGTATGGACCTTACCCAAACCCAAATATCAGAAAGGCCAAGATCATGACTAAAGTTGTAAAGAGTCTTCAGAAGAATTTTGGGGTACGACGATCCAAGGATCAACTGAGAAAACGGTGGTCAGACCTGAAACTGAGGGAGCACGATCAGTACAGAAGGATCAAGCGAGTTCTTCAAAAAAGTAAGTAGTTGTCGTGTGTTCATATGATTATTCTTGCTTGCATACTGCTCCATGTGCTTTGATTTAATGTTGTACAGTTTAAAATGGCCACTTTCAAGTTCATGGGTTCAATCGTTCATTAGCCCACTCCCAACACGATGTTTTCCCAAATTACATTTCACCACATTTCTTCACACTGCAGGTAAGTATTCCAGCTTAACAAAGTGTCCAAAATAATGTTCTCACCTTTGAACTCGGCCAAAAAACACAATTGTACGACACTTCCAAGCAATGTTTCATATTCATATTTCTGCCCTCTGTGTGCTAAGTATTCCTTTTTTACATTCTCATAGGTGAGAGAAGACTCTAGAAGTCTGAGGACACCAGGGACCCCACACCTCCCAAAGAAGGCGAAATTCCAACACCAGAAGCAGAGGAGGAGGAAGGAGAGATTGTTGAAGTTGGACAAATTGTCACCACAACAGGTGAGTGTCAGGCCGCGTACACACGCGGGGACTGTTCGCTCAACTTTGTTCGTCAAACAGTTTCAGCGGACAGTCCGCTCAAAATTAGCATGGACGGACTTGGCCACACACGACGAACGAACAGTCCGCTGAAACTTGCGCGATGACGTGAACGGCACGTACGACGGGACGAAAAATACGACGTCATATACACTGCAATACAACTTTCGGCGTGTAAATCCTTTCTGAGCATGCGCGGAACTTAGTTTGACGAACAAGCCTACACACGACGGGACGGTTCGCTGAAACAAGGTTTCAGCGGACAGTTTTTCGGAAATTCCGAAAAACCTTGTTCAGCAGACTGTTCGCTGAAACTGTCCGCTGAAAGCCCACACACGGGCGGACTGTCCGCTGAAACACTGTTCAGTGGACAAAGTTGAGCGAACAGTCCCCGCGTGTGTACGCGGCCTCAGAGACCACAGCTTCCGGTAAGCTAATCAATGTATGTCGGCATATTTATAATACATGGTGTTTTTTTTTTTTGCTTTTTTTTAGGTGATATGGAAGAAGAATCACATTTTACCAGTGAAAGTGCCCAAATCCTGATTTGGGAGATAATGGGGTACAATTGGGATTTAGAAAATATACAGAAAAACATCAATGATGTTCAAAATAAAATGAAGAACATCATTGATGTTTTGGGGAGAGTCTGAATCACCCCAAACTAGCTAGGGTTTTCTTTTTGTGTTTTGAAAAAACAACTTTTGTATTTTACAAAAAGCCAAAATTGGAAGATGCACAATTTTTCAACATGCCCTATCTTCCATCATGGGGGATCAATGTACGTGTTTTGTGGAAAGTGGCTGAGATGAAGGGGTTGCACCCCCAAAACATGTACATTGATCCCCCATGATGGTAGATAGCACATGTTGACACACTGTGTGCATCTTCCAAATTTAGCTTTTCCAGGGGTGACACCCCATCTGATGAAGGCAATATCAGCCCAGTTTGTACATACTTATATCTGATATTGTCTTCACTTTTCAAAGTTGAACTTTGTAAGTTCCTGTATTCTGTATGTTACGCTTTGATACATGCCTGTTTACACAAAAATGCCAAGTTACAAAAAAGTTACCTAAAATAATGTTTTTGATACACCCAATATGTTGGTTTGTTGTAAAACTCTTTTCTAAATGCACATGTGAATGTGCTTTGATTAAAAAGTTAAATTATCAACAATGTGTGGCTTCCTTTTTCAATGTGCAAAAGCAGTATTTGTAGTAAAATTGTTGATTTCGGTGACAATGGGTGTTATTTACTAAAGGCAACTCCACTTTGCACTCCCAGTGCAGTTTCAGGTGCACTTTTGCAGTGCACTTGTAGTGCATAGTGGATGTGCCTTTAGTAAATAACACCCATAGTGATGTGTACATTTTCCCAATCACGCAAATTTTCATGACCCCACATATTTCTGCCATGGTGCTGAAAATTAGCAAGATTTTGGTCAGTAATGCACTACATACATTAGTAACAAAAACAAGGTGTGTGTAGCAGACCCACAACATAATAAGATTATCTGAAGAAGAGACTTTCACTTCATCTCGCTCAGAACTGTTGTAGAAAAAGGCCCAACAAAAACAAAAACAAAAATACCTAGGAGACACCTAAAACCAAGCCAAGCAGTAAATGAAAACAAAGATTATTGTAGTTTCAAAGAAAAATGTATAACAAAAATGCCTCTCAGGCCGCGTACACACGGGCGGACTGTTCGCCCAACCTTGTCCGCTGAACAGTGTTTGGGCGGACAGTCCGCTCGTGTGTGGGCTTTCAGCGGACAGTTTCAGCGGACAGTTGGACGAACAAGGTTTTTAGGAAATTCCGAAAAACTGTCCGCTGAAACCTTGTTTCAGCGAACAGTCCGCCCGTGTGTAGGCTTGTTCGACAAACTAAGTTCCGCGCATACTCAGAAAGAATTTACAGGGCGGAAGCGCTCGGTCTTGTAAAACTAGTGTTCGTATTGAAGCTAGCATATTCGTCATGCTGCTAATTTTGTGTTTTTTTTAATATAGCCCGTTCTTTTCTTCTTCGTAATGCAAGAAAAGTGAAGTAGCTTTGCTGCTTATATACACACAGAGTTATACTACATGTTTTTATTCATCCTCATCCTATGATTAATCTTCCAATTATAGCAAAAATATATTCCCAATTTATATAAAAAAAAAAAAAAAAAAAAATATATATATATATATATATATATATATATATATATATATATATATATATATATATATATATATATATATATATTTATTTATTTATTTATTTCAGAAAAAAAAAATCTATTACTATATATTTTTGGAACTACTATTGTTTTTTTTTTTTTTTTTTTTTTTGGGTGGGGGGTTTGAAACAAGATGGACTTTCATTTTTTTGGGCCAAGCAGGACTATGCAAGTAGAGATAGATAGATAGATAGATAGATAGATAGATAGATAGATAGATAGATAGATAGATAGATAGATAGATAGATAGATAGATAGATAGATAGATAGATACCCAAACCATCATTTTAGCCTACACATGATTGCATGTTCAAAATCAGCAGAGCTTCCCCTCATTTCAAATGTTAAGCCTCAAATTTACAGCGACTGCACTTCCAAGTGCACTTGCAGTGCTTTAAAAATTGCACTTGAAGTTAGCATATTTACATGAACATGTGTTTTGTAAATAACCCCCAGAGTCTTTTGACATGTATCTGCCTACTCACAAATAAACTTTGTTTTTTTTAACCCAAAATTATACAAAAATATTGATAAAAAAAAAGAAAA